>NC_134354.1:503202832-503512051 GCF_048569485.1 Anomaloglossus baeobatrachus
CAAAAATGCTAATTGTGGCCCAATCCACTCCCCCTTGACTACTGTAATTTTCTATTTATTGTCCTCTCCCTAACTAGACTTTCTCTTCTGCAGTCCATCCTTAATGCAGCAACCAGGGTCACCTATCACCCAATTGGCATAGTACCTGCACTCTCTAATATTAGACACTCCCCATCTGTCAACAGACCTCAATCTGATTTAGGGCAGACAGTGGCTGTGTCCCAACTGGACACAGTCATGAGAAGAACTAGATGAAATGAAATTCCCAGCTCACTGAGAAGGGGGCCACACCCTATTTGTACTGAGTACAAGAGACTACAAAAAAACAAAAAGTGAGCCGGAGTATGAGTTTGTGTACTTTTAACTAGAGATGAGCATCCCCCTAGAGTTCGAGTTCGGTTCGTTGAACGGTACCCCGTTCGACGAACCGTTCAACGAACCGTTCGACGAACCTCTCGAACCCCATTAAAAACAATGGCAGGCAGACACAAACACATAAAAACACATTATACATGTACACTTACAGTTAATAAACATTGCCATAACACTTACCTGTCCCCGCGATGCATCCTGCACTCTGTCTCCCGCAGCTTTTCCATCGGTAATCGCTGCATCCTCCCGGTAACCAGCAGTGATGACAGGACCTATCGTGATGTCAAAATAGCATGTGACCAGTCACGTGTCTATAATCTCATTGGCTACAGACTGGTCACATGGCTTTGACGTCATGCTAGGTCCTGTCATTGCATCTCTCCAATACACGGTGCACGTTTGTGTATCGCCATGTACCGGCGACATGCTCTGGCACGCGGTTGACTCCCCGTTCTGACACAGCCGGTCAATAACAGAGATCACCGTTGCCATAGCAACGTGCCTGTTAGCGGTGACGTCACCGCTAACAGCAGGCAGTGGCACCGGGAATCACGTGATTGGAGCACCGTTGCTATGGTAACTCGTCTGTCAGCGGTGATGTTACCACTAACAGCCAGCAGCACTGATCACTCACGGAGTGAAAAGCCTGCACGGGGAGCAGCAGCGTCTTTCTCCCATGCAGTGCTGCTGATGGAGCAAAGCTGCATGGGCTGAAGGAGAAAGAAGACAGAAGACCATGGATCGTAGAGGGATAAGAGGGAGTAATACACATGGAGTCTCTAAGGTGTGTCTGTGTATTTATTTCTATTAAAGTAATTTTTCTCTGTGTGGTGTCTTTTTTTAACCCTTTATTGGAGATTCTTAATGGCTGGGTCAAACTTGCCTGACATTAAGAATCTCTGACTTAATACTAGCTAGTACAACAAATCTAGTATTAACTCATTATTACCCAGTGAGCCACCGGCATCAGTGCAGCTGGAAGAGTTGGATACAGCGCCAGCAGATGGCGCTTCTATGAAAGCGCCATTTTCTGGGGCGGCTGCGGACTGCAATTCGCAGCAGAGGGGCCCAGAAAGCTCGGGCTAACCTGTGCTGCAGATCCAATCCCCAGCTGCCTAGTTGTACCTGGCTGGACACAAAAATGGGGCGAAGCTTACGTCGTTTCGTTTTTTTAATTATTTCTTAAAATTCATGAATTAAGTAAAAAAAGGGCTTCCCTATATTTTTAGTTCCCAACCGGGTACAAATAGGCAGCTGGGGGTGTGGCGGCAGCCGTACCTGCCTGCTGTACCTGGCTAGCATACAAAAATATGGCGAAGCTCACGTCATATTTTTTGTAGTTTTTTGGCAAAAAAATAAAAAATGCTTCCCTGGATTTTCCATTGCAAGTGAAGGTAACATCAAGCATTGGGGGTTAGCAGCCAGAATCTGCTTGGATTACCCTTAGCTAGCAATACAAAAAATGCACCAGGAGCCCATATATATTTTTTTTAAATATTTATTTAAATAACTAAAAGCAAAAAGGGCTTCCCTGTATTTTGATTGCTGGACATCACAGTGCTGTAAAAATAAATCTTTTAAAAAAGTGACATAGCGCTCCGAGGTATTTTTAATTCTCAGCGCAGATAAAGCAGACAACTACGGGTTGCCACCCCCATCTGCCTGGCGCCACCTTGGCTGGCAATCAAAATACAGGGAAGCACATTAATTATTTTTATTTAAAAAAATAGTTAAAAAAAAATGACGTTGGGTCCCGCCATTTTTGATAGCCAGCTAGGGTAAAGCAGAAGGCTGTAGCCTGTAAACCACAGCTGGCAGCTTTACTGTGGCTGGGGATCCAATGTGGAGGTCACCCCAGGCTCTTTTTTTATAATTATTTTATAAATATTAATAATTACAAAAAAAAAGTAGGATCCCCCCCCAAATTGGATCACCAGCCAAGGTAAAGCGTTCAGCTGTGGTCTGGTATTCTCAGGGTGGGAAGGTCCATAGTTATTGGCCCTTCACAGCCTAAAAATAGCAGGCCGCAGGCGCCCCAGAAGTGGCGCATCCACTAGATGCGCCAATTCTAGCGCTTCACCCCAGCTCATCCCCTGCCCTAGATATTGGGGATAGGATCTTGTAGATAGAATACCCCTTTAAGTCCAGTTATCCAGCTGAATGAACACTAAACAACAGAGCTCGCTATTTAGACATGTTTTCTTGTGGCGTATAACGGACTCTCATGTTTGGTGGTCGTTCAGCAGGGCAACTATAAAATCAAATACCTCCATTTGGAAATGTAGTATAGCTCTCCTGATTAACTATGTTCCTTACCTCATGAGCAGGGCATTGCAGTAGCTTACAGATGCATGGTTACCACCACTCACTGTGTCTGAACACAGGAAGCTGAGCTAACAGCCACTCTGTGCATGCGGCAGCGTGTATTGTGAAGGAGGGGGCCGCGGGGGATCAACACTGCACAGGTACCGTGGGACACCGGGGAACACCGGTGGGGTTATAGGGGGTGACCTGGCAGGGCCTGGGAGGAGTTTTCTATTGCATGTGTCATGGCACATGCGTCAGAAATCAGAGGAGTAGGGTGAATGCGGCCGGCACGCTGCTGTGCGCGCGGCCATCTTGGATTTCCGGGAGCGGGTCGGGAGGGGGCACTGTGGCGACACCGGGGAACCGCAGGGGAACTGGGAGGAGATTTATCTCCCATCTGACATGTTTGTTCATGCCAGATGGGAGATAAATAATTTTTTACCGGCGCTGTCATTTACTCTAACGTGATCATCGGTATACAGTGTATACCTGTGATCACGTGAGCAGGGACCGGAAAAACCGGCCTGAATCATGATCTCCAGGGTCTCAGCTACCCCCTGAAACCCTGCAGATTTTCTGACGCAGGGGGGCGCTATTCACTTATTTCTGCCTGCTGTTTATAAACGGCAGGTCAGAATAAGGCTACATTCACACGACCGATCCGTTTTTGCGGTCCGCAAAAAACGGTGCGTTTTTTTCACGGGTGCATCTGTGTGGCATCCGTTTTCGTTCCGTATACGGTCCATATGTCATCTGTTTGTCATCCGTGTGCCTTCCGTTTTTTTTGCGTACTGCAAAAATACTGAAGGAGGGAAAATACATAAATTTACCCAGGATCCATAGCGTCAACCTACATGAGGCGGTCACATGTTCACTCCAGTGCCATTTTCTACTGCTTTTCACAGCGTAGAGCGCTCTGGTGATTTTCCTGTTCTTGTACACTTCATATCAGTCTTTTCTGTCATTATAATGGCAGAAAGACACATCATGTCTTACTCCTGAATTTTGTAATTTCGCACCCTTTGGTGCCTTTCATGTGGCACTAAGGGGTGCTTAACCTTGTATTTAGCCAAAAAAATAAATAAATTTAAAAAAAAAATGACGTAGGGTTCTCTCTATTTTTGATAGCCAGCTAGGGTAAAGCAGACGGCTGCAGCCTGCAGACCACAGCTCGCAGCTTCACCTTGGCTGGTAATCCAAAACTGAGGGCACCCCAGCTGTTATTTTAAATTAAATAAATAATTAAAAAAAAAAACACATGGGGGTCCCCCCAAAATTGGATCATCAGCCAAGGTAAAGTGGACAGCTGGGGTCTGATATTCTCAGACTAAGGAGGTCCATGGTTATTGGACTCTCCCCAGCCTAAAAATAGCAGGCCGCAGCTGCCCCAGAAGTGGTGCATCCATTAGATGCACCAATCCTGGTGCTTCGCCCCGGCTCATCCCGTGCCCTGGTGCGGTGGCAAACGGGGTAATATATGGGGTTAATACTAGATGTGTAATGTCACTTGGCATCAAGCCCTGGGGTTCGTGAGGTCAGGCATCTTTCAGATACCCGACATCACCAACCCAGTCAGTAATAAAAAAAAAATAGACAAAAAACACATTTTTATTTGAAAAAATACTCCCCAAAACATTCCGTCTTTCACCAATTTATTAGAAAGAAAAACAAATCCAGGTCTGCTGTAATCCAAGGGGTTCCCATGACGATTCATACCATAGTCAATGTCCCAGTCAATGAAGAACAGAATGTTCCCCATTGGCTGGGAGAGCAATGCAGTGACCTGAGCTACCATCAATAGGTCAGCCCAGGTCACTGCTGGGCATGACAAGTGCTGCTGTCAGGAGCAAGGTACATTACCTGTGGTGATGATCTCCTGCACTGCTGATAGCAGAGCTGTCACTGACTTCAATAACCGCCGACTTCACAGCCAAGTATCACGGGAGCCTGTGACGTCACCGCTATTCACAGTGTCGGGGCGGCAGTGGGAGGTGGAGATGTGACAAGCGGCGGCCATGGAGGACAGTGACAGCGCTGAGGTCGGGAGGGCGGGACTTCATCCCCGCAGGTAAGCCGAGGGGGGTAATGTGTGCAGAGTGCGAGGTGAGTGGAGCTAAGTGGGGTAATGTGTGTGGAGTGCGAGGTGGGTGGAGCCTAGCAGGGTAATGTGTGCAAAGTGCGAGGTGGGTGGAGCCAAGCAGGGCAATGTGTGTGGAGTGTGAGGTGGGTGGAGCCAAGCAGGGTAATGTGTGCGCAGTGCGAGGTGGGTGGAGCCTAGAGGGGTAATGTGTGCGGAGTGTGAGGTGGGTGGAGCCGAGCAGGGTAATGTGTGTGGAGTGCGAGGTAAGTGGAGCTAAGCGGGGTAATGTGTGCGGAGTGCGAGGTGGGTGGAGCCAAGCGGGGCCATGTGTGCGGATTGCGAGGTGGGTGGAGCCTAGTGGGGCCATGTGTGCAGGCGGTGGAGTGCAAAGTGAGTGGAGCCTAGCGGGGCCATATGTGCAGGCGGCGGAGTGCGAGGTGAGTGGAGCCTAGCGGGGCCATGTGGCGCTGAGGACGTCAGTGCCGGGGACTGCATGGCTGGGGACAGGTGAGTGTGAGTGTGTGTGTGTACATGCAGAGTGCAGGAGGGGGCGGAGCCGAACGGGGAAGTGTCGGCTCTCTGCACACGTAACCAGGGTAAATATTGGGTTACCAAACAAAGCACTTTGCTTTGATACCTGATATTTACATTGGTTACCAGCTTACCGCAGGCTGCCAGCGATGGCTCCCTGCACACTGTAGCTGTGAAAAGCCATGCTTTTGGTGATCGGACCGTTCTTGAACGTAACTCGAACTGTCGAGCTTTTAGCAAAAAGCTCGAGTTCGAGTTCGATCTCGAGCACCCCCCAAAATCACTCGAACATGAATTTGGTGAACCTCGAACCTCGAACATTGCTCATCTCTACTTTTAACCTCATGTTCCCACTGGCTATAAGACATAAAAAACCAAAGAAGAAAATAATATGAACATATACCCTGCTGTAACTAAATAGAAGCATAATACATATAAATGAACATAGGGGACTTAGTAAATACTAATTTTTTTATCATAAAAAGCATAAAGCCATCTCACTGTGACAAGGTGCACCCATCTGGGACAGTACCACATCAATATGAATAAGGGCAGATAGTGGCTGAGTCTCAAATGGACACACAGCCATGGGAAGCAGTAGATGAATTGAAATGCACACTCATAATTATGATCACCAAGCATGATCATGCATGTTGGTGTTTTGGCCAGCTTTCACACATAAAAACCCATGAGTGGGCATGGATTTGTGATGTCTGTCAGATTCCACCAAGCTTTGAGGAATCAACAAAGATGGTGAGCATCTATGACACATAATCAGCATTACCATTACGCTTCTGTGTCTACTCAAATACTTTTTGATCCTAATTAAAGCGGAAGCTTTGCATGTGAATCAGGTGGAGATGGAGGAAGAAAGTACACAGGATGACACTACCCACCCAGCCGCATTTCATCTTCTCAGCACGGATTGAGAGATAATGAAGGGGAGAAGGCTTAGAAGGAGGATGCACAGCAGATGGTTGCCTGTGCAACAGAGGCTACCATCCACTCCTCTTTGTCCCTTCTGTTTAGCGTGGATGGGCTAAACAGAAGGTGGGCACAGGGAAGTCTTGCCTGTTGAGATGTCTTGCATACATGCCTGATTTTAGTTCCAACTGCGTTTTTCATGACTCTTGCATTATTCACATTTTTGCCAACACTGATTACTGGTTATAAACCTACAACTTCCCTTAAAGGGAGGGTCTCAGTAAGAACTACTAACCAAAGAAAGTCCCAGTGGTCAAAAAACACCAGTAGATAGGATGGGAGGAAGACCACTGGTAAAAAAAGAGACCAAGAACAAGTACTTAGTGAAATACAAAATCCATTTTTAATTAAAGTGCATGTGACACAAGGACAGACAGTAATGACAAAAAGATCTAAAATTCGTCAGACACACAGAATTGCACAAACACCACCAGCAGATATAGTGAAGCTGCTAGAGCCAAAGGGTTAATATCAAAACCAGAGGCGAGGCAGATAGGGAAAGCATATAATTAAGAGTAGGCAGATAATAGTCCCCAATGTGTTTACTCTCCCTTTGCAAGCGCTAGGGTGACATGTCAACTAGATATACAATTTAAGGGAAATTACCTTGAGACATGATTGAAATACTAGCAGGCAGGCAGGCTGGTGGCGGTGGGCGTGGCCTCGACGCACGTTTCACCGGGCGTGGCTTCGTCAGGATTTTGTATTTCACTGATTACTGGTTGTTCACCCTTCTCAAGAACTTTCTATCTCTCTTTACTGTGGCAGAGAGGGCTAGTAAAATAGTGGAATAACTAAAAGCCCTAGTCAAACAATTAGTAAAAAAAAGGTCATAGTTACTTGGAGGAGAGACTTTAGAGATTCACACCAGGTCTAACAGAGGCAAGAAAGTACTATTAAAGGTCAGGTACAGTTTCATTAGACCCACCCACGTCCTCCATGATTTCTCTTTGACATGCAACTTTTGAGTATCCAAGCTGGATACGTGGCATGAAATATTCCTCTACGCCTTGGAGGTGCTGGCCTTCCCTGCCACTAGCGTTTTGTCACAGCGGGGTTTAAGTGCCAGAGGGCATAATAGCTGATAGGCATATCCACCTCTCAACTGAGAATGCTGAAAAGCTGACACTTATTAAAATGAACAAGACTTGTTTTGGCCTAGACTTCTCAACCCCCCTGATAACAGCATTGGAGCCCAAAGACAATTCAAATGTTTCTTTATTTCTGGTGGATTCCCATGCATTATCTCCCACCTGAAAAACATATACCTTTCATTGTTTTTTATTTTCTTGTCCTCCTCCTCCTTCTGCACTAAATCAACAAGGTTATAATGCGTAACTCACTTCAAATTTTTAGAGGCTCATCAGGCAGCCTTCACTCCAAATCTTAAGAGAATAAACAGCCGGCCGTCATCTATAATTTTTAGAGAGTCATCATACCATCCATGCTCCTAATTTTTCATGGTGTGATGCCCTCTTACATAAATGTTTCAGGATGTATGAAGCCTACCTCCACTATTCCTTTATATAGATCGATGTATATTCCCTAGGGCAAATGTTTTTTAGTCCTTCGATTTACCAGTTTCGGAATCTTACTCATTAAAAATGTGAAAAAAGGTTTTCTAAGGCCCTACTCTATGTGTCTTCCAGGGTGTATTGCAGTCCCTCTTTCTAATTTTTTGCATCCATTGCACTTAATGCATAGGCTTTATGACTCTAGTAGTCCCACTACCTAACAATTTTAATAGAATGTGTATGAGGTTCTCTTTATGTCTAATACAGGGTTTATTAGAGTCCCTCTTCATTACAATTTTTTACAGTTTTTTCATTGTTTGCATAAGCTTTGTGAGTTTCAGAGTCCCTCCTTCATAAATTAAACACTATGTGTGTGACCATATCACACACACTACATGCCCAGATAAGGTAGTAAAATGTTAAAATTACATTTACCGGTGATTTAAAGGTGGTTGTAGTTATATTTGTTCTTCTACTATTTAATTTACTGTAGTCATATCTGACCGAGAAATACAGTGAGAGATGACATGGCTATTAAGGGGTGGAAAAGGAGTTTTGTTTTTCTTCCCTTTTTAGTTTTTTCTTATATTCAAGTCATTATACAGGTAAGAATGTTTCCTAACATTTTTTCCTGTAAATCTCACTTATTTTTGGTTTCATATGATTTATTGTCAATCTGTAAAAGTGGAGTACTTTTATGACAACATTGTACCCAGCAGTGACCTGTGAGTCAAGTTGCATCAAGGCTTTTCTCCAAGCTTTTCCTATTCCATTAGAGCACTTTTTTATCTGTTTTAGTGATTTTTCCTGCCACCTCAGCCTTTCTGTTAGCATCATCTGGAAAATACTCGAGTTTCCCTTTGACTTCCATTTTACTTGGTACTAGAGTCAAGCCTGACCAAGGGTCCGACCTGCTTGATTCAAATACTGAGCACTCAAGCATTTTAGTGCTTCTTAATCACTACAGATGATGTATGAAATAGTGAACTTATACGTATAGAGGTAATAAAAAATATAGCATATACATATATACATATACATATATACATATACAATTCCTTTATGTATATTTTAGCAGTAGCAAAATCTTTAAACAATTAAATAAGAACTATAAAATGACAGTTATATAAAAACCTTTAATTTAAAATTGATTAGAGTATTAATGAAAATATATTAAAAAAAAAAGCTGGAAGTCAATAAACTGGAAAGAACAGAGTAGCACAAATAGTCTTGTCTGAGGATACCGGATAATGTGGAGAAACAAAAACAGGCTCACCTGTGGTAGTTTTGAAAGCCACAACTACTGAGATGGCAAAGACGGCTGCTGCAGCATCCATGGGGTAGTAGTATTCTTTAAAGAAGCAAAGATGCGATATTGCTGTGCGATCATGGAAAACTCCAGACATGATGATAAGATGGTGATTTTCATTGTCGACGCATAAGAGTAATTTATAATTTTTCAGGACAAAAATCATATGATTGTCTTGCCAGGTTTTTTGAACATAGGAATATGAGTTCACGATGCCTGACAGGGGCTCTGGCCTGGCGTCTGTCTCGACAACTTGTTCTTTATGCAGAACATTCTATTGTGTGTACTCTGATGTCTAGGACAGCTTACAAAGTGATATATGATAGTTGCCATCTTTAAAATTCTGACAGAGCACACTAGATGATGCATACTTTTTTGCTAAATAATTGTATTGAGAAAAAAATAAGAATATTGATATTTATATTATTTTATTTATTTATTTCTTTTATAACAATTCTCAGAGAAGCCCTTTAAATATCACAATTTTTGTGATATTATGGTTTTACCGTCATCTTGTTTTCACAAGCTGAGAATTGTAATTTAGTCAGAGTGCTACATTTACATTTAAGATATTTTGTAGAATCAATACCATGATGACTGGGCTCTTGTAGAGGTAAAATTATCCATACCAAAACCAACAATTGAAGCTTTGTTTTTGTATGCCAAGCACATTCACTCCTCATGTCAACATGACTGGGAAAATACTGTGAAACAGAAACTCATTTATCATTTTTGTTATGCATGTTGAAGTCTCATCCTCCATAGCAGAATCTTGTTTAATAACTGACATAATCAGTTTATATCTAGTTACCTCCACAAAGTGAAAGCCTGATACTCATTTATTTTTAGCTTACAGTAGTTTCACAGCCCAAAAGATGTTTTGAATTATTAACTTTCATGGATTTTTGAGCAGATACAGCAGGTCAATAAGAGATACTACAGAAAAAGTAATGCAACTTGAAGTTTAGGTTTCCAGTTAGTGATGCGTGAACACTACCATGCTCGGGTGCTGGATACTCGTAACGAGCAACTGGATGCTCGGATGGGTGAGACTTGAGTGCCTCAGTATAATGGAAGTCAATGGGGAACTTGAGCATTTTTCTGGGAAATGTTGCTCAAAAAAGCTTGAGTTTTCCATTGACTTCGATTATACTCGGATACTTGAGTCCCTCTCATCCAAGCATCCAACTGCTCTTTATGAGTACTGAGCACCAGAGCATGGTAGAGCTCGTGTATCATGATTTCTAATGATTTTGTTTACAATTAATCCCTTTTAACATACATGTATATATCCTAATGACAGAGGTCATAAAAAGTTCTCATATCTGCTGTCTAACCTATTGAATGTACCAGTTAAAGGGATGGTCAACTTTGAGACAAAATTAGAAACAGGCATCTAATACTTTACAATTATTATCATTATTTATTGCTGTTCTCCAGATTTGTACTTACAATCACAGTTTTTGGGGGTGATGACAGCTGAAACCATTGATTAGCTGCAGCTGTCATATGTTTTAAATATAAAGTCACAACTTCAAAGCTATAAGCAAAGAAAGCTGCGAGCACCAGAGAGACATGCTGGAGTGTCAGGGGTTCAACATGTAAATCATTTCTTATTTTATTTATTTAAAGTATTACCTACCCGTGGCTTCATTTTGTTTGAAAATGGACAACCTGTTTAAATTGGATATTTACATGGGGATCAAAATGAAACTACTGTGGAATCATCAAAAGAGGTAAACAAATCTCCCAAAATGTGTTTCTGTTAGTTTAAATTGTCAACAGACACTACTTAGTCCAAGTAAAATGGGCCTAGGTCAAAAGTGCCCTGAATAAACATTTATTATGATTTTAGGCTACTTAAGACTAGAGGTTAGTGAACCTGATTGATAAAGGTTCTCTAATTTCAAATTCAGTTAGCCTGTTTGGTTCAGGCTTGGTAACCCTAGCATTTTCCCCAAAAGTTGGTATTATTTTAATCACTGATCGCGTTTTCAAAAAATGCTTTTCTTTCTTATCTTTATTTGCAGATGTTCCTGAAGCCAATCACAGCGCAGCAAACATCCACAAGGTTCAGACACAAGGGCTTTGTGTCATTGGCTGCCTAAGTCACATGTCCGTCTGCATATAAAAGGCAGCCATGCGGTGTCAGAACTATTTTGTGAATGTGAAACATTTGGGAAGGTGCTGCCACCGATGCTGCTAGACAGTTAGCACAACTAGGGGTTTAATGCTGGGTAGTTGAGTTCGATAGGAGAACAACTGGGTAGAATATGGTTGTGTAGTATAAGGAAAGCTGTGTGTCACAAATTGGCATTTAATGATTAGAGATGAGCGGTGTTCGAATCGAACTGTTCGCCAATCTCAAATTCGACCTGTTTTAGGCGATGTTCGAGTCGTTCGACGAACGCGAACAATTAGCTTCCAGTTCGACAGTTCAAGGTTATGTTCGATAACCAAAAGCGTAACTGGCTTTTCACAGTAATACTCTTATTCAATGTTAATACAGTGGAACATTGGTTAACGAGAACAATCCGTTCTGGCAGTGTGCTTGTTAACCAAGTTACTTGTTTAGCAAAGCAAGATTTCTCATAGGAAATCATTGCAATGCAGACAATTCCTTCCACAACTTCTTAAATGTCCCATCCTGGTCCCCTATTGTGCCATTCCACACATGCACAAACACACACAAACACACACAAAGATACACACACATATTATGCTCACCTTACCTTCCGTTCCATCGCCCGTCTCCTGGGACTTGCAGTTCACCGGTACAAGATGTGTATCAGGTAACCATCGCGACCGATGCCTGAACTTCCGCTGCCAGAGTGCTGACATCAAAGGCAGGAGCCGCTAGCGTCTGATTGGCCAGCGCGCTGCCTTTGAGTAGCGTCTGACAGAGGCAGTTCCTCCCTCATCACGATGGTTACCCGATACACGTAGTTGGCCGCTACAGGATGTGTATCGGGTAACCATCGTGATGAGGAAGGAACTGCCTCTGTCAGACGCTACTCAAAGGCAGTGCGCTGGCCAATCAGAGGCAAGCGGCTCCTGCCTCTGATGTCAGCGCTCTGTTCCAGCATTGGTCGCAATGGTTACCCGATACACATCTTGTACTGGCGAACTGCAAGTCCCAGGAGGCCGGCGATGGAACGGAAGGTAAGGTAAGCATAATATGTGTGTGGGTGTTCGTGTTTATGCATGTTTGTATGTGTTTGTCTTTGCCTGCCATTGTTTTCAATGGTGTTCAAAGGTGTTCGAAAGTGTTCGATGAACGTTCGATGAACACACCCCAAGTTTTGACAAACCGAACCGAACTCGAATACTAGGGTGGTGAATCATCTCTATTAATGATATAAATAGAGATAGGTACTTGTCAGTGCCTGCTAAAGAGTTGCCAGTGAAGGATCTAAATAGCTATTGCTACTTATTACAGCCTGCTCCCAATTAGCCAGTCAATAACATTTCTAGGTATTATTAGTTACTGCCTGCTGTCAATTTGCTAGTGAACTAGGTAAAACGGTTTTGTCATTTTTCATTGCCTGCTCAAATTTATGCAGTCAATCACATTTGAAGGTATTGTTAATTAGTTTTGCCTGCTGTCAATTTGCTAGTGAACTAGGTTAAAAAATGTCTTGCCAGTTTTCATGGCCTGCTCAAAATTACGCAGTAAATCAAATTTGTAGGTATTCTTCGGACTGCCTGCTATCAATTTGCTAGTGAACTAGGTAAAAAGATCTTGACAGTTTTCCCTACCTGGTCAAAATTACGCAGTCAATCCCATTTCTAGCTATTGTTAGTTAGTAGTGCCTGCTGTCAATTTGCTAGTGAACTAGATAAAAAGGTCTTGGCACTTGTCAGTGTCTGCTCAAAATTGCTAGTTATTGGTACTTTTTAGTGCCTTTACAATATGGAAAATAAACCCAGGAAAAAACTAATTTATCTTTTGTGTCAGGTGTCTGGCAAATGTGGCCATAGGGTTGTGAAACATCTGTTTCAAGTGGAAGGGTACATCAACTATGAGTGATAAATTACAATGAGGTTGTGGTGGAAAAGTAAATAGGAGGCGTTTTTGAGGTGTAAGCCTGTCACTCATGCATCTCTTGGCTTTAAAATGAAAATTCCAGCCCACATCCTCTGTGTTGCATGAACCATAATTCCCTGCTGTGCAAACACACTATGGGGCAGGGGTGCAATTGATGCCACTGTCCTGCTGTCTGCCTGAAATGTTGTTAAATATCAAGACTCCAAGATGGGTCTCCAATTTGTGTCTTGTATGTACTGGCAAGGATATGGGAGCAACAGCCCTACAACTGTCTCTTAATCCTCCTCTATATTTCTTATTTCAATAGCCTAGGAAGCTAATGGCTAGGCCAAAACAGTGGTTCTGCACTGTAAAACATATTTTTGTAGCTTTGGAAGTTTTTTGACCCTCCTAAAGATGTTTTCTCTGCCTTACATTTGCCCCCCATTGAATTCAATGTGGTAGGAAAAGGTTTGGTAAGGTTCGGAGTTTGGTTCGGCGAACGGATCGGAAAACCAAACTTTCAAAGGTTTTTTCATCTAATAACTACAAGGAGGAAAGTGAATTGGTTGAAAACAAATATTATTTACTCATTAGGGTGAGTGACAGTTGATTTGCAGGCTCTGTCCATTGGCCATTTCAGAATTTATGGCCACTAGATGGGAGCCCAGAAAATTGACTACTACCTTTTGGAATCCATTGTTTTTCTTTTATTTAGCAAGCATCAAGAAACATCATGATTGCAGGATTATGCTCATGTGAGATCTTGCCAGGCCAGCTAATCAAAAGTTAAACTGTGGATGTGAAGAAGTAAGAGGCTGCTGTTAGGGCTCCCGCGATAGATTAATGACATGGCCAATCAATAAGGTTGATTTGCTCCAACCTTAAGGTATCCTATGTTTGCCACTCATAATTTCTTAAACCAATGCAGTTCCTTGGTTTTCCATGCCAGTCTTTTGAACACATCATGACATACAGCATGCCCCCATGTGACTATAAAGGGAGATTCATATTATTAATAACAATGATGTGTGTGAGACCCCATGATGTCAATTAAACAGTTTCTTATACTTCGGTACTCAAAAAAGGCAAAATAAACTTGATGTTGCATGAAAAGTATATATCATTTTATTGATTACAAAAGGATTTTGTGATTACTGAGGATTGACAGTTGTACAGACCTTCCGGCTATTATGTCATAAGCCTTTTTCAATAAACTGTCTGTTGATTCGTTTTTTATAATTTGATGTGTTTAATCAATGAGCCAGGATTTTTTTTTTAATGAAAAATGGTTGTGGAACAAGTACCCTAGATAACAACATAAAAAACGGTGATTTTACTGGTCAGGAAACCAATGTATGGTTATGCCTTTTTAGTTATAATAATTTCACTATCCAGCATCAATTGTAGATACATAGAGTATCACTTTCTACCCATATAACTTGCAGGCAATGAAGGAAAATTCTCAAGGTTGCCTTATGTCGCCAATGTTCTCAGGAATCATGTTTGGAGTATCTATTAATCTTTTATCTTTCATCTGAATCCCAAACTAAACATTGTACTTTATAAACTGGGAACTAGGAGCAAAGTATCCATTCTGGATATGGGTCACAGGTGAGGTAAACCTGGTGGTCTAGTGAAGGTATCTTGCGTCCGGTGCCATGATGTCAATCACATGCCATGAGCCATAAGGCAGCTCTGGAGGACAATCTGGGATGACCATGGTGCTGCAGTTGTCTAAGAACAGGTATTGTGTGGGTCTAGGATAGGTGAGTGTATCATGTATATTATTTGTAACCCCTTAAAAATTTCAAAAGAAGACAGCCCAATAGTGGCTAATTGTCTTTCATCTTGTTCGAGAACTGCAAAGATAAACACCCTGGAGAAATAGACACTCTTAACTAGTAATGGGTGATCCCAACCTGTAAAGATCGGGGATCGTACCGATCACATAGTGATCATGTACATGATCCCAATCAAGAGCTTTCCTGGGAAGCTTGTGTTACAGATCGGGTACAGATCAGGTCCAGGGTCTGTAAAAAAAAACCCCACATTATTAAAAAACATTATGATAATACTTACCGTTCCCGCAAAGCGTCCTGCAGACTCTGCCTCCCGGCCATATATTTGAGTAAACTGTAAATTGTTATTTTATTCTTTAAACTACTGACAAAGTGTCTCCGAATTTCCAAGCAATACATTTTGTATTTATTTTCTGAAAATAGTAGTTTCCAGAATATAACAACAACTTACAGTTTACTCAAAAATAAACCTATAAAAGAGAAAAATCAGAAAAACTGAGCATTTTGCAGTGGTCTCTTAATTTTTGCCAGAGCTGTACAATATAAATATATATATATATATATATATATATATATATATATATATATAATATATATATACATATATATATATATATATATATATATACATATATATATATATATATATATATATATATCTAGCAATGCAAAAATAGGAGCAGAACTTAACCTGTATGGTGCACAGCAAATAAAGTGAAGGCAGCACTCAGCGTTCTCTTTCAAGATTGAGCTGAGTACTGCCTTCACTTTTTTTGCTATAAAGATATATATATATATGTGTATATATATATAAATATATATATATATATATATATATATATATATATATATATATACAGTACATTGAAGAGAATGCCAAGAGTGTGTAAAGCAGTAATGAAAGCAAACGGTGGCTACTTTGAAGAACCTAGAATATAAGACATATATTTTCAGTTGTTTCACACTTTTTTGTTAAGTATTTCATTCCACATGTGTTAATTCATGGTTTTGATGCCTTTAATGTGAATCTACAATTTTCAGAGTCACGAAAATAAAGAAAACTATTTGAATGAGAAGGTGTGTCCAAACGTTTCGTCTGTACTCTCTCTCTCTCATAATATATATAATATATATATATATATATATATATATATATATATATATATATATATATAGTACACAATATATAATTGTATAAAAATAAATCATTAAAAAAAAATATGTAGAGCTCAGCGGTATTTTTGATTCTCAGAATAGATATGGCGGACGGCTGCGGGCTGCTACCCCCATCTTCCTGGCTTTACCTTGGCTGGCAAGCAAAATACAGGGAAACACATTATTTTATGTTTTTTATTATTTAAAAAAATAATAAAAAAAATGCATGGGGTTCCGCAGTATTTTGATCGCCAGGTAAATCAGGTAAAGTCAGGAAGCTGGATGCTGGGATTCTCCACAGCTGCCCCTGGAAATGGCGTAATGTTGCTTAGCGCCATTTCCAGGTGCTTTACTCGGCTCATCCAGTGGTGCTGGCACACTGGGTAATAAAGGGTTTAATACCAGCTTTGTTTTCTCAGATGGTACTAAGCCCGAAATTCATGATATCATGCCAAATTAGACATGACCACCATGAATTTCTAGTAAAAAAAACACAACACAGAGAAAATATTTTTTATTAGAAATAAAACAAAAAAAACATTTAAAGACTTTATTATAAAAAAATCCTTAGGCCAACGTAATCCATAGGGACAGTCTATACACAGTGAGAAGCAGAGAGCATTGTCAGCTCTGCTACATCGCTCTGTACAGAGTGAGAAGCAGCCTGACAGTGAGGGTATGACTTGTGCAGTCTCGCATTGGCATCACCCCGCATGGCCTGACAATCTCCGGAGAGGAGCACCTCAGCTGCATGAAAATATATGCAGCTGACCCCCTACTGTGGGGAGATTGTGCGCTGTGAGGCGACACTCACACAGTGACAGTCAAAATTCAGTTAAAACATTCACACCAGACTGGTCACATGACTATGACGTCATTGAAAGTCCTGGAAGTCAGTGCTGGTTACCGGTGAAATTGCAATGATCAGACGTGGAAGCAGAAGTGGCCGGGAGGCAGAGTCTGCAGGACACGTCGCGAGACCTGTAAGTATAATGACTAGAGATGAGTGATGTTCGAAGTGAACCGATCGCCAATTTCAAATTCAAGTTGATTTGGGTGGTGTTCGAGTCGTTCGACAAACTCGAACAGTTTGCTTCATGTTCGATCGTTCGAGTTACCGTTCGATAACGGTTCGATCGCCAAAAGCGTAGCTAGTTACTAGCTGGCTTTTCACTGTAATACTATCAGTCACTGTTACTAATGATATTAACAAAAGTAAGTGTATAGTGTGCGGGAGGACTGTGTTTAGATCAGTGCTGCTGAGTGCTGAAAGAATGGCGATCGCCATTTTTTTTTCTAACCGCGCATACAGTGGGGCGGGCCAGGCTGTCAGCTAATCACAGACACACACACAGCAAAGTGGATTTTTGTCAGACAAGCAAAGGCATGTGTCATTGGCTGTGCATGTCACATGTCCTTGCCCTATAAGACCCGGCCATTTTTTCCATCGCCGCCATTATCTCACTGCTGCGGGTGTCACACAGTCACCTCTCCCGCTGCTGCTGCTGCTGTGGGCACTACACATTTAAAAAGTGAAATCTACACATCGGTTTAGGGATTAGGGACTTTTTGCAATTTTAGCCCTATTCAGGGATAAATTAGAGCAGTTCATAGCCATTTTTGCTAGGCACGTCTATCCCAGCGCTGTGCAAGGGTTTATCACTGTGTCTGTCTAAATCAGCTCAGGCGATTCCTTGGGGCATAATTTCATTGTCTGGGATAGTCAGTGATGTTCCTCAGCAGACAAAAAAGCTATACCACCTCTGCATTCTACACCACCTCTCCATTTCTGCTACGCAATTTTAAGTGCAAAAAGTGCAGGCAATTCTTTGGGGCATAGTATCATTGTCTAGGATAGTCAGTGACGTTCCTCTGCTGACAAGAAAGCTATACCACCTCTGCATTCTACACCACCTCAACATTTCTGCAACGCAATTTTAAGTGCAAAAAGTGCAGGCAATTCCTTGGGGCATAGAATCATTGTCTGGGATAGTCGGTGACGTTCCTCTGCTGACAAGAAAGCTATACCACCTCTGCATTCTACACCACCTCTCCATTTCTGCTACGCAATTTTAAGTGCAAAAAGTGCAGGCAATTTTTGGGGCATAGTATCATTGTCTAGGATAGTCAGTGACGTTAATCTGCTGACAAGAAAGCTATACCACCTCTGCATTCTACACCACCTCTCCATTTCTGCAACGCAATTTTAAGTGCAAAAAGTGCAGGCAATTCCTTGGGGCATAGAATCATTGTCTGGGATAGTCAGTGACGTTCCTCTGCTGACAAGAAAGGTATACCACCTCTGCATTCTACACCACCTCTCCATTTCTGCTACGCAATTTTAAGTGCAAAAAGTGCAGGCAATTCCTTGGGGCATAGAATCATTGTCTGGGATAGTCGGTGACATTCCTCTGCTGACAAGAAAGCTATACCACCTCTGCATTCTACACCACCTCTCCATTTCTGCAACGCAATTTTAGGTGCAAAAAGTGCAGGCAATTCGTTGGGGCATAGAATCATTGTCTGGGGTAGTCGGTGACGTTCCTCTGCTGACAAGAAAGCTATACCACCTCTGCATTCTACACCACCTCTTCATTTCTGCTACGCAATTGTAAGTGCAAAAAGAGCAGGCGATTCTTTGGGTCATACTATCATTGTGTGGGATAGTCAGTGACGTCCCTCTGCTGACAAGAAAGCTATGTCACCTCTGCATTCTACACCACCTCTCCTTTTCTGCTACGCAATTTTAAGGGCAAAAAGTGTAGGCAATTCCTTAGGGCATAGTATCATTGTCTGGGATACTCAGTGACATTCTTTCGCTGACAACAAAGCTATACCACCTCTGCATTCTACACCACCTCTCCATTTCTGCTATGCCATTTTAAGTGCAAAAAGATCAGGCGATTTCTTGGGGCATAGTATCATTGTCTGGGTTAGTCAGTGACGTTCCTCTGCTGACAAGAAAGCTATACCACCTCTGCATTCTACACCACCTCTCCATTTCTACTTCGCAATTTTAAGTGCAAAAAGTGCAGGCGATTCTTTGGGTCATACTATCATTGTGTGGGATAGTCAGTGACGTCCCTCTGCTGACAAGAAAGCTATGCCACCTCTGCATTCTACACCACCTCTCCTTTTCTGCTACGTAATTTTAAGGGCAAAAAGTGTAGGCAATTCCTTAGGGAATAGTATCATTGTCTGGGATACTCAGTGACGTTCTTCTGCTGACAACAAAGCTATACCACCTCTGCATTCTACACCACCTCTCCATTTCTGCTACGCAATTTTAAGTGCAAAAAGTGCGGGCAATTCTTTGGGGTATAGTATCATTGTCTGGGATAGTCAGTGACGTCCATCTTCTGACAAAAAAGCTATGCCACCTCTGCATTCTACACCACCTCTCCATTTCTACTACGCAATTTTAAGTGCAAAAAGTGCAGGAAATTCCTTGGGGCATAGTATCATTGTCTGGGATAGTCAGTGATGTTCTTCTGCTGACAACAAAGCTATACCACCTCTGCATTTTACACCACCTCTCCATTTCTGCTACGCAATTTTAAGTGCAAAAAGATCAGGCGATTTCTTGGGGCATAGTATCATTGTCTGGGATAGTCAGTGACGTTCCTCTGCTGACAAGAAAGCTATGCCACCTCTGCATTCTACACCACCTCTACTTTTCTGCTACGCAATTTTAAGGGCAAAAAGTGTAGGCAATTCCTTAGGGCATAGTATCATTGTCTGGGATACTCAGTGACGTTCTTTCGATGACAACAAAGCTATACCACCTCTGCATTCTACACCATTTCTCCATTTCTGCTATGCAATTTTAAGTGCAAAAATATCAGGCGATTTCTTGGGGCATAGTATCATTGTCTGGGTTAGTCAGTGACGTTCCTCTGCTGACAAGAAAGCTATACCACCTCTGCATTCTACACCACCTCTTCATATCTAATTCGCAATTTTAAGTGCAAAAAGTGCAGGCGATTCCTTGGGGCATAGTATAATTGTCTGGGATAGTCAGTGACGTCCATCTTCTGACAAAAAAGCTATGCCACCTCTGCATTCTACACCACCTCTCCTTTTCTGCTACGCAATTTTAAGGGCAAAAAGTGTAGGCAATTCCTTAGGGCATAGTATCATTGTCTGGGATACTCAGTGACATTCTTTCGCTGACAACAAAGCTATACCACCTCTGCATTCTACACCACCTCTCCATTTCTGCTATGCCATTTTAAGTGCAAAAAGATCAGGCGATTTCTTGGGGCATAGTATCATTGTCTGGGTTAGTCAGTGACGTTCCTCTGCTGACAAGAAAGCTATACCACCTCTGCATTCTACACCACCTCTCCATTTCTACTTCGCAATTTTAAGTGCAAAAAGTGCAGGCGATTCTTTGGGTCATACTATCATTGTGTGGGATAGTCAGTGACGTCCCTCTGCTGACAAGAAAGCTATGCCACCTCTGCATTCTACACCACCTCTCCTTTTCTGCTACGTAATTTTAAGGGCAAAAAGTGTAGGCAATTCCTTAGGGAATAGTATCATTGTCTGGGATACTCAGTGACGTTCTTCTGCTGACAACAAAGCTATACCACCTCTGCATTCTACACCACCTCTCCATTTCTGCTACGCAATTTTAAGTGCAAAAAGTGCGGGCAATTCTTTGGGGTATAGTATCATTGTCTGGGATAGTCAGTGACGTCCATCTTCTGACAAAAAAGCTATGCCACCTCTGCATTCTACACCACCTCTCCATTTCTACTACGCAATTTTAAGTGCAAAAAGTGCAGGAAATTCCTTGGGGCATAGTATCATTGTCTGGGATAGTCAGTGATGTTCTTCTGCTGACAACAAAGCTATACCACCTCTGCATTTTACACCACCTCTCCATTTCTGCTACGCAATTGTAAGTGCAAAAAGATCAGGCGATTTCTTGGGGCATAGTATCATTGTCTGGGATAGTCAGTGACGTTCCTCTGCTGACAAGAAAGCTATGCCACCTCTGCATTCTACACCACCTCTACTTTTCTGCTACGCAATTTTAAGGGCAAAAAGTGTAGGCAATTCCTTAGGGCATAGTATCATTGTCTGGGATACTCAGTGACGTTCTTTCGATGACAACAAAGCTATACCACCTCTGCATTCTACACCATCTCTCCATTTCTGCTATGCAATTTTAAGTGCAAAAATATCAGGCGATTTCTTGGGGCATAGTATCATTGTCTGGGTTAGTCAGTGACGTTCCTCTGCTGACAAGAAAGCTATACCACCTCTGCATTCTACACCACCTCTTCATATCTACTTCGCAATTTTAAGTGCAAAAAGTGCAGGCGATTCCTTGGGGCATAGTATAATTGTCTGGGATAGTCAGTGACGTCCATCTTCTGACAAAAAAGCTATGCCACCTCTGCATTCTACACCACCTCTCCTTTTCTGCTACGCAATTTTAAGGGCAAAAAGTGTAGGCAATTCCTTAGGGCATAGTATCATTGTCTGGGATACTCAGTGACATTCTTTCGCTGACAACAAAGCTATACCACCTCTGCATTCTACACCACCTCTCCATTTCTGCTATGCCATTTTAAGTGCAAAAAGATCAGGCGATTTCTTGGGGCATAGTATCATTGTCTGGGTTAGTCAGTGACGTTCCTCTGCTGACAAGAAAGCTATACCACCTCTGCATTCTACACCACCTCTCCATTTCTACTTCGCAATTTTAAGTGCAAAAAGTGCAGGCGATTCTTTGGGTCATACTATCATTGTGTGGGATAGTCAGTGACGTCCCTCTGCTGACAAGAAAGCTATGCCACCTCTGCATTCTACACCACCTCTCCTTTTCTGCTACGTAATTTTAAGGGCAAAAAGTGTAGGCAATTCCTTAGGGAATAGTATCATTGTCTGGGATACTCAGTGACGTTCTTCTGCTGACAACAAAGCTATACCACCTCTGCATTCTACACCACCTCTCCATTTCTGCTACGCAATTTTAAGTGCAAAAAGTGCGGGCAATTCTTTGGGGTATAGTATCATTGTCTGGGATAGTCAGTGACGTCCATCTTCTGACAAAAAAGCTATGCCACCTCTGCATTCTACACCACCTCTCCATTTCTACTACGCAATTTTAAGTGCAAAAAGTGCAGGAAATTCCTTGGGGCATAGTATCATTGTCTGGGATAGTCAGTGATGTTCTTCTGCTGACAACAAAGCTATACCACCTCTGCATTTTACACCACCTCTCCATTTCTGCTACGCAATTGTAAGTGCAAAAAGATCAGGCGATTTCTTGGGGCATAGTATCATTGTCTGGGATAGTCAGTGACGTTCCTCTGCTGACAAGAAAGCTATGCCACCTATGCATTCTACACCACCTCTCCTTTTCTGCTATGCAATTTTAAGGGCAAAAAGTGTAGGCAATTCCTTAGGGCATAGTATCATTGTCTGGGATACTCAGTGACGTTCTTTCGATGACAACAAAGCTATACCACCTCTGCATTCTACACCATCTCTCCATTTCTGCTATGCAATTTTAAGTGCAAAAATATCAGGCGATTTCTTGGGGCATAGTATCATTGTCTGGGTTAGTCAGTGACGTTCCTCTGCTGACAAGAAAGCTATACCACCTCTGCATTCTACACCACCTCTTCATATCTACTTCGCAATTTTAAGTGCAAAAAGTGCAGGCGATTCCTTGGGTCATAGTATAATTGTCTGGGATAGTCAGTGACGTTACTCTGCTGACAAGAAATCTATACCACCTCTGCATTCTACACCACCTCTCCATTTCTGTGACGCAATTTTAAGTGCAAAAAGTTCAGGCGATTCCTTGGGGCATAGTATAATTGTCTGGGATAGTCAGTGACGTTCCTCTGCTGAAAAGAAAGCTATACCTCCTCTGCATTCTACACCACCTTTCCATTTCTGCTACTCAATTTTAAGTGCAAAAAGTGCAGGCAATTCTTTGGGGCATAGTATCATTGTCTGGGATAGTCAGTGACGTCCATCTTCTGACAAAAAAGCTATGCCACCTCTGCATTCTACACCACCTCTCCATTTCTACTACGCAATTTTAAGTGCAAAAAGTGCAGGCAATTCTTTGGGGTATAGTATCATTGTCTAGGATAGTCTGTGATGTTCCTCTGCTGACAAGAAAGCTATTTCAACTCTACATTCTACACCACCTCTCCATTTCTGCTACGCAATTTTAAGTGCAAACAGTTCAGGCGATTCCTTGGGGCATAGTATATTTGTCTGGGATAGTCAGTGACGTTCCTCTGCTGACAAGAAAGCTATACCACCTCTGCATTCTACACCTCCTCTCCTTTTCTGCTATGCAATTTTAGGTGCAAAAAGTTCAAGCGATTCCTTGGAGCATAGTATCATTGTCTGGGATAGTCAGTGACTTATGTCTGCTGACAAGAAAGCTACACCACCTCTCCATTTTTGCTACGCAATTTTAACTGCAAAAAGTGCAGGTAATTTTTTTGGGCATAGTATGAGTGTCTTGGATAGTCATTGATATACCACTGCCGCCAAGAAAGCTACACCACCTTTCCACTTCTGCTACACAATTTTTAACTGCAGGTAGTCCAGGCAATCTGTGAGGAATGTGCAGGCGTAAATATAATGTTGCCTTCATCCAAAGGTGGTGCTCTCGATGTCTTACAGAGCTCAACACCAGCAGCTGTTACCTCTTCCAAAACAACTGATGATCTGCCAATCACACTGCCTGTTGCAGGTAAAGGGGTGAAAGGTCTGGATCCAAAAGCATGTGTGACTGCAGTCCCCACAGTCATAGAGGATGAACAGCATGCAGATCCACTTGATGGGGCAGACGGTGGGTGCTCCGCCCCGCTAGGCCGCATTGTTGCAAGTGACCTTCCCACTGCTACTTATTCTTCATTTAAAGTCGTGTACAAGGTGGACTCCCCAGTATACAGCAAAACCACGCACCAGGAAAAGGACAATAGGCAGTTAGGTTGATAAATGATTGTTTAACTTTACAAAAACAAACAATAACAACCATGCATAAAACATAAAGAATAGAACAATCTATTTACAAGTCCAAAAGCCTACACACCTATGCGGCGCCACTTGTATTGGCGATTTATACCCCCTTCTTGCCAACCTTTGCCTAACCAAGGGACTGTCTAAACAGTTGCCTAATACCTGGTAATTCCTCTGCGTAGCAAGAGAAATTGCGTGTGTGTGTGCGAACACAACCTACCAGTGGCGCAGCACAAGAGCTTACAACTTAGCTACTTGAACATAGACAAAACCCATTAACCCCCCTGAATACCCTTGTTTCCTGAAGCCTCACAGATAAGGCAGATGATAAAAGTGGTAAGGCAAACCACATAGCTCAGCAACATAGCCCTGGAAATCTTGAAAAAGCAACAGTCAGTGCAAACATGTGTCGCTGTCCCTCTAGGATTTTAACTGACTGACAAACTGACAGAGCAGAGGCAGCAAGTCTTATTGTCTATATACTCGGCCTAAGCAGAACAGATATGTGTTTTGTTACCAAAACAAAGTGTTGCGTGCACGCAGTCCTGGCTGGGCCCAGCCTACCGTACCCGGGTACTGTGGTGTCCAGTTGCCATAAATACAGACTTGACGACCCTCTCACGGTAATCAGTATAGCCAGCAACTGTAGAATGGCGGTCTCCGGCACAGGATGCTGCTCACAGGCGTTACGATCCTCCTCACCAAACTCCAACACGAGTCTCCTCACAATCCACCTGTGTTTCCGTGGCGGCTGCTTTCTGTTACGCACACCTTTCGCTTTTCCTTCAGCACCTACAGCACCTCCTCTGGTCTCCAAGTCCACAGCCGAAGACCGTTTTGCTATTGCTATAGTGACCAAACAGTCAAAGGCAGATGCAAAGCAGCGGCCCCTTGTGGGTGGTCAGCAACAATACATACAATGAACGGCAAATAACTATCTTGAATTCACAGTGGATAAAGGTCATCAATACACCCTCACCCTATCACTTCATATCCATGTGACGGTTCATGGACAAAGTACTCAAACTACTGAGTTTTTGGCCTCTACTTACAGATTGGTGACAAATCTTACAGATGACATGAGTTGGGTGATCCTTTGCGATGTCAAAAAATGCCCAGGCTAGGCTAGGCTTACAGCTCATGCGACCTGCAGAGCCACCACGACTTCTGCTCAGAGGCAGAGTTGGGGCTGAGGATTCAGTTGTTGACGTGCTTCCAGTACTTCGTCTCTGTCCAGGAAGACGCAACCTAACCTCGTCATCAGTAGCATCCTCCTCCACCTCCTCTGCTGATCTCATTGACTGGCTGACTTTGGGTTGACAGTAAGTGGGGTCTCCAACCTCATCATCACCCTGTGTGTTTTCACTCCCCTCGTCCTGACTCCTCAGAGCCAACCTCTTCCTGCCCTGACCGAATAGTAAAGTTGTTGTTCCAATCAGGTATCTGAGTCTCATTAGCATGTTCCCCATTGTCTCCACCAAGAGGATTTACAGTTTGGGAATGAGGGTGTACATTATGCTCAGCACCTTCTACATTGGGGCCTGGATCCGACTCAAAGCTTCTGGGCATCAGTGCAGATCCTTTCCTTGTCTGGACTCACTGCAGATTTGCAGCAGACCTCTGATTCCCAGGCTATAGTGTGACTAAACAGCTCTGTAGACTCAACCATCTCTGTTACCCCATACTCAGTAGGACTGGTGGAGACTTGAGAGCTGGTAGGAATCAAGTGCGATTGGGGAGTATTTGGGATATTGAAGTTGAGGTGGAGGAGAGGCCACTTGTTGGAGCACTTGAGATCCATTCAAGCACCTGCTATTTTGGTGCCTCATCTACATTGGTAGCGATGGTCGTGTCCGTAACAGAGGGATCATATCAGATTATCCACGAGAAGAAGTAGACATTTTATTTTGGCTGGAAGATGGTGTTAAAAATCGGTGCCGCCATAGCAGTCTGCTGCGGTTCCAGTTGTGCACAGGCGTCGGCTGCCAATTTTGGCCGTGCCTCGGGTTGTCCAGCTGGCTGCTTGCTCCTTCTCGTTTAAGTGTGGAGAGGCGGCTAGTGCGCATGCTTGTTCCGATAATACCCCAGCCACAGCCTAGGTCCAGTGTTTCACCTAGTGAGAATGCTAAGCCTGACTGGGCCATTCCTGAGGCTAAGTCCTCAGTTCTGGCTACTGAGCATGCTCTCACACTTAGTGCGAAAATCCTCTGTGCACAGGTACTTGGACTCCATGCCGTGTCTAAGTCCTGTGTTGTGCCTACTGAGCATGCTCAAGCTGATAGTCTGTTCTCTGAGACTGTTGTTGAGGCTACT
The DNA here is from genome assembly GCF_048569485.1 of Anomaloglossus baeobatrachus. NCBI lineage: Eukaryota > Metazoa > Chordata > Amphibia > Anura > Aromobatidae > Anomaloglossus > Anomaloglossus baeobatrachus. The sequence continues at coordinate 503,229,231 of NC_134354.1, forward strand.
GAGCATGCTCAGACACTTAATGCATCAGAGGCTAGGTCCGGTAAGGACCTCACTGGCCATGTCCGTGAGGTGGCAGTCCATGATAGGCCAGAGGGTATCAGGTGTCCTGATGATGTGGCCACTCCGGACTGGCTCGCAGAGGCCCGCCTGTTACGAGGGGGGCCCGAGGAAGCGTGCCAAGATGGTGAAGAGGCAGCTTCCGCCAATCAAGGTCCACTGTGCGGTGTAGGGGACCACTGCTATGGTCGTTAGAGAGTGAGCGGGTTGTTGCTGACGATCGTCTGTTACGTAACAGACGATCTGCGTACACCGGCTCGCCCTAACACCGTGAGGGTTGTATGGGACGGGGCTTACAGGTCGGTGCACTTGTTGCACGAAGAAGCACAGTGGCGCCCACGCAGGTGTGCCCAAACGGAAGTCACGGAAACGTGGCACGAGGGAAGCACAGCGGTGTCCGCGCACGTGTGCTTCAATAACAAGGTGAGTCCGAGGAAGTCCCGAGGAGCTCACCGAAGGCAGGGACACGACCTGCAAAACACGACACTGCTGGAGCAGCAAGGGCAAAGCCCACAAGAAGACAATAATGCCTGTACAGCGGCGTAGCAGCATGCTGCCAATTATCCAACAAAAGAGGATGGTCGCGCGCCGCCATATTGGAAAGCGGGGCTTTTAAGGAGGCGCAGCTCCACCCAAAGGCGGGCGCGAGGCGGAGATGATGGATTTGACCCAATCAGGATCCACGACGTCCCAGCCAGGCCAATCAGGGTTCACCACATCCCCAGCCTCATCATCAAGCCGTGTGATGTCAGTGGGCGAATCAAAACCTGCCACGTGGTGCACATGCTCATTCTCCTGCCTCTGAGACATAGAGGTGGGATCTGTGGCTTCGCAAGATGCAGGGATAACGAGATTCTTGCTGCTTTCCTGAGTAGCCATCCTCTGCACATTGTGTAGTCTCATGGACCTTTGGCGCTGCTGAGCAGGAGGGCTAGTGGCAGGCAAGAAATGGGAGACCACATCATTCCCTGCAACAGGGGAGCCATGTAGTCTCCTAGACCTTTGGTGCTGCTGAGCAGGAAGGCTTGTGGCAGACAAGGAATGGGAGACCACATCATTCCTTGCAACAGGGGAGCTATGAGGTGTAACACCCGCCCCTATGACTTGGCACCTGATCATTGTTCGTCAGACGATGACTAGTGAGGTGTTTGGGGTGTGGCTGCCATGAGGTCATCAGTAAAGTGGTGGTTGTCTGGATAGGCTGCTGGTTATGTCATTGATGATGTGGCCCTCTGCCATTGGCTCCTGGAGGTGCATTGTGGTCCACTCTGGGTTGGGGAGGACCCAGGTTATAAAAGGGGCTGGAGACAACATGGAGGTGCGCGGTCTTCTATTATGCTCAGACAGAGCACACCGCCATGTGTTGAACCCATTGCAGCTTTAGGAGAGGTAGGCAGGAATAGGGCATCGGTGCTGACCGCCACCACACTTAGTAACGCGGCACGGTTACGGCCAGCTCCTGTCCTGCTAGTGCAACCCGGTGGCATTAACTGGGGTGCTGCTGCTGTCCACAGGTGTGCCCCCTACGCACACGGACAGCGTACCCCAGGGCCCCTCTGTTGTTAACAGGGAGTGCCTGTGCCGCTGACAGAGTTCAGTCTCCTGATCCGAGTGTCGTCTAACTCAGGTCAGGCTCCTATTAGTTTCAGAGCCACCCAGCTCTGTATCCTCTGCTGCCTAACCTTCGGGTTGCCAACATCTCCTTTTCCATCTGGGAGCACGGTGGATCCCGATTGGCGATTGGGATATATACCACCTTATCCTAATCTGCCAGTCCCCCCGGAACAGATGGTGTTTCCTCAGCAAATGTTACTGTTGCTTTACACAAAACCCAAGGACACAAACTTTTTTTCCCTTTCCAACATGCCTGTTCCCCTTTCCACCAGCATCTGGCCTTTTTCCACTCCTTTTGTATATGACCAACTTTGAAACTCTGCAGGGACACCCTACTCAATACCGTCTCAGCACAGCAGCCAGCCCACGGTCCCTCAGAGGTGGACAAGTAAAAGACCATTTCCTCCTAGAAATGACAAAGCGGAGAGATAGTCTCCCTACGATGACACAGGGGTAGAAAAGTCCTTGCGGATCCATGACTTGTTCATATTGATGAACGTTAGTCTGTCCACATTGTCCCTGGACAGACGTGTGCGCTTATCTGTCAGCACACCCCCAGCAGCACTGAAGACACATTCCGAGAGAACACTGGCTGCAGGACACGACAAGATCTCCAAAGAAATAAGTGGCGAGCTCAGGCCATTTTTCCTCATTGGAAGCCCAAAATGAGCAAGGCTCCAGTTGCACAGTCAGGGCATCGATATTCACTTGGAGATACTCCTTTATCATCCTCTGCAGGCATTCACTATGTGTCAGACTTCTTTTTTCTTGTGGCCTTGCAAAGAATGGTCTAAAAAATTTCTGAAACGGATCCATAAAATTGCTGTTACCACCAGATACGGTGTGGCTGGTACGGTTTGAATGATGATGACTCCACAGTCCCATGGTTGGCAAGTTAGAAATGTGAGATTCACTCTGTGCAGAACTGGTGTTTAGTGGAAAAACCGATCTAAGATTGCGTGCCAGCTTCTGCTGATACTCCTGCATACTTGCGTCCCTTTCTATGGCAGGACTTATTTCGCCAAATTTTGTCTTGTTCCGGGGATCTAAGAGTGTGGCAACCCAGTAGTCAGCATTTCTTCTAATTCTGACAATCCAAGGGTCATGATGTAGTTAGTGCAGCAAGAAGGCGCTCATGTGTCTTGCGCATCCAGGAGGAACAAGTCCTTGCTGTGTTGTTGGCGGCAAGGTGAGAATCATGCTTCCTTCCTCTGCGCCCTTTCACCCCAACCTCGCACAACAGAAATGTGATCAAGGTCTACCTCATCTGCTGAGTCTTTCATGCCCATCACCAGTTCGTCCTCCATTTCTTTCTGGGCTCCTGCACCTTCCTCAACAGTTTGGCTGCTACCATGCGCCCTTGAAAATCCCTCTCCCCACCGTCAAATGCCTGCCACCTTGGTGCTGCTGATCATCTGGACCTTGGAGATCTTGTTATCCCTTCCACATATGACTCCTCCTGTACTTCCTCCCCTTCCTCTTGTGCCACCACCTGACTCCAAATGATGTATAGAGTGTGCTCCAGCATGTAGATGCCCGGAATTGTCATGCTGATAATGGCATAGTAAGCGCTAAACATCTTCGTTGCCATTTTGAAACTGTGAATAAGGGTGCATAGGTCCTTGTTCTGAGAACACTCCAGCAGCGTGATCTTCCCCACCTCTGGATCTCGTTAGCCCAGGCTATATATCATAACGTATTGCACCAGTGCTCGGCGGTGCTGCCACAGTCGCTGCAACATGAGCAGAATCAAATTCCTGCGTGTTGGCACATTGCATTTCAGGCGGTGAACCGGCAGGCCGAAAGACTTTTGGAGCGATGCAAGTCATTGAGCTGCGGGGTGTGAATGACAGAAGTAAGGACATAGTGAACGTGCCCTCTGCAGAAGCCCATGTAGGCTGGGATAGTGGTTTAAAAATTGCTGGACAACCAGGTTCAACACGTGAGCCATACAAGGCACACGTGTCACATTGCCCTGGCTAAGGGCTGCACCCAGGTTTGCATCATTATCGCACACGGCCTTCCCTAGCTGCAGGTTGAGTGGAGACAACCATTAATGAAAATCGGTCTCCAGAGCTAACCGTCCACAACTCCTCAGCGGTGTGACTCACATTTCCCATACAAATCAAAGTAAAGAGTCGACCACCTTATGCCGTCAAGCTCTGCTGCCAGCATAGTAAGGAGGTGTGTGGGATTCCTTGTGCACAGTTACAGCGCGGGTGGCCTTACCAGACTGGATTTGGGCAGAGGTGGAGTCCCCAGACGAGGTTGAGGAGGCAGAAGCAGTGGAGGAACTTCTACATACAGAGGATTGACGCACAACTCGTGGGGATGGCAAGACTTTTACAGCAGACCCTTCTCCATCTCTCACCATAGTTACCCAGTGCCCAGTCAGCGACATGTAACTACCCTGTCCATGCTTACTGGTCCAAGTATCAGTGGTGAAATGCACCCTGTCACACACAGAGTTTCTCAAGGAAGCGGTGATATTGTGTGCGACATGTGGGTGTAACGCAGGTACCCCTTTCTTGGAGAAGTAGTGGTGACTGGGCATCTGCTCTTTGGGCACTGCGATGGACATAACGTCTCAAAAATCCTTTGTGTACACCAGGCGCAAAGGCAGGATTTCTGTAGCCAACAGTTTCCAGATGCTGAAAGTCAACCTCTTAGGCATGTCATGCCCTTCTAAAATCATGTAAAACACAGCAAGGGGACTCCAACAAGAATCTCCATGTTTTCCAAAAATTTGACCACAGACACCACTTAAGTGATATCAATTGTCCCACAGTTGCAAACTTAAAATTTTGATTTGCATGAAGCACAATCAAAAATACACAAGCCTTTACTCTTCCCAGGATGACACAGGGGTAGAAAAGTCCTTGCGGATCCCTGATTTGTTCATCTTGATGAACGTTAGTCTGTCCACATTGTCACTTGAGAGATGCGTGCATTTATCTGTAAGCACACCACCAGCAGCACTGAAGACACGTTCCGAGAGAACGCTGGCTGCGGGACACGACAAGATCGCCAAGGTGTAAGTGGCTAGCTCAGGCCATTTTTCCAGATTGGAAGCCCAAAATGAGCAAGGCTCCAGTTGCACAGTCATGGCATCGATGTTCATTTGCAGATACTACTACATCTGTGTCTCCTCCTCTTTTTACTCGTCCAGCTCTTTTCTTTTCGCATGAATATATGTACTTGTCACTTTTCCATGTGTTTTTGGTGTCTTCTGAGTTGTTTGTTACCTTTTGGACACCTTAGAAGTAGTTTTCTAGGTGTTTGTATGTGTTCGTGTTTGCCTGTCATTGTTTTCAATGGGATTCGAATGTGTTAGTCGAACGTTCGTCGAATGTTCGACGAACACACCTGCCGTTCGACGAATCGGACCGAACTTGAACACTAGGGGGGTGGTTCATCACTAATAATGACAATGTTTATTATTAACTATATATTTTTTTTACACCCCCCACGCCCCATCCCATAACTGTAAAGCCCGAGATCGGAGATCGGATGCAAGATCGTGTTATCTCAATCCCGATCTTGATCTTTACAAAACGATCAGGCGAGGCTCCAGATCCCGACCATCGGGGGGATCGCCCATCACTACTTTTAACTGTATCAGTATGCTGCTGTCGTTGCACAATGCCGCTTCTTATTCAGGTTTGACTGGCTCCATGTGCACATTCATATTGTGGATAGGTGTTAAAGCTGCCTGCTACTGCATAAACTACTTATGTCTCTAAATTGGACTGAAATAGTGGAAAATTGGCCATGTGCACTGGCACACTGGCGCTAATTGTCCATGTTCACTGCAGGTGCAGTACATTTAGCGCATGGACAGCATATAAGCAAAAAACACATCTGCCTGAATGAGTCCAAAAGTACACCTATCATGCTAATTTTGCAAGATTGGCTTATCAACTGTGTATGAGATCCTCTGAATATCCCTGAAATAATCTGTAAAGGTAGTTACACTGATTGATAATCGGGAACAGGCATTCCTAGGAACCCTCATTTCTTGATTACCAGTTTGACTAAATAGGCCATCCTTTGTTGGGTGAAATTACTTTTAATCTTGCTTCTGTAAAAATGCTTGAATTTCCCATTGACTCCCATAATACTTTATACTTGAGTCGAGCCCATCCGAGCATCAAAACTGCTGGATTTGAGTACTATCCTGTGCAGCTATCCTGTGCAGTTGCAATTTATTTCTCTTTTTCTGCATGTTTTTGCGACAATCCTTTGTACTCAGTGGGTGGTGCATGCACAGATTTAGGGCCTGGAATTTAAAATATTAGGCAGGTCACTGACAGATCAGTGACCTGCCATTAAAACTCAGACGTATAATGGAGGGGCCAGAACACAAAATAAAGATGCTGCCCACAGTTCCTCCCAGATGCACAAAGATGTAATTGCAAGAAAGCTTCAAACACATATTGCACTAAAATCACAAAATTAATTTTTTCACATCAGGTAAAGTTTAAATAAGTATTACCGCACTAATATGGTCCATTTTTGTACTTTACTTAGCAAAATTTTGCTTTAAGGTTTTCCTTAAAGATGCAAAGGTAATTAATTACTTCAACATCGCCGCTGGAAGCCTTCAAGGTTTTTCTAGATGGCATATTTCACAAGTATGTTAACATTCCATTGTCTTAGTAGAACTCCACTATTTGCCAGCCTAAAATATGATTCAGAAAGAAATGTACAAGGTTTGTCTGAACATAAATTTAGAGACAAGCAACTTTGCATTTTATTTATGATTAAGAATCTTCTCAAGAACGCAGAGATTTTCAATTCTATGGTACTGCTCAGTGCTTTGAATTCCGGTCACCTCTGCAGTCTATTTGAAGTGGACAGTCTCTTAGGCAAAGAGAGCAGTGCTTACAAGCTGTTTGTGATACAGCTTGTAAGTACTGCTCTTATGAAGATACAGTGCCTACAAGTAGTATTCAACCCCCTGCAGATTTAGCAGGTTTGATAAGATGCAAATAAGTTAGAGCCTGCAAACTTCAAACAAGAGCAGGATTTATTAACAGATGCATAAATCTTACAAACCAACAAGTTATGTTGCTCAGTTAAATTTTAATAAATTTTCAACATAAAAGTGTGGGTCAATTATTATTCAACCCCTAGGTTTAATATTTTGTGGAATAACCCTTGTTTGCAATTACAGCTAATAATCGTCTTTTATAAGACCTGATCAGGCTGGCACAGGTCTCTGGAGTTATCTTGGCCCACTCCTCCATGCAGATCTTCTCCAAGTTATCTAGGTTCTTTGGGTGTCTCATGTGGACTTTAATCTTGAGCTCCTTCCACAAGTTTTCAATTGGATTAAGGTCAGGAGACTGACTAGGCCACTGCAACACCTTGATTTTTTCCCTCTTGAACCAGGCCTTGGTTTTCTTGGCTGTCCTTTGGGTCGTTGTCTTGTTGGAAGATGAAATGACGACCCATCTTAAGATCCTTGATGGAGGAGCGGAGGTTCTTGGCCAAAATCTCCAGGTAGGCCGTGCTATCCATCTTCCCATGGATGCGGACCAGATGGCCAGGCCCCTTGGCTGAGAAACAGCCCCACAGCATGATGCTGCCACCACCATGCTTGACTGTATGGATGGTATTCTTGGGGTCGTATGCAGTGCCATCCAGTCTCCAAACGTCACGTGTGTGGTTGGCACCAAAGATCTCGATCTTGGTCTCATCAGACCAGAGAACCTTGAACCAGTCTGTCTCAGAGTCCTCCAAGTGATCATGAGCAAACTGTAGACGAGCCTTGACATGACGCTTTGAAAGTAAAGGTACATTACAGGCTCGTCTGGAACGGAGACCATTGCGGTGGAGTACGTTACTTATGGTATTGACTGAAACCAATGTCCCCACTGCCATGAGATCTTCCCGGAGCTCCTTCCTTGTTGTCCTTGGGTTAGCCTTGACTCTTTGGACAAGCCTGACCTCGGCACGGGTGGAAACTTTCAAAGGCTGTCCAGGCCGTGGAAGGCTAACAGTAGTTCCATAAACCTTCCACTTCCGGATGATGCTCCCAACAGTGGAGACAGGTAGGCCCAACTCCTTGGAAAGGGTTTTGTACCCCTTGCCAGCCTTGTGACCTTCCACGATCTTGTCTCTGATGGCCTTGGAATGCTCCTTTGTCTTTCCCATGTTGACCAAGTATGAGTGCTGTTCACAAGTTTGGGGAGGGTCTTAATTAGTCAGAAATGGCTGGAAAAAGAGATAATTAATCCAAACATGTGAAGCTAATTGTTCTTTGTGCCTGAAATACTTCCTAATACTTTAGGGGAACCAAACAGAATTCTTGTGGTTTGAGGGGTTGAATAATAAATGACCCTCTGAATAAACTTTTCACAATTTAAAAAAAAAAAATAAAAAAAGAAATAACATTCTTTTTTGCTGCAGTGCATTTCACAATTCCAGGCTGATCTACAGTCCAAATGTCACAATGCCAAGTTAATTCCGAATGTGTAAACCTGCTAAATCTGCAGGGGGTTGAATACTACTTGTAGGCACTGTACATTCATATAGCTAGCTTCAGCATCCCTGCACCCCTCCGAAGCTGTCTCCACCAGCAGCATGAAAGAGTGCATAGTTTGATTTAACCATGTTGCTAATTCAAACTTTGAAAATTTTGGAGTAGGCCACCGACAATCAGAATTATGGATTGTAAAAAAACGCATGATTTTTCTTTTTAAACATCAATATAAAAGAAGTAATTTTTAGTACGACAGCAATGACTACCATAAATAAAATGGTACTTTTTTTAATTCCTAAAACTAATAAAATAAAACTACATTTTTTATCATATGTACAAGACATAAGGTTTTAAGTAAAATGTTTCAACTTTCTTTAAAGGGTTCTGAAAATGTTAACTGCAATGCAACAAAATCATACTTTTTATTTGAGTTCAAATTGTTTAAGCTGCCGATATTGCACAGGATTCGCATCAACACCATGCTGTCATTTGGACAGTCATAAATAATCCAAACATTGCCAGAAAACTACTCTGTCAGACAAACATTAGAATATCTGTCTTGGCATTTTAGTAGCTTTTGAAAACATTCTTTATTGCCTTTCACAGTAACCACAAAAGAGGATGAAAATACTCAACACAGTTTAATGCTTACAGGAAATATTCTGTAATCCAGACCACTGATATAAATGTGATAACTCCAAAGGAAGAATTTCACTCTAAACCTCTTACAATTCTTAACCGGTTTGCAAAATTTTGGCTAAAAAATAATTCACATAGTACTTTTTAGTTACAATAATTTAGGAACATACTTATTGTATGCTGCTTAATGCCAGCCTGTAGGGGCTTGCTAGCAAAAATCAACCTGTGGGGAAATTGGAAATCACTGGTTAACAAATTGAGGTGGCCTATATTTAGACTGCTTATCTATTTTCATTTCAAAAAAGCACCAGAGATACCAGGCTTTAAAAATAGTGCTGAATAGATACGAGAGCAAAACTAAGCTTACAATATACAGTGTGTTCACCCATATCCTGTCCACCGCCATTACCTTGAGAACGGCGGCAGCTATAGGCATAGAAGTGGTGTCTAGGTATAGTAAAGTAGCCATGCGCTATGCAATGAGACTACCTGTAGCGCCACCTGGTTGAAAACAACGGAGTTAGCATTTTTATCTCGAAAACGGAACGAGATAGAGAAAAAAAGTGAATTACAAAGTTGTAGGGCATCATCAATGCAATAGGAATCTACACCTTGCATACAGAAGTGCTATGATTAGAACATGTAAAACTCACAAGGCTGCGGACGTGAATCGATACCTCATGGAGACCTTCCTACAAGTCACTGGATATGGTGGCTGCGTGGAGTGGTCTCCACACTCACCTGACCTGAACCCAGTGGACTTCTTTCTGTGAGGTCACATCAAACAGCAGGTGTATGCGACCCCTCCACCAACATTGCAGGACCCACGACGACGTATCACAGATGCTTGTGCAAATGTGTCACCTACCATATTGCACAACGTGCAGCAAGATACAGTATGCTGTTCAGAGTCAAGATGTGCATTGCAGCTGATGGTGGCCATTTTGAGCATGAAAGTCAAATGAGCGCCATATGCGTGACCAGTATTCATTGTTTTGGGGGGGTCATGGGTTTCATATCATTGCATTTCTGTATGCAAGGTGTCAATTCATATTGAATTGATGATGCCCTACAACTTTGTAATTCAATTTTTTTCTCTATCTCATTCTGTTTTCGAGATAAAAATGCTAGCTCTGCTGGTTTTCACCAGGTGGCGCTATAGGTGGTTCCATTGCATAGCGCATGGCTACTTTTCTATACCTAGACACTACTTCTATGCCTATAGCTGACGCCATTCTCAAGTTAATGGTGGTGGACAGGATATGGGTGGACATACTGTAGATACAATAACAGAATCAAATATACTAAATTGATATTGGTCATGCTACATAGATAAGGGGACAGAATTTAACTTACTATACAAATGTGAAATCATAACTAAGCTTACCATAGATACAGGAACAGAACCAAGCTTACTGCAGAGAAGCAGGATCAGAATCAAGCTTACTACTTAGATATGTGAGGAAAGCCAATCTTCTTACATAGACACGGAATCACAACCAAGCCTACTGCATATATACAGAAGGAGAATCAGGCATCTCACATAAATATGGAAACAGTACCAAGCTAAGAACGTACATTCAGGAACAGAACCGGGCATACTGCAAAGATGCGGGAACAAAACCAAGCTTACAGCATAGATACTGTATGAGACTGAGCATAATACAAAGATATGGAAACAGAACCAAAATGACAACATAGGAACTGAAACAGAATTGAGCATACCACATAAAAAAGGGAACAGAATTGAGATGTTGCATAAATATGGGAACAGAACTGAACCTACTACATACATACGGCAGCAGGACCTAGCTTATTACATAGGCACCGGAACAGAATTGAGCTTACTACAGAAATATGGTAAGAGAATCGAGAATATTACATAGATACAGGAAAAGAACCTAGCTTAATACATAGATACAGGAACAGAACTGAGCTTATTGCATAAATATGGAAACAGAACCAAGAAATTATCAGTTATTATTTCCCAGCAGCACTAAACACCCATTGAATCAACTAGAGCTGTGAATGCGGCCAGTGAGATTCTGATTTGACTCAAGTAAAATTATGAGTGAGGGCCACCTGATGGCCATCTAAAAATTATGAATGAGTACCGAATGATGACCCTTATGATATAATGGAGGAGGAAGACTAGAAAAAGAAGCAACTATGAACTAAAAACACACAGAACTTAAACATGGAGGGCCGCTTCATAGCACTGTAAATATTATGAATGAGTGCCACCTGCTGGCCCTCTAAAAGTTATGAGCGAGTACCACATGATGACTCTGTACATATGATGGAGGAGCACGAAGTGGAAAAGAAAAATAAGAAACAATTAACAGTATACTTTTTTAGATGTGAAGCGGTGATTGGGAATACACCTAAAAAAATAAGAACATTTGAATTGGCTTTATGTTCCGCTGCTATCATCTGGTTGCAAAATAATTGGGACGCCGGTCCCCACGTGTATACCCGGGTCGTACTTGGTGATCTGCCAGCTTGGTAAGCCATCTTGCCTTTGTTATGCCATGCATTGAGACTTTCTCATCTCTTTTCTGGCAATCTTTGCACTTGCATTTGGGCAATCAGCTGCCTCTCTGGGCACTTGGGCAGATCACTTTGAGATCTAGTATCCTCTCCTGGGTCACGTGGGGTTTCTTTCCCTCCATCACTTCTCATGTCTCGGTTTTTCATTGTGATTATTAATTGTTATACCCTATGAACATATTAAAAATAAAATGTTTGTACATTTTAATCACGTCTGGTTCTTGGGTATCTTCTATACTGGTAAATTTAAAGACTCTTTAATTTAAGATATCTATCATCTGGTTGCATTAGCAAATCTGAGCCAATCCAAGTCTTGTTCATTTTCAGAATAGTCATCCTGTCAGCATTTTCAGTTGACTAGCAGATGTGCCTATTAGTTATTATGCCCCCAGCGACACTAAAATTCCCCAGAATCAACTTAAGCAGAAAGGGATCAGTGATGGTGGGGTGGCTTGCAAACTTCAGTTTTGTCTCATCTGTAAAAAAAAAATATATATGCATTCATATAATGCAATATAGCAAAAGCAATTACCCAATGTGTGACAGGGTAGGTAGCTAGGTAATGTTAAAATATAACCTTTAATATAATGATTAAAAACAGGGGATGTGAGACAAACAAAACATATAAAACATGTAAAACCCTTAAAAAAGGGTCAGAAAACCAATGTCAGTGTGGATAGTGAAATCCACGAACAATGACAAAATGGATACCTCTGTATGAATTTGGGTTAATGTAATAAACCCCACCTATTATAAGGTATGTAAAGGTAGAAATGGAACAATCTCACCGGTATGAAGTCCTGGTCCAGTGTAGATATTCATAAGAGGATGCTGGATCTCCAATGGGGAGGTAATATATATAGCTACACCATACCCCTACACGCAAGTGGCATGCTCGAGAGTCTCCCTTCGCGTTTTGTTTACAGACTCATCTAACTTGGACAACACATAATGTAGTGTACCTAATTAATTGTGATATATGCCGCTTGCAATATGTTGGGTGCACAATGAATCCCCTTAAAACCAGAATAAGCAAACATCTATCAGATGCTAGTAATCTGCCTATAGTCGGAGCATCAGTAGCATCCCGACATTTCTCAAAAAATACAATGGGGACTTACGCGGTTTCTCTTTTATGGGTATAGAGCATGTAAAAAGAACGTTGAGAGGAGGCGATTTTCACAAAAAAGTACTTTCTAGAGAGCAGGTGGATATTTGAATTGGGGACTCGCATGCCACAGGGTTTTAATAATCGTCTTGATATCATTATGCATTATTGATATATATATGACAACATATCGCTGGCCAGTTCATTATATTATAATTGTATTTTTCACATTCTATGGTCATGTTTCTGAACATGTTAAAGGGGTTATCCGGCTTATTTTGACTTTTTTTTATTTCCTTATGGGGCTACATTAGGGCAGGTAAGTAGATAGTGACCACTTACCTGCCCTGCTGTCAGCCCCTCTCCCCAGGCTCAGAGTGGTGATGTGACCGCTCCTGCCGCGATTTTGCTGCTTCCAGTCATTTTATGTCAACATGGGCAGGACCTTGTTGACATGCAAATCTGGGAACAGCATGTTGCTGCCCTGCTGGGCAGGTACAGTGCATGGAGTCCCCGCCCCCCTTCCCTGCACCCTCCCACACATTCCCCCACACCCGAACTCTCCCCGCAACCTCCCTCGGAACTGCTGTGGGACCCGTGAGCTGCGGGGAAGGGGCCTGGAGGTGGCTGCCCACATTGTCACCACCAGCACCGGGACCTCTACTCAGGATCGCACATAAATGTATCAGCATTACAGATGCCGATACATTTGAAAGCTCTGATGACAGAGAGCGCTGCGCTGCTTCTCATCACTGCCCGTGCAGTCTGTGTCCCACTCCCTGCCAGCCCCGCGGCTACCCGCACAGCAGTATCAGCAGCTTCTCACACTGCAGTGCAGGCAGGCGCGGGGATGACGAGCGATGCTGTCAGGAGGTTTGATGAGATCATTACCTGCTGTGACGATCTCCTGTACTCTTGACGTCAGCGCTGTCACTGACTTCCATGCCCGCCATGTTCTCACATAACGTCTCGCAGGCGGCCCGAGACTGTCACTAGCGGTGACGTCAAAGGCTCCCACGATACTGCATAGAAGTCAGTGACAGCGCTGACGTCAGGAGTGCAGGAGATCGTCACAGCAGGTAATGATCTCATCTACCCTCCTGACAGCAGCGCTCGTCATCCCCTGCAGTGACCTGGGCTGACCTAATGATGTTAGCTCAGGTCACTGCACTACTCTCGCAGCCAATGGGGAACATTCTGTTATTCATTGCTTGGGACATTGACTATGGTATGGATCGTCGTGGGACCCCCCTTCTTGGATTACGCCGGACCCGGATTTGATTGTTCCTATCAATAAATTGGTGAAAGAGGGAATGTTTTGGGGAGTGTTTTTTCAAATAAAACTTTTTTGTTTTCAATTTTTTTTTTTTATTACTGACTGGGTTTGTGATGTCGGGTATCTGATAGACGTGTGACATCACTAACCCCAGGGCCTGATGCCAAGTGACATTACACATCTGGCATCAACCCCATATATTACCCCATTTGCCACCGCACCAGGGCAATTGGATGAGTTGGGACAAAGCGCCAGGATTGGCACATCTAATGGATACGCCACTTCTGGAGCAGCTGTAGCCTGCTATTTTTAGGCTGGGGAGTGTCCAATAACAGTGGACCTCCCTAGTCTGAGAATAAAAGACCAAAGCTGTCCCCTTTACCTTGGCTGGTGATACAATTTGGGGGGGACCCCGTGTTTTTTGTTTTAAAATATTTATTTAATTTAAAATAACAGCGTGGGGTGCCCTCTGTTTTGGATTACCAGCCAAGGTGAAGCTGCCAGCTGTGATCTGCAAGCTGCAGCCATCTGCTTTACCCTAGCTGGCTACAAAAGATATGGGGGACCCCACGTCATTTTTTTTTATTTATATATTTATTTATTTTTTGGCTAAATACAAGGCTAAGCACTAGAGTTGAGCGCGGTTCGTGGTTCGAGGTTCTCCAGTTCTAGGCTCGAGTGATTTTGGGCCCTGTTCTAGATCGAACTAGAACTCGAGCTTTTTGCAAAAGCTCGATAGTTCTAGAAACGTTCGAGAACGGTTCTAGCAGCAAAAAAACAGCTAAATCCTAGCTTGGTTTCCGCTGTAATAGTGTAAGTCACTCTGTGAATCACACTATTATGACATTTCAGTGTATAGTGTGCGTGAACAGCGCCTTCAGATCACTGCTGTTTCTATAATGGCGATCGCCATTTTTTTTTTTTTTTCCTTGTCTTCCTTCCCTAAGCGCGCGCGTGTAGTGGGGCGGGCCAGCATGTCAGCCAGTCCCAGACACACACACAGCTAAGTGGACTTTTAGCCAGAGAAGCAACGGCATGTGTGATAGGATGTCCATGTCACATGTCCCTGCATTATAAAACCGGACATTTTCCTCCAGGACGCCATTATCTCTTCTGCGTCTTTGGTGTCAGACATCACTGTCGCAGCTCCGTCCTTTGTCCTATCGCTGATACAGCTGTATGCGCTCCATACACAGCGCTGGACAGCTTAGGGAGAGCACTTTCTAGCAGTCCTTTTAAGGGCTCAAACCGGCAGGGTCAGAGTTAAGGTGACAGGTCCTGAAAACAGCGACAGCGTCTGTGTAGCCAAGGTCAGGGATTTCCTCCCTGCATTTCCCTATTAGGAGGGAATAGAAAGGCAGGCTTCCATTCCTCTACCCAGAGCCCCACAATCCTGGCACTGTACCCTCCTGTCCTCTGCACACTCCAACTCATTATAACTAAGCCATTATACTAGCAAACACTCAGTGTACCTAGTGGCATCCTATACGTGGCTATTGGACTTTGCTATAGTCCCACTAGTGCAAAGACATTTGCAGAGCGCGTCTGCCTGCATTGCACACTCCAACTCATTATAACTAAGCCATTATACTAGCAAACACTCAGTGTACCTAGTGGCATCCTAAACGTGGCTATTGGACTTTGCTATAGTCCCACTAGTGCAAAGACATTTGCAGCACCTCTGCCTGCATTGCACACTCCAACTCATTATAACTAAGCCATTATACTAGCAAACACTCAGTGTACCTAGTGGCATCCTAAACGTGGCTATTGGACTTTGCTATAGTCCCACTAGTGCAAAGACATTTGCAGAGCGCGTCTGCCTGCATTGCACACTCCAACTCATTATAACTAAGCCATTATACTAGCAAACACTCAGTGTACCTAGTGGCATCCTAAACGTGGCTATTGGACTTTGCTATAGTCCCACTAGTGCAAAGACATTTGCAGAGCGCGTCTGCCTGCATTGCACACTACAACTCATTATAACTAAGCCATTATACTAGCAAACACTCAGTGTACCTAGTGGCATCCTAAACGTGGCTATTGGACTTTGCTATAGTCACACTAGTGCAAAGACATTTGCAGAGCACGTCTGCCGGCATTGCACACTCCAACTCATTATAACTAAGCCATTATACTAGCAAACACTCAGTGTACCTAGTGGCATCCTATACCTGGCTATTGGACTTTGCTATAGTCAGACTAGTGCAAAGACATTTGCAGAGCGCGTCTGCACGCATTGCACACTCCAACTCATTATAACTAAGCCATTATACTAGCAAACACTCAGTGTACCTAGTGGCATCCTAAACGTGGCTATTGGACTTTGCTATAGTCCCACTAGTGCAAAGACATTTGCAGAGCGCGTCTGCCTGCATTGCACACTCCAACTCATTATAACTAAGCCATTATACTAGCAAAAACTCAGTGTACCTAGTGGCATCCTAAACGTGGCTATTGGACTTTGCTATAGTCACACTAGTGCAAAGACATTTGCAGAGCACGTCTGCCTGCATTGCACACTCCAACTCATTATAACTATGCCATTATACTAGCAAACACTCAGTGTACCTAGTGGCATCCTATACGTGGCTATTGGACTTTGCTATAGTCACACTAGTGCAAAGACATTTGCAGAGCACGTCTGCCTGCATTGCACACTCCAACTCATTATAACTAAGCCATTATACTAGCAAACACTCAGTGTACCTAGTGGCATCCTAAACGTGGCTATTGGACTTTGCTATAGTCCCACTAGTGCAAAGACATTTGCAGAGCACGTCTGCCTGCATTGCACACTCCAACTCATTATAACTAAGCCATTATACTAGCAAACACTCAGTGTACCTAGTGGCATCCTAAACGTGGCTATTGGACTTTGCTATAGTCCCACCAGTGCAAAGACATTTGCAGAGCACGTCTGCCTGCATTGCACACTCCAACTCATTATAACTAAGCCATTATACTAGCAAACACTCAGTGTACCTAGTGGCATCCTAAACGTGGCTATTGGACTTTGCTATAGTCCCACTAGTGCAAAGACATTTGCAGAGCACGTCTGCCTGCATTGCACACTCCAACTCATTATAACTAAGCCATTATACTAGCAAACACTCAGTGTACCTAGTGGCATCCTAAACGTGGCTATTGGACTTTGCTATAGTCCTACTAGTGCAAAGACATTTGCAGAGCACGTCTGCCTGCATTGCACACTCCAACTCATTATAACTAAGCCATTATACTAGCAAACACTCAGTGTACCTAGTGGCATCCTATACGTGGCTATTGGACTTTGCTATAGTCACACTAGTGCAAAGACATTTGCAGAGCACGTCTGCCTGCATTGCACACTCCAACTCATTATAACTAAGCCATTATACTAGCAAACACTCATTGTACCTAGTGGCATCCTATACGTGGCTATTGGACTTTGCTATAGTCCCACTAGTGCAAAGACATTTGCAGAGCGCGTCTGCCTGCATTGCACACTCCAACTCATTATAACTAAGCCATTATACTAGCAAACACTCAGTGTACCTAGTGGCATCCTAAACGTGGCTATTGGACTTTGCTATAGTCCCACTAGTGCAAAGACATTTGCAGAGCACGTCTGCCTGCATTGCACACTCCAACTCATTATAACTAAGCCATTATACTAGCAAACACTCAGTGTACCTAGTGGCATCCTATACGTGGCTATTGGACTTTGCTGTAGTCCCACTAGTGCAAAGACATTTGCAGAGCGCGTCTGCCTGCATTGCACACTCCAACTCATTATAACTAAGCCATTATACTAGCAAACACTCAGTGTACCTAGTGGCATCCTAAACGTGGCTATTGGACTTTGCTATAGTCCCACTAGTGCAAAGACATTTGCAGAGCGCGTCTGCCTGCATTGCACACTCCAACTCATTATAACTAAGCCATTATACTAGCAAACACTCAGTGTACCTAGTGGCATCCTATACGTGGCTATTGGACTTTGCTATAGTCCCACTAGTGCAAAGACATTTGCAGAGCGCGTCTGCCTGCATTGCACACTCCAACTCATTATAACTAAGCCATTATACTAGCAAACACTCAGTGTACCTAGTGGCATCCTAAACGTGGCTATTGGACTTTGCTATAGTCCCACTAGTGCAAAGACATTTGCAGAGCACGTCTGCCGGCATTGCACACTCCAACTCATTATAACTAAGCCATTATACTAGCAAACACTCAGTGTACCTAGTGGCATCCTAAACGTGGCTATTGGACTTTGCTATAGTCCCACTAGTGCAAAGACATTTGCAGAGCGCGTCTGCCTGCATTGCACACTCCAACTCATTATAACTAAGCCATTATACTAGCAAACACTCAGTGTACCTAGTGGCATCCTAAACGTGGCTATTGGACTTTGCTATAGTCCCACTAGTGCAAAGACATTTGCAGAGCGCGTCTGCCTGCATTGCACACTCCAACTCATTATAACTAAGCCATTATACTAGCAATTTTTGCTGCCAGTTTAAGGGCCGTAGTTGCATTGTCAGGGATATTTATTCTTTATTATTCTGCTGTTAATAAAGCTAGACCACCACTGCAATCTACACCACCTCTCAATTTTTACTACCACATTTTCAGTCCACAATCTTGTCGCAATCAACATGAGTGGCAAAATGACAGATGCTGGTGGAAAGGGGAAGAGGCGTGGTGGAAAAGGCAAAAAAGGTTTTGTCCGTGGGGAAGGTGGCAAAGCTCCATTATCATCTGCTGAAGATAGACCATCTACCAGCAAAAGTAAGATGTCTACTACTTACCGTGGACAATCCGATGTGCTCCCTTTTTTACGGACACGAACAACAGGAACAAAGGTAGATGATGGGCAAAAAAGGAAAATGCTTGAATGGATCTCAAGTGGTCCAACAAGTGCCCTCTCAGCCACTTCAAGTACCGCATCCAAAAAACACCAGTCCTCTGGGTTGTCATCCCAATCAAACTTGATTTCTCCCAGCTCTGAAGTCTCCATCAGCCCTGCACAGTATGGTGGAACTGAGATGGCTGAGTCTGCAGAGCTGTTCAGTCACACTATAGCCTGGGAATCAGAGGTCTGCTCCCAAGCTACAGTGAGTACAGAACAGGAAATGGTCTGCAGTGATGCCCTGAACCTTTGTCACTCTGATTCAGGCCGTGAGGACCAAGTTTCGGAGCATAATGTTGACCCTTTGTCACAAACTGTAACACCTGCGGTTATAGACATTGAGGAACATACTGATGAAGATGAGACTCAGATACCCGATTGGGATGACAACTTAAATATTCGGTCAGGGCAAGAAGAGGCTCGGTCTGAGGGGGAGGGGAGTGCAAACACAACAATTGATGATGACGTTCTAGATCCCACCTACTGTCAACCCACAGTCAGGCACTCGAGGAGGTCAACAGAGGTGGTGGAGGAGGATGCAACTGATGACGAAGTTACCTTGCGCCTTCCTGGACAGAGTCGGAGTACTGGTAGCACGTCTACAACTGCATCCTCAGCCACCACTCTGCCTCTGAGCATTATTCGGGGTGGATCAACAGGTCGCATGGCCTCTAAGCCTTGCCTAGCCTGGTCCTTTTTTGACATAGAAAAAGATCGCCCAAATTAAGTGATCTGTAAAATTTGTCATGGTTCTCTTAGTAGAGGTCAAAACCTCAGCAGTTTGACAACTTCTTCCATGAATCGTCACATGAATAAATATCATATGGCCCGGTGGGAAGCTCACCGTGCTGCAATGCGGCCTAGCGGAACGAACCATCCACCGCCTGCCCCTTCCAGTGCATCCGCGCGCTCGTCATCTTCTAGGACTGTGGGGACAGCTGTCACACCTGTTTTTCCACCCACAACTTCCACCACTGTAACCGCAACAGGCAGTTTGCTTGGTAGGTCGTCAGTTGTTTTGGAAGGGGAAACAAGTGAGTGTGTACAGCTCTCTCAGACATCGATAGCACCAACTTTGGATGAAGGCAACATCATGTCTCCGCCTGCACTTTCCTCACAAACCTGCATTTTTCCAGGGACACCCTACTCAACACCGTCTACACACAGCAGCCAGATCTCTGTCCCTCAGATGTGGACAAATAAAAGGCCATTTCCTGCGACCCATGACAAAGCTAAGAGGTTGACTCTATCCCTCTGTAAGCTGTTGGCTACAGAAATGCTGCCTTTCCGCCTAGTGGACACACATGATTTTAGAGACCTTATGTCTGCCGCTGTGCCCCAGTACCAGATGTCTAGTCGCCACTACTTTTCTAAGAAAGGTGTGCCCGCGCTACAACAGCATGTCGCACACAACATCACCGCTTCATTGAGAAACTCTGTGTGTGAACAGGTGCATTTCACCACCGATACTTGGACCAGTAAGCATGGACAGGGACGTTACATGTCGCTCACTGGGCACTGGGTAACTATGGTGATAGATGGTGAAGGGTCTGCTGCACAAGTCTTGCCGTCCCCACGACTTGTGTGTCAATCCTCTGTCTGTCCAAGTTCCGCCACTGCTTCTGCATCCTCCACCTCATCTGGGTCCTCCACCTCCGCCCCAAGCCTGCCTGGTCAGGCCACCAGCGTTCTCACTGCGCAGAAGGAATCACGCACCCCTCATTACTATGCTGGCAGCAGAGCGCAACGGCATCAGGCGGTCTTTAGCTTGACATGTCTTGGGAATAAGAGTCACACAGCTGAGGAGTTGTGGTCAGCTCTGCGGTCCGAGTTTAATAAATGGTTGTCTCCACTCAACCTGCAGCCTGGTAAGGCCGTGTGCGACAATGCTGCAAACCTGGGTGCGGCCCTTTGCCTGGGCAAGGTGACACACGTACCTTGTATGGCTCACGTGTTGAACCTTGTCGTGCAGCAATTTTTAACACAGTATCCCGGCCTAGATGGCCTTCTGAACAGGGCACGAAAACTGTCTGCTCACTTCCGCCGTTCAAGCGCCGCAGCTGAGCGACTTGCATCGCTCCAGAAGTCTTTCGGCCTGCCGGTTCATAGCCTGAAATGCGATGTGGCGACACGCTGGAATTCAACTCTCCACATGTTACAGCGACTGTGGCAGCACCGCCGTGCCCTGGTGCAATACGTCATGACGTATAGCCTGGGCCAACGAGATGCAGAGGTGGGGCAGATCACCCTGATGGAGTGGTCTCAGATCAAGGACCTATGCACCCTTCTGCACAGTTTCGACATGGCGACGAATATGTTTAGCGCTGACAATGCCATTATCAGCATGACGATTCCAGTCATTTACATGCTGGAACACACGCTAAACACTATTCGGAGTCAGGGGGTGGGACAACAGGAAGGGGATGAACTACAGGAGGATTCATATGCGCAAGACACAACAACATCACCAAGGTCCAGACGTTCATCATCACCAAGGCGCCAGGCATGGCAGCATGGGGTACAGGGATCAACAAGGGCGCATGGTAGCAGGCGAGATGTTGAGGAAGGTGCAGGGGGACATGAAGAAATGGAGGACGAACTGTCCATGGACATGGAAGACTCAGCAGATGAGGGAGACCTTGGTCAAATTTCAGTTGAAAGAGGTCGGGGGGAGATGTCAGAGGAAGAAAGAACGGTTAGCACCTCTATGCCACAAACACAGCGTGGACTTGGTCCGCATGGCTGCGCAAGACACATGAGTGCCTTCTTGTTGCACTACCTCCAACATGACCCTCGTATTGTCAAAATTAGAAGTGATGATGACTACTGGCTTGCCACACTATTAGATCCCCGGTACAAGTCCAAATTTTGTGACATAATTCCAGCCATAGAAAGGGACGCACGTATGCAGGAGTATCAGCAGAAGCTGTTACTCGATCTTAGATCCGCTTTTCCACCAAACAACCGTGCAGGTGCAGGGAGTGAATCTCCCAGTTGTAACTTGACAAACATGGGACGGTCTTGTCATCTTCAACAGTCTACACGTACCAGTAGGACCGTATCTGGTGCTGGTAACAGCAATTTTATGGAATCTTTTCATAATTTTTTTAGACCCTCCTTTGCAAGGCCACCAGAGACAACAAGTCTGACACATAGTCAACGGCTGGAGAGGATGATACAGGAGTATCTCCAAATGAACATCGATGCTATGACTTTGCAAATGGAGCCTTGCTCCTTTTGGGCTTCAAACCTAGAAAAATGGCCAGAGCTCTCAACTTACGCCTTGGAGATTTTGTCGTGTCCAGCTGCCAGCGTTGTCTCTGAACGTGTCTTCAGTGCTGCTGGGTGTGTGCTGACAGATAAGCGCACGCGTCTGTCCAGTGACAATGTGGACAGACTGACGTTCATCAAAATGAACAAGTCATGGATCCAGAAGGAATTTGCAACCCCTGTGTCATCCTGGGGAGAGTAAATGCTTGTGGATTTTTAATGTGCGTGCTGCAAATCTAGCTGTGAAGTGTACAACTAGGGCACAAGTGCTGCCACTGAATGGGTGGGTGTGTGTGGGGCACAATTTTTGGAAAAAAAAGGAGACTCCGCTTGGAGTAACCCTTGCTTACATTGTTTTTAAAAGAAGCCAAGATGAACAAGTCATGGTTCAGCAAAGACTTTGTCTACCTACCCCGGTGTCATCCTGGGGACGGTTAATTATGGCGTATTTTTCAATGTGCTTGATGCAAATCAAAACATCCTGTTTGCAACTAGGGCCCAAGTGCTGCCACTGATGGGGTGGGTGTCTGTGTGGCCCAATTTTTGGAAAAAAGGGAGACTCCGCTTGGAGTAACCCTTGCTTGCTGTGTTTTTAAAAGAAGCCAAGATGAACAGAGCTGGGATCAGGAAAGACTTTGCTACCTACCCTGGTGTCATCCTGGGGACGGTTAATTATGGCGTATTTTTGAATGTGCTTGATGCAAATTTAGCTGTGAAGTGTACAACTAGGGCACAAGTGCTGCCACTGAATGGGTGGGTGTGTGTGGGGCACAATTTTTGGAAAAAAAGGGAGACTCCGCTTGGAGTAACCCTTGCTTACATTGTTTTTAAAAGAAGCCAAGATGAACAAGTCATGGTTCAGCAAAGACTTTATCTACCTACCCCGATGTCATCCTGGGGACGGTTAATTATGGCGTATTTTTGAATGTGCTTGATGCAAATCTAGCTGTGAAGTGTACAACTGGGGCACAAGTGCTGCCACTGAATGGGTGGGTGTGTGTGCGGCCCAATTTTTGGAAAAAAGGGAGACTCCGCTTGGAGTCACCTTGCTGTGTTTTACATGACTTTAGAAGGGCGTGCCATGCCTATATCTGTGTCTCCTCCTCTTTTTCCTTGTCCAGCTCTTTTGTTTTTGCATAAGTATATGTCCTTGTCACTTTCCCATGTGTTTGTGATGTGTTGTGAGTTGTTTGTGACCTTTTGGACACCTTTGAGGGTGTTTTCTAGGTTTTTTATGTGTTTGTGATTGCCTGCCATTGTTTCCTATGCAGTTCGAGTTCGGTTCGTCGAACGTTCGACGAGCCGAACTCGAACGGGACCTCCGTTCGGCGTACCGACCTCGAGCCTAACCGGGACCGGTTCGCTCATCTCTACTAAGCACCCTTTAGTGCAACATGAAAGTCACTAAAGGGTGCCAGCTTAGAATATGCAGGGGGTAGGACATTATATATGTCTTTCTGATCTATCTATCTATCTATCTATCTATCTATCTGTCTGTCTGTCTGTCTGCCTATCTCTATCTATCCCTCTGTTTATTCATTCATTCATTCATCCCTCTATCTCTCTGTGTATATCTATCTATCCGCCTCTATATCTACTCATCTATTTATCTTTCTTGCTGCTTCCATTTTTTGCGGTCCGCAAAAAAAACCGGAAGGCACATGGATGACACACGGATGACACACAGACCGTATACGGAACGGATGTCACACTGATGCCACATGGATGCATCCATGAAAAAAACAGACCATTTTTGCGGACCGCAAAAACGGAACGGTCATGTGAATGTAGCCTACATGTGTTCCCTATGGGTATAGGGGTCGGTACAGAACGATGGTGGGGGGGGGTCGGTGCAGAACAATGGTGGGGGGTCGGTACAGAGCGCCGTGTGTGTGTGTGTGTGTGGGGAGGGTTGCAGAGCCTGATGTGGTGGGGGGTGCAGAGCCCTATGTGGTGTGGGGTGCAGAGCCCGATGTGTGTGTGTGGGCTGGGATTCTCAATGCTGTAGTGATGAGAGGTCAGGTGCTGGGGTAGAATACTGAAAGGGACTGTGTGTGCAGGGGGCGGGCATGGGGAGGGGCTGGACAGTGAGGCCGGGCGGTGCCAGCTCTGGCTGGAAGGTTTAGCACAGGAAGAGGTCAGTTTGCTGGAGCTGAATGTAAACAAAGAGCTGCAGAGAATAGAGGGATAATTCAAGAGGAACAAAAGTTAGAAAACAAAAAATTACAATGTAGGGATGTTTTATATGACAATACAGCACAGATTAGCGTACCAAAATTTTTTATGTCGGACAACTCTTTTAAGGTAAAATTATCCCCAAATGTCAAGTTTCTTTATCTATTTGTGTCCTTCATTGATCAATTTCCAGATAGTTTATACATCGGATCTGCTTGTCATGTATTTGTTTTTAAGTTACTCACATCTGTATATAATTATCTTAATGGAAGTGGTATATACAAGGCTCCATGTCCAGAAGGCAGATTAGATTTCAGACCGTGAGGAAGGCAGGTGTTACCGCTAAAACGCGTAGTCCTATCTGCGCTATTTTCCTGCGTTTATTGCTGTTCTGAATCGCCTGGACCATTGTATTTTTACGGATTCATAAATAAAGTGAAGGAATTTTTAACATCATCCTGGATTGCTAACGTTATTGCTGGATATTGCTCTGCCATTGTTCACATTAATATGGATGGACTCCTAATCCTGTAACCAAATCAGCTGAGGCTCCAGGTGATTCATTCCAGCGAGCTGGGCTGCACTGTTTGGTCTATATATGTATATATATATATATATATATATATATATATATATATAGATATATATATATATATATCTATATATATATATATATATATATATATATATATATATATAGATATATATACAGTGCCTACAAGTAGTATTCAACCCCCTGCAGATTTAGCAGGTTTGATAAGATGCAAATAAGTTAGAGCCTGCAAACTTCAAACAAGAGCAGGATTTATTAACAGATGCATCAATCTTACAAACCAACAAGTTATGTTGCTCAGTTAAATTTTAATAAATTTTCAACATAAAAGTGTGGGTCAATTATTATTCAACCCCTAGGTTTAATATTTTGTGGAATAACCCTTGTTTGCAATTACAGCTAATAATCGTCTTTTATAAGACCTGATCAGGCCGGCACAGGTCTCTGGAGTTATCTTGGCCCACTCCTCCATGCAGATCTTCTCCAAGTTATCTAAGTTCTAAGTGCACAACGCAGCATTATGGACGCAGGGAAAACACTGCGCCCAAAATGCTGCAAACCCCGATTGTGGGCGCACAGCCTAAAATGCTACAATGGATAAATGGATAGATGTCAAACATATATAACGTCCCACCCCCCTGCATATTCTAAGCTGGCGCCCTTTAGTGCCTTTCATGTGGCACTAAAGGGTGCCTAGCCTTGTATTTAGCCCAAAAAAAAATTAAAATAAATGACGTGGGGTCCCCCCTATTTTTGATAGCCAGCTAGGGTAAAGCAGACAGCTGTAGCCTGCCAACCACAGCTGACAGCTTCACCTTGGCTGGTGATCAATTTGGAGGGCTCCCCAAGCTGTTTTGTGTTTTTTTTTAATTATTTATGAATAAATAATTAAAAAAAAAAACAAACGTAGGGTCCCCCCAAATTAGATCACCAGCCAAGGTGAAGCTGACAGCTGGGGTCTGGTATTCTCAGGGTGGGAAGAGCCATGGTTATTGGACTCTTCCCAGCCTAAAAATGGCAGGCCGCAGCCGCCCCAGAAGTGGCGCATCCATTAGATGCGCCAATCCTGGCGCTTTGCCCCAACTCATCCCGCGCCCTGGTGCGGTGGCAAACGGGGTAATAAATGGGGTTGATACCAGATGTGTAATGTCACCTGGCATCAAGCCCAGCAATTAGATATGTCACAGCGTCTATTTGATACCAGACATAACTAATTGACAGTAATAAAAAAAAAAAATTGACAACAAAAAAAAAATTTATTTGAAAAAACACTCCCCAAAAACATTCCCTCTTTTGGCCAATTTATTGAAAAGAAAAAAAAAATCGGGTCCCTGTAATCCATTGTAAAAGTCCCGCGGCGATTCTGGACCTTCTAGAATATGGGGGGCACGTTCAGGGAACGTGTCCCCCATTTTCTAGGAGTGCAGACCCTCCATTTGAGGAGAGTGGGTGCAAAGAATTTGAACCCACCCTCCCCGGGTCACAGCTGTAGAGTGTAAGCAGCAGCAGCAGCCGCCAGCATCTCTGAGTCAGACACAGGAAGCTGACAGCCGCGCTCTGCAGTGTGACCGGCATGCACTGTGAAGGAGGAGGGGGCCGCGGGGGATCAGAGCTTCGACAGGTACGGGGGACACCGGGGGACACCGGGGTGGGAATAGGGGGTGACCTGGCAGGGCCTGGGGAGCAGGTTTCTGTCGTATGTGTCATAGCACATGCGACAGAAACCATAGGAAAGGGGAAATGCGGCCGGCGCGCTGCTATGCGCGCCGCACATACCGGCACGCACAGCAGCGCGCCGGCCGCATTTCCCCTATTTTCCTGCGTTTATTGCTGTTCTGAATCGCCTGGACCATTGTATTTTTACGGATTCATAAATAAAGTGAAGGAATTTTTAACATCATCCTGGATTGCTAACGTTATTGCTGGATATTGCTCTGCCATTGTTCACATTAATATGGATGGACTCCTAATCCTGTAACCAAAGCAGCTGAGGCTCCAGGTGATTCATTCCAGTGAGCTGGGCTGCACTGTTTGGTCTATATATATATATATATATATATATATAGATATATATATATATATATATATATATATATATATATATCTATATATATATATATATATATATATATATAGATATATATACAGTGCCTACAAGTAGTATTCAACCCCCTGCAGATTTAGCAGGTTTGATAAGATGCAAATAAGTTAGAGCCTGCAAACTTCAAACAAGAGCAGGATTTATTAACAGATGCATAAATCTTACAAACCAACCAGTTATGTTGCTCAGTTAAATTTTAATAAATTTTCAACATAAAAGTGTGGGTCAATTATTATTCAACCCCTAGGTTTAATATTTTGTGGAATAACCCTTGTTTGCAATTACAGCTAATAATCGTCTTTTATAAGACCTGATCAGGCCGGCACAGGTCTCTGGAGTTATCTTGGCCCACTCCTCCATGCAGATCTTCTCCAAGTTATCTAAGTTCTTTGAATGTCTCATGTGGACTTTAATCTTGAGCTCCTTCCACAAGTTTTCAATTGGGTTAAGGTCAGGAGACTGACTAGGCCACTGCAACACCTTGATTGATTTT
Organism: Anomaloglossus baeobatrachus; assembly: GCF_048569485.1. Classification (NCBI taxonomy): domain Eukaryota; kingdom Metazoa; phylum Chordata; class Amphibia; order Anura; family Aromobatidae; genus Anomaloglossus; species Anomaloglossus baeobatrachus. The sequence continues at coordinate 503,256,454 of NC_134354.1, forward strand.
TTCCCTCTTGAACCAGGCCTTGGTTTTCTTGGCTGTGTGCTTTGGGTTGTTGTCTTGTTGGAAGATGAAATGACGACCCATCTTAAGATCCTTGATGGAGGAGCGGAGGTTCTTGGCCAAAATCTCCAGGTAGGCCGTGCTATCCATCTTCCCATGGATGCGGACCAGATGGCCATGCCCCTTGGCTGAGAAACAGCCCCACAGCATAATGCTGCCACCACCATGCTTGACTGTAGGGATGGTATTCTTGGGGTCGTATGCAGTGCCATCCAGTCTCCAAACGTCACGTGTGTGGTTGGCACCAAAGATCTCGATCTTGGTCTCATCAGACCAGAGAACCTTGAACCAGTCTGTCTCAGAGTCTTCCAAGTGATCATGAGCAAACTGTAGACGAGCCTTGACATGACGCTTTGAAAGTAAAGATACCGTTCGGGCTCGTCTGGAACGGAGACCATTGCGGTGGAGTACGTTACTTATGGTATTGACTGAAACCAATGTCCCCACTGCCATGAGATCTTCCCGGAGCTCCTTCCTTGTTGTCCTTGGGTTAGCCTTGACTCTTCGGAGAAGCCTGGCCTCGGCACGGGTGGAAACTTCCAAAGGCTGTCCAGGCCGTGGAAGGCTAACAGTAGTTCCATAAGCCTTCCACTTCCGGATGATGCTCCCAACAGTGGAGACAGGTAGGCCCAACTCCTTGGAAAGGGTTTTGTACCCCTGGCCAGCCTTGTGACCCTCCACGATCTTTTCTCTGATGGCCTTGGAATGCTATTTTGTCTTTCCCTTGTTGACCAAGTATGAGTGCTGTTCACAAGTTTGGGGAGGGTCTTAATTAGTCAGAAGAGGCTGGAAAAAGAGATAATTAATCCAAACATGTGAAGCTCATTGTTCTTTGTGCCTGAAATACTTCTTAATACTTTAGGGGAACCAAACAGAATTCTTGTGGTTTGAGGGGTTGAATAATAAATGACCCTCTGAATAAACTTTTCACAATTTAAAAAAAATAAAAAAAGAAATAACATTCTTTTTTGCTGCAGTGCATTTCACACTTCCAGGCTGATCTACAGTCCAAATGTCACAATGCCAAGTTAATTCCGAATGTGTAAACCTGCTAAATCTGCAGGGGGTTGAATACTACTTGTAGGCACTGTGTATATATATATATATATATATATATATATATATATATATATATATATATATATATATATATATATAATTTGTTTATTTTGTAAATACGAAAGTGGGAAAAATTAAACTTTGCACAATGCTTTTTTTATTTCTCTTTTTCAGATTGATCAGTGCTAAATCTACCATTATTAACCCTAGAACGCATACCTGGGGCCTCGCAGGCCTGCTAGGTCATTTGTTTTCTATGGTAGATTGAATTGCTTGCACGTTCTAGGGTTAAGTAGCAATACATCCTATTTTTAAATTACAGCAAAGGGCAAATATGTAGTTGATTAATTTAGGAAAAGTAGAAACAACCACTGTAAATGGTGTATTGTTGCATAAGTAATATTTCTACTCAAACACAATCTAACTAAAATAACAACACACAAGCAGTTGTGCCATTAATGTCACATTAGCCTGCTAATAATGTCATGCTCGGATTGAAATGTATCCAAATATACCGCTTAACAATTGCACAAGACCTACGGATGTTCACTGCATGATACAACAAACAAGGATATACACTAAAACAATGGAGGGCCCTGGTGCTTGGTAGATGGGTTATGGGACACCTCCTGCACTAACCTGCAGCTGTTCCCTGAGATCCATAGTGTTTCTTATATGGGTTCTTTCACCCTGTTACCGATCACGTGCCTTGGCCCTTTCCCTAAATGCACACTTACTAGTGAAACATTCAGCAAGAGAGGTAGCATCACTTCGATTAATAACACAAATGGAAGGAAAGATAGACAGGGGCAAAACGATAACAACAGCAACTTTACAGCTGCAGCCAAACTCCTAGGCTGCAGATGGCTAAGTTCCAGTCAGTACTCCAGCAGCTCCTTCCACCCAGGTGGCTGAACAGAATGGAATTTTATCACCAGCATAAGCTGATGGGTCACTGATTATTTGAAGGAGATGGACATGTTTACAGAGAAGCTGTACCTAAAAAGACCTAGTAAAGAGTTGCTAGTAGCAAAACTGACATTAACCCCTAAGGCTATGTGCCCATGGGAGATCATACCTGCGGACTTTTCTGCAGGTATATCCGCAGGGTTACACAGCAATTCCCCGGAATCCACATCTATCCATTGCTGCGGTATTTCTGCGGAATTGTTGCGATAAACCTGCGGAAACAGTGCGAACTTCGTGCAGAATTCCTGCGGAATTCCCACTCTTTATCTCCATAGTGGAAAGGCAGGAATAAGGCAGATAATTCCGCATGAATAATTGACATGCAGTTACGTGCAGCTGCGGGAAATCTGCAGCATTTTCCGCAGCCGCAAATATCGCAGCATTGATACAGCACTCCCCAAATCCCATAGGATAACATGGGGAGTGTCTGTACTTGCGTAAACATACAGATTTATCTGCAAAAATCTAGAAAATCTGTGAGTTTTCCACGGAAATACCCGCAGTTAGTTTCTCTCATAGGCACATAGCCTAATGCACTAAAAGAAAGCAAACACATTTAATGCAAACAGTCTCACATGGCACTCAGGTCCCAAAACCTGTCACAATTCTCCTATACTGGCAAACCAATGACTAATAAAATAGGATGCACCATTACATTATCTGATCGGTCCCCTCCATTGTTACAAGCTGAAGAACTGAACTTATATATTTTCCAGATGATAATGGCTGGGATACAGTCATTATCTGCCTCTTACAGCAGCATAAATGGCTCAGTCAATCTCTGAAACAGGTTATAAAGTATGCAAAATGTGAGTGTGCCATTCCAAGTGTACATTAGTCTCCCATAATGAAATTGCAGTGTGTGAATAACAGCCAAGGCTCTACTTACTGCCATTTACAGGTAACAATGATTTTTACAATACACTGCAATACTATGGTATTTCAGTATATAGTATTAGTGATCAGATGAATGCCGGTTTAAGTCTCCTAAGGAGACTAATAAATGAAGAAAAATTGTTCTTAACAATTTAAAAAACATCCCCTAATAAAAATATTGAAATAATCAAAAACAATATTACATATATGTGGTTTTACTGTGTCAGTAAAGGTCTGACCTTGCAAAATATAAAACTAACTTGATGAGTAAATGCCGCAATGAGAAAAAAATAATAAAAAGCTAGAATTGCAGTTCCATCAACCAAAAAACAAAAACATTATGGGTCTCAGAATATTGCAAGACAAGCAACATTTGTTAAAAAAATCCACATTTTTTTCACAACTTAAAAATAAAAACTGCACATACTAAGTATAGTCATTGCTATAGCGAGCTGTAGAATCATGTTGACAAGTAGGTTTTATCAAGCAATATATTCTATAAAAACAAAACCTCCCCAAAAATTGCAAAATTGCATTTTCTTCTGCAATTTTATTTCATTGCAAACAATATATTTTTCTTGTTTTTGAGTTACAGTAATTGAAAAGTGAAATTAACCCCTTAAGGACGAAGCCAGTTTTGTACTTAATGCCCAGGCCATTTTTTGCAATTTTGACCAGTGTCACTTTATAAGGTTATAACTCTGGAACGCTTCAATGGATCCTGGTGATTCTGAGATTGTTTGTTTTTTCGTGACATATTGGGCTTCATGTTAGAGGTAAATTTAGGATGATATTTTTTTATTTTATTTGTGAAAAAATCTGAAGTTTGACAAAAAAAATAAAAATTTTGCAGTTTTAAAACTTTTAATTTTTATGCCCATAAACCAGAGAGTTATGTTACACAAAATAGTTAATAAATAACATTTCCCACTTGTCTACTTTAGATCAGCGCAATTTTTTAAACAAAATTTGAGGTTAGGAAGTTAGAAGGGTTCAAAGTTCATCAGCAATTTCCCATTTTTTCAACAAAATTTACAAAACCATTTTTTTAGGGACCACATCCCATTTGAAGTGACTTTGAGAGGCCTAGGTGACAGAAAATACCCAAAAGTGACACCATTCTAAAAACTGCACCCCTCAAGGTACTCAAAACCACATTCAAGAAGTTTATTAACCCTTCAGGTGCTTCACAGGAACTAAAGTAATGTGGAATGAAAAAAAATAAAATTTAACATTTTACCTAAAAATGTTGCTTTAGCACTAATTTTCTTACTTTTTCAAGAGGTAACACCAAAACTTGGACCTCACACTTTGTTACCCACTTTCTTATGAGCGCGCTGATACCCCACATGTGGTCAGAAACCTTTGATTGGGTAAATGGGAGAGCTTGGAACGAAAGGAGCAATATTTGAATTTTGGAAAGCAAAGTTGGCTGAAACAGATTGCGGGCACCATGTTGCATTTACAGATCCCCTAAGGTACCTAAACAGCAAAAACCCCCCTCAAGTGACCCCATTTTGGAAACTAGACCCCTTAAGGCTTCTATTGAGGGGTATTCTGAGCATTTTGGACCCACAGGTACTTCCCAGATTTTGATAAAGTTACGTTGTCATATTGAAAATTGTCATTTTTTTCTCAAAAATATTGCTTTAGCATCAATTCTCTCACTTTTTCAAGAGGTAATTCCAAAAATTTGACAAAAATCTTTGTTACCCACTTTTTTATGAGCGCGGTGATACCTCACATGTGGTCTGAAACCTTTGTATGGACAAATGGGAGGGTTTGGAACGAAAGGAGCAATATTTGAATTTTGTAAAGGAAATTTGGCTGAAAAAGATTGCGGGCACCATGTCGCATTTGGAGGACCCCTAAGGTACGTAAACAGCAAAAAACCACCACAAGTGACCCCATATTGGAAACTAGGCCTCTCAAGGAATTTATCTAGATGTTTGGTGAGTACCCTGAACCCCCAGGTGCTTCACAGAAGTTTATAATGTTGAGCCATGAAAATAAAAAAAATAAAATTTTACCACAAAATTGTTACTTCAACCAGGTAGCTTTTTTTTCACAAGGGTAACAGGAAAAAAATCACCATGAAATTTATTGTGCAATTTCTCCTGAGTTTGGTGATATCTTATATGTGGTGGAAATCACCTGTTTGGGCAGGAGTGCCATTTGACTGCAAAATTGGCTGGAATCAATTGCGGACGTCATGTTGCATTAGGAGAGCCCCTGAGGTGCCTAAGCAGTAGAGGTCCCCCACAAGTGACCCCATTCTGGAAAATAGACCCCTCAAGGAATTTATCTAGATGTTTGGTGAGTACCCTGAACCCCCAGGTGCTTCACAGAAGTTTATAACGTTGAGCTGTGAAAATAAAAAAATACATTTTTACCACAAAATTGTTACTTCAACCACATAGCTTTTTTTTTAACAAGAGTAAAAGGAAAAAAAGCAGCATAAAATGTATTGTGCAATTTCTCCTGAGTATGCTGATACCTTATCTGTGGTGGAAATCAACTGTTTGGGTGCACAGCAGAGCTCGGAAGGGAAAAAGTGCCATTTGACTGAACATTTGGCTGGAATAATTAGTGGACGCTATGTCACATTTGGAAAGCCCCTAAAGTGCCTAAACAGTGGAGGTCCCCCACAAGTGACCCCATTTTGGAAACAAGACACCTCAAGGCTTTTATCTAGGTGTATATTGAGCATTTTGAATCCACAAATACTTCACAGAATTTGATAAGCTTAGGTTGCCATATTAAAAATTTTCATTTTTTTCACAAAAAGGTTTCTTTAGCATCACATTTCTCACTTTTTAAAGAGGCAACAACAAAACGTGGACCCCACAGGTTGTTATCCAATTTCTTGTGAGCGCAGGGATACCCCATATGTGGCCAAAAACCTCTGTTTGGATTAATGGGAAGGCTTGGAATGGAAGGAGCACCATTTGAATTTTGGAAAAGTTGAAATAAATTGCACGCACCATGTCACATTAGCAGGGCCTCTTGGGTACCTATACAGCAGAAACCCCCACAAGTGACTCCATTTTGGAAACTGGACCCCTCAAGGATTTTATTCAGAAGTATAGTAAGCATTTTGAATCCACAGGTACTTCACAAAAATGTTGCTGTAGCAACACATTTCTCACTGTTAGGCTATGTGGCCATGATCCAGCGACACGGCGTCTAGTACACAGTGCCAGCCTTCCTGCAGAGATGTGAGTGTTGTCCACGGGAGAACGCAGCTGCCCATGCCCACGATTTGGGTTCAGGCTGCTGTGGACTTTAGCTCTATTCTACCTGCACAGAACACTCATCTCCGCAGCATAAATTGACATGCTGAGGCTCGGGAAGCTGCACCACAGGTCAGTTTATGCTGCGGAGAAAAGAAGCACAGTGGGCATAAGATTTCTAAAAATCCTTCCACTGTGCTTCTACTGCACAATGCAGCATTATGGACGCAGGGAAAACACTGCGCCCAAAATGCTGCAAACCCCGATTGTGGGCGCACAGCCTAAAATGCTACAATGGATAAATGGATAGATGTCAAACATATATAACGTCCCACCCCCTGCATATTCTAAGCTGGCGCCCTTTAGTGCCTTTCATGTGGCACTAAAGGGTGCCTAGCCTTGTATTTAGCCCAAAAAAAAAATTAAAATAAATGACGTGGGGTCCCCCCTATTTTTGATAGCCAGCTAGGGTAAAGCAGACAGCTGTAGCCTGCCAACCACAGCTGACAGCTTCACCTTGGCTGGTGATCAATTTGGAGGGCTCCCCAAGCTGTTTTGTATTTTTTTTTAATTATTTATGAATAAATAATTAAAAAAAAAAACAATTGTAGGGTCCCCCCAAATTAGATCACCAGCCAAGGTGAAGCTGACAGCTGGGGTCTGGTATTCTCAGGGTGGGAAGAGCCATGGTTATTGGACTCTTCCCAGCCTAAAAATAGCAGGCCGCAGCCGCCCCAGAAGTGGCGCATCCATTAGATGCGCCAATCCTGGCGCTTCGCCCCAACTCATCCCGCGCCCTGGTGCGGTGGCAAACGGGGTAATAAATGGGGTTATACCAGATGTGTAATGTCACCTGGCATCAAGCCCAGCAATTAGTTATGTCACAGCGTCTATTTGATACCAGACATAACTAATTGACAGTAATAAAAAAAAAAAAATTGACAACAAAAAAAAAATTTATTTGAAAAAACACTCCCCAAAAACATTCCCTCTTTTGGCCAATTTATTGAAAAGAAAAAAAATCGGGTCCCTGTAATCCATTGTGAAAGTCCCGCGGCGATTCTGGACCTTCTAGAATATGGGGGGCACGTTCAGGGAACGTGTCCCCCATTTTCTAGGAGTGCAGACCCTCCATTTGAGGAGAGTGGGTGCAAAGAATTTGAACCCACCCTCCCCGGGTCACAGCTGTAGAGTGTAAGCAGCAGCAGCAGCCGCCAGCATCTCTGAGTCAGACACAGGAAGCTGACAGCCGCGCTCTGCAGTGTGACCGGCGTGCACTGTGAAGGAGGAGGGGGCCGTGGGGGATCAGAGCTTCGACAGGTACGGGGGACACCGGGGGACACCGGGGTGGGAATAGGGGGTGACCTGGCAGGGCCTGGGGAGCAGGTTTCTGTCGTATGTGTCATAGCACATGCGACAGAAACCATAGGAAAGGGGAAATGCGGCCGGCGCGCTGCTGTGCACGCCGGTATGTGCGGCGCCATGTTAGATTATCGGGAGGAAGGGGGGGTGGGGGGACACTTTGGCGACACCGGGGGACCGGAGAGGACCGGGGGATGAGATTTATCTCCCATCTGACATGTTTGTTTATGCCAGATGGGAGATAAATGATTTTTTACTGGCGCGGTCATTTCCTGTAACCTGATCATCGGTATACGGTGCATACCGGTCATCAGGTGAGCGGGGACCGGAAAAACCGGCCAGAATCATGATCTCCAGGGTCTCAGCCACCCCCGGCAGCTGAGACCCCGGAATTTTTCTGACTCTGGGGGGTGCTAGACCCTTTTTTCCGACCGCCGTTAAAAAGCGGCGGATCGGAAGAAGTACCCTAATTTGTCGCCGTTAAAAGGCGTATCGGTGGTCGTTAAGGGGTTAATTATACCATTAAAAATTACAACTTGGATGAAAACTAAGCCCTAATAACACTATAATGACAGAAAAAAGTTTGGGCTCTTGGAAGAAAGGGAGCAAAAGACAGAATGCAAAAATGGAAAATCGCCCGGTCGTGAAGGTAATGAAAAAACACCCACCCTGCATGGAGGAAAAAAACAAGTGAACCTCTGTGTAAAAGTAATTTCCAAAGGCTTATTGCCAAGGGGTATTTCCATTAAGAAAATGAAATTGAAAGTGTGAGTTTCGTATCTACTGAGGAAATCTTTTTAAACTCAAATCGCTAGGTTCAGAAGTTTGTAGGGTTCGGGCTTAGATTATTTACTGGAGAAAGAACACAGGAGAAAGAACACAATCCAAGTACTACTGAACCTAGCTGTTCAGTGTGTGCATCTCTTTTGGTTAATGTGAATCAAGTTGGTGCAGCAGCAGAAAAAACATCTGGTCTTTCATATCATATACAGTATATAGTAAACTCTTGATGCTTCAGAGAAATTGCTATGTGACCTTGAGGACTATACTCATAACTAGAGATGAGCGAGTACCGTAATATTCGTAATTTCTACACTCATAATGAGTACTTTGTAATACTTGTATATTTGTTCTGAATAGCGAGTACAATGCAAGTCAATGGGAAATGCAAGTAATTTTCTGATTGATAGACCCAACAAAGAGGTCTGGGGGCTTGAGGAAAAGGCTGAAATGGATGGGAAGTGATTAAACTGAATGGAAAAAGCCTGGAGAATATGCCGGCATGCATTTCTAACTCACATATGGTTTCTGGGATCCCTGGAAGCCACACAGAAGAAATTCCGTGTGGCTTTAGTCTATCGGTACCCCTGCTGGCCAACCCTGCAGTGACTCACACAGCAGTGTGCAAGCAGCTGTGGGATAGCCAACATCAGGAGGTTAGCTAATATTTTTTTGTCTGTTTTTATAGTACTAACTGGGTTAGTGATGACAGGTATGTGATAGATGCCATGACATCACTAATGCCAAGGCTTAATGCCAAATGACATTACACAGCTGGAATCAATCCCATTTATTACCACGTTTGCCACCACACCAGAGCAATGGGATGAGCTGTGTGAAGCGCCAGGATTGGCGCACCTAATGGATGAGCCACTTCTGGGCCAGCTGCAGCCTGCTAATTTTAAGCTGGTTGAGTTTCCAATAATTGTGGACCACCTTAGTCTGAGAATTCACACAGTTGTCCGCTGTCCCTTGGCTGTTGTTCCAATCCAACATTTTTTGTTTTAAATGAATTATTTAATTTAATTTAAAATAACAGCGTGGGGTATCCTCTGTCTTGGATTACTAGCCAAGGTAGAGCAACCAGTCATGGTCTGCAGGCTGCCACTGTCTGCTTTACCTCAGCTGTGTGCAAAAAATAGGGGGGACCCCACGTCGTTTCTTTAGGGAAAATAATTAATTTGTGGCTAAAAATAAAACTAAACACCCTTTAATGCCACATGAAAGGCACTAAAGGGTGCAAGATAACAAAATACAGGGGAGTGAAAGATTATATATGTCTTACTATCTATCTATCTATCTTTCTAGCTTTTGACTGTATGTAAACCTCCTTTCGTTTAATTTTGTGATCTACAAAAAAACAAAAAACAAAAGGCACATGGATGTGAACGGACCGTATACAGAACAGAACGGATGCTGTTTTCACATTTTAAAAAAAAAAAAATTAGCCCTGTGGCCTGAGTCATGGTTGACGCAGAGTCACCATCACAAGGTCCTCCAATGACAAATAGTAGTTAGGTTGGAGTAGGAGCACTGTCCTAGTTTGTCCGCCACTGCACAATGTGCAAAGTGTTTACAAAAATTACCCTTATCAGCTGAGTTAGGGTTGACGCAGGAAAGAAAAGGCTTTATATGAGAAGGGGTGGCTAATAACAGCAGTAGTCAACATCAACATTTTGGGGGATTTAGCTTGACTTTCTCTCATCTGGAGGGATTACAAACTGTGGAGAAATCCAGTCCTTTTGAATTTATTCAGAGTATGTCGGTCTGCATTTTCTGTGGAGAGGCATGTGAAAATACCAGTGATGATTGTCCCAGCAGAACTGAAAACACACTCTGAAATCACACTAGCAGCCGGGCTGGCCAGCACCTCCATGGCGTATGAGGAGAGGTCGGGTCAAGTGCTCAGCTTTGACACCCAATAATTAAAGGGAACTGAAGCGTCAGAAAGGACACAGGTATGGTCACTTAAGTATCCCTTGACCATGTTGTGCAACTTCTCCCTCATTGGCATTGTTACAGGCACAGATAGCCCTCGCTGATGTCTTGGTTTAATGAAATTGGCCCAGTTTGCGCACATTGTCCCCCCACCTTTGTTGGACGTGGTGTGGGTGTCTCTCACCATTAATTCTTGGTGTTGAATAGAGCCAGTAACTCTGCTGCTAGCATTGTCTGAAGGTGAGGTTTTCATCAACTGATCTACAACAACCCTCTTGAAGGTTTCCATTGTGCAACCCTTTGGTGACTCCAAAAGGAGAGAAGGAAATTTCTCCTTGTACCATGGGTCCAGAAAGAAGGCCAACCAGTATAGGTTGTTGGATAAAATGTGTGTCACGCAAGGGTCTTGCCACAGACACTTGCACATGAACAGTGCCATGTGGTCCAGCTGCAAACAGGCAAAGGTTCTGTGTCCCCACCAGGAGGAACAATACTCATCCTCTCCTCATGCTGACTCACCTCCTCAACCTCCACCTCCTCCTCAACAGCCAATCCATGCTGGACAGAAGAGAACCTGGGGTTGAGAGTTCCCTATGTAGCATTGGGAGTACCCTACGTAGCTCATCCTTCTCATCCTTCTAATCAACACCCAATATTACCTCAGAATATTGGCTGGGCTGGGTAGTACCACCCATTGGGAAATTTGACTCCATGGACACATGCTGGGCACTCAAAGCTTCCTCTTTGAGGTTATGTAGTGATTGTTTCAACAGACACAACAGTGCAATGGTTAAGCTGATAATAGCCTGATCACCGCTCGCAAGCTTGGTGCAGTACTCAAAGTTCTCAAAAACCTCACAAATTTCAGTGATCCATACCCAACTATTGCCCTCTACTGCTCAGTAATCCTCACCAACATATATAATGTACCACCACGTGGGCAGGTCGCACATGAGTCGGTGACTTGGCAAATTAAAGCGCTTTTACAGCGCTGTAAGACTAGCAAAAGTGGTAGAGGAATGGCAGAAATGGGCACTAATACAGTGCACCTTCTCAAGTAGGTACGGCAAGTCAGAGTATGTTTTCATAAATTTTTGAACAACTAGGTTTCAGCACGTAAGCCATGCATGGCACGTGTACCAGCTTTCCAACCTTTAAAGCCGCCACCAGCTTACACTCATTGTCACAAATGACCAGGCCTGGTTGGATGAGCAGTAGGAAAGCCACTGATTGGTCTGCTCTTTTATACCTTGCACATCTCTTCTGCTTTGTGTGATTTGTGACCTAAACAGATCAGCTTCAGCAGAGTTTGTTGCCACTTTGCTGATGCGCTGCTGCACAGCTTGGCAGTGATGGGAGGGTAATTAAGCAGAAGATGAGGAGCAGGAGGAGGGGAGACCGGAAGCGGCTTATGATGAGGTAGAAGCGCTGGTAGAAGTTGTATTCCCTCAAGCCTAAATGGCAACATCAACTAATAATTTGGCAATCTGGGAGTTTAGGATTTGTGGCTGTGGGTGCATGGCTAGGCATTTACTCTTCCTCTCCAAGATCTTAGGCATGGATAACTGGATGCCTCCCTGGGACAAGGAAGTGGATGTAGTTGATGTTTGCTGTGTCTGTGCAATTGCACTTTGTGGGCAGGATGTATGAGTGCCTGCTTCCTGGATAGCAGATTATGAAGCACATAGCACAGGTGACATGGCAGTGGTTTGACCCGCAGACACAAATTTGGTACTCTGGTTTTCTACTCACCTACTGGGGTGCTTGGCTGCCATGTGGTTCTGCATACTGGTGGCGCTCAGTTTGCCTTTGCCCTGGCCCCTGCTCAACTTAGTGTGGCAGATGCTGCAGATTGCAATGTTTTTCTCTGAAGGACGTTCAGAAAAATAATTCCAGTCAGCGGCTGAAGGCCCCTTCGCTCTGACTTGGGCCACAGTGGGGGTGCTCTTGGAAACAATTAACCCAGTTCTCACTCTGGGAAAACCACTACCCCTTGGTGCCTGTGTTGGTGCTACATATCTATCTTCCTCTGTGTTGCTGTGCTGGCTATACATGTCATAGGTCCAGGTCGGATCAGTGGACTCCTCATCGACCACCTCATCTTCCATCTCATCCTCCTTCTCACTTAAGATTGTAGGCTGTCCTGATGGCCACTGTGTCTCATTGTCGTCAGCCTCCATCTCTGGGGACAGTAAATCATATTCCAAAAAGTGGCTTTCTTCTGGCCGTAAGTCCTCAAATACATGTGCATCAATGCATGCTACCTCCTCACTTCCCTCTTCAATGCTGCACGGTGAAAAACCAGAGCCAACCAAAGGATACGTACAAAACAGATCCTCAGAGTGGCCAAGCTTGGGGACATATGACTCCTGTGACTAATGAAGGGAGGAGGAAGGAGGACCAGGTTGAGGACTGGATGGCCAGCCTTCTGTGTATCCACAGTAGACTGTGTGGTTGTGGAAAATTGGTTCCAGCTTGACAAATGCAAAAAGGCCTTGTCTACGATCTAAGACCGAATCTGCTCTCGCTCTTCTGGCATCCACACACATTGACATTCCAGACCAGGAAATTTGGGAAGGAGCATAATAGATGCATCAAGCTTCTTCTGACCTTACACAGACACCTACCAGTGACAACACCAGGACCACGTCCACGTCTCTGTCTCTTAACAACTGCCTTTTTTTCCATCTTGGATTTTGCTAACATATTTTCAGACGTTGAAAGCCCCAGCCAATCAAACATTGACCCCAGTACAAGGCAACACAAAATGGTAGAGTTCTTCTTTGAATTTGCAGAAGCCACTAGCAACGTATTAATTTGTCTGATCTGGACGCCACAAGGCAGGCTGTGAACCCCTAAATATTGTGGAAACAGGAATGGTGCTATACTGTATCAGGCAGCAGTAAATGCTATAGTACTGTTTTGTAATTATTTGCAGAAGCCACTAGCAACGTATTAATGTGGCTGATGTGGACGAATGGCACATGTCAGGCTGTGAACCCCTAAATATTGTGGAAAAAGAAACGGTGCTTTACTGTATCTGGCAGCAGTAAATGCTAGAGTACTGCTTTGTAACTATTTGCAAAAGCCACTGGCAATGTATTAATGTGGCTGATGTGAACAGACTGCACAAGTAAGGCTGTGAACCCCTAAATATTGTGGAAACAGGAACGGTGCTTTACTGTATCAGGCAGTACTGATTGCTAGAGTACTGCCTTGTAATTATTTGCAAAAGCCACTAGCAACGTATTAATGTGACTGATATGGATGGACGTCACAAGTCAGCCTGTGAACCCATAAATATTGTGGAGACAGGTAATTTCTCCCTCGCTGTGACTTTGTTCAATGCTATCAAGAGAGATGAGCCAACCCCCTAGTGTTTGAGTTCATTTCGGGTCGTCAAACGGAGGCTCCGCTCGACAAATGTTCGACGAACTCCTTCAAACCCCATTGAAAACAATGGCAGGCAGACACAAACACATAAAACACATTATACATGTACACATACAGTTAATAAACATTGCCATTACACTTACAGGTTCCCGCGACGCGTCCTGCACTCATTCTCCCGCCACTTTTCCTTCCGATAATTGCTGAGTCCTCCCTGTAACCAGCACTGATGATAGGAACTTCTGTGACGTCAAAATAGCATGTGACCAGTCACGTGTCTATTATCTCATTGGCTACAGACTGGTCACATGGCTGGACGTCATGCTAGGTCCTGTCAGTGCATCTCTCCGGTACACGGTGCTCGTTCCAGCATCTCCGTGTACCGGCGAGATGCTCTGGCACATGGTCGGCTTCCCCGTTCCTGCATGTGGGCGCTCTTTACAGAGTCAACCCACATGTAGAGACTGGCTGCCACAGCCGGTAAATAGCGGCACCGGGAATCATGTGATCAGAGATTGCCGATGCTATAGTAACGGTGGCAGCGGTGACATCACCGCTTACAGCCCACAGCCTCTGCTCACTCACTGAGTGATTAGACTGCACGGGAGCAGCAGCATCTTCCTCCCATGGAGTGCTGTCTGATGTAGCTGCATGGGTTGAATCAGAAAGAAGACAGAAGACCAGGATTGTGGAGGATTGAGAGGGCGTAATAAACATGGAGTCTCTAATGTGTCTGTGTATTTATTTCTATTAAAGTATTTTTTCTCTGTGTTGGGTCTTTTTTTTAACTCTTTATTAAAGATTCTTAATGGCCGGGTCAAACTTGCTTGACATTAAGAATATCTGGCTTAATACTAGCTAGTAAAACAAAGCTAGTATTAACCCATTATTACCCAGCAAGCCACCCGGCTTCAGGGCTGCTGGAAGAGTTGGATACAGCGCCAGATGATGGCGCTTCTATGAAAGTGCCATTTTCTGGGGCAGCTGCAGATTGCAATTCGCACAGAGGGACCCAGAAAGCTCGGGCCAACCTGTGCTGCGGATTCCAAATCCTAACTGCCTAGTTGTAACTGGCCGGAGACAAAAATTGGGCGAAGCCCACGTCATTTTTTTTTTAAAATTATTTCATCAAATTCGTGAAATAGTTAAAAAAAAAAGGGCATCCCTATATTTTTGTTCCCAGCCGGGTTCAAATAGGCAGCTGGGGGTTGGGGGCAGCCGTACCTGCCTGCTGTACCTGGCTAGCATACAAAAATATGGCGAAGCCCACGTCATTTTTTTGGGGGGCTAAAAACTCCTGCATACAGTCCTGGATGGAGTATGCTGAGCCTTGTCAATCTGCAGCTGCTGTCTGCTCTCCTGCATACACTAGTGAATGAAGCATGCTGAGCCTTGTAGTTCTGCTACCCCTGTCTCTCCCTCCAGCATACAGTCCTGGATGGAGCATGGTGAGCCTTGTAGTTCTGCAGCTGCTGTCTGCTCTCCTGCATATGACCCGCCCCAGGGCCGTGGGGTACTCGGTTCCGGGTGTTGGTTAATGGGATTATGTCACGGGGGCCTGTACCCGGTTCCGTGGCCCTGGTGGTCGCTGAAAGTCAATAAATAATAACAATAATAAAAAAAAAAATAATAAAATAAATTAAAAAAATAATAACGAAAAAAAAAAAAATAAATAAATAAAAGTATTTCGTGACGCCACCTACGGTTCCAGTATGGTTACTGGGGCTGCAGGTCATCAAACCTCTGGGGTGATGGTTAGGCAGCCAGTTGTTTACGCTTCCCGTAGGTGAAGCGGGGTCCCCAGGGCAGTTGTAGTAGTACACAGATATGGCGGTTTTTCTTCACAGCCTTTTCAACTGTCATTTTAGTGCAGCAGCCTATGGCTCCTCAGATGAAGAAATAAAGTGCATCACCGCAATTCATTAACTCTGACCAGATTTTACTTGCAGGTGTTAAAAAGGGGTTCAGTTTCTGATGTTACAGTTTTTGGTGATCTGGGAACAGTTCAGGATCTCTGCACCAGGTCAGTTGTGTGGCCTCCCTGCTGCGCTATGTTTCTCCTTGGTACTAGGCTGCCTGGAGCTATACCTTGTCCCTCTCTCACTGTCTTCACCTGTATGGCAGGCGGCGGGAGCTTCTCTAAGGGGCACTGCTGTACTCACTGGGATCCCTAAGCTCTGTGTAGCGGCTTTGCCTTCAGGTGCTGCTGCGGCCAGGAGATTTGCAGTCTCCCTGGCCCCCAGTCTTTATTGCTGGGCAGATTAGATCCCTCACAATCTTGGACGCCGGTGTCCGATAATCAGCGCTGTTCCTTGGGGATGAACCGGTCTGGCTCCACCTCCCCGGTTACTCCTCTTTTGCCTCACTCTTGATCCCTCAGGTGGTCACACAGTTACTTGTGCGAGCTAAGCACTGCCCTCTCCATTTTGATGTCTCCCCTCACTCTCTGCTCGCACAGTCTCCTGTTCTCCAACTGTCAACTGTCTCTCTGACTCCGCCTCCAAACCTGGCTTTAAAGGGGACCTCACCTGAACTCGACTTGTAGAGCTCCCCCTCCAGGCTTGAAATGGAAATGTTGTATGTGGGATTACCTAATGTGGAGATCCTTCCCTGCCCAGGTACAGGTATATTTGTGGCAACTGAACCCTGGGGTGCCACATTCCCCCTTAGTTAATTTCAGTACTCCTGGACTGGAAACACAAACTTATAAAACATTAGGAACAATAAAGAGTAGTACAAAGTCTTAAAAAATAAAAATTACAAAAAACAATAAAACAGAAAAATGCAGTCCTTCCGCTGCAAAATGTGAGTATGGTAAATATAAGAAAGTTTTTGACCACTACCAGTTCTGTGGTCTATTGGTCCATAAAAGTTCAAGAAGATGCAAAAGTTCATGCAAAAAGTCCTGCAGGCTCAACACGCTTGACGGTTACGGATTTACTTAGTTGCAATAAACAAATAAATAAAATATTTTTACATTTTACTAACTACTACACTTTCTATTTAATATTCTTCTATATAACGCGACGGGGGCTGACCAAAGTTGCTACGGCTAGACCTACGTAATGCCTGTGTCACAACTGGTCGGTGCAGTGTACTGGTACCTAGTGCTGGTGCTATGCGTGCACTATCTACTAGTCTGCATGAGGATCTACGCAATATTGGTATGCGTGAATGTTGTCTTAGTCTTACCATAGGACTGGCAGGATCCCCAATAGCAGGGTTCTCTGGTTCTACTGCGACAGGTAGTTCTTCTGAAACGTTGACCGGTTCCTCCAGTCTTTCTGGGACTTTTACTGGTTGAGCGCCAGTCAATAATGGTATAATTATGGCTCCATTGTACTGAGGCCAACTTTCAGGAAAATCACCAAGTACTGTTCTTATCATCTTCTCTTTCTTTTCCTCTTTAGGTTGAGGTATACAGGAGATTACTTCTTTTTGCTTCAACTATTCAGGATATTTTTTAAGGTGGTCTCTAGAAACTGCCGCTGACGTTTTTCCCTTATCCTTGCTGATTAAGCAGATTTTCTTGTTGTCAAATTTAGAGGGCAATACTATGTATGGTTCTGCTTCCCACTGGTCATCAAGCTTATGGGTCTTTCTTTTTCTTTTTAGAACCATCTCTCCAGGTATTAAAGGAGCAGCTGGTGCATTCTTGTTATAATCTTTCTCTTGCCTTTCTCTAATTTGGTCTAGGCTTCTTTCTACGCACTCCTGTACCTTTTTGTACTGCTCTTGGCGCTTAGTGTCCCAATCAGCTTCAGGTAAACTGGTTTCAGGAACAACAATTCCCATTTCTAAGTCAACTGGTAACTTCCTGGGTCTTGCTCTCATCAAGTATGCTGGCGTGCAATTGGTGGAACTCACAGGGATGTTGTTGTATATGTCCACTAAATCAGGCAACTTCTCTGGCCACATGCTTCTTTCTTCCAAGGGCAAGGTTTTTAACAGGTCTATAACAACCTGGTTCATTTTCTCACACATGCCGTTTGTCTGTGGGTGATTCGGTGTGGTTCGGATTTTCTTACATCCATACAGGTTGCAAAACTCCTGGAACACTTCAGCTTCAAACGCAGAACCTTGATCCGTCAACACCTGTTCCGGGTAGCCATGTGGTCTGCAGAAGTAGGCTTGAAAGGTTCTCGCTGCGGTTCTTGCTGTCAAGTCCTTTACAGGTACTACCACCAGAAACCGGGAATAGTGGTCCACCATAGTGAGGGCATACGTATAACCGGTTCTACTGGGTGTCAATTTCACATGGTCCAAGGCTACAAGTTCGAGCGGCTGCTTGGTGACAATTGGTTGTAGTGGAGCTCTTTGACTGTCACGATCCTTTCTTCTCAGGTTGCATGGGTCACAGTTTCGGCACCAGTTCTCAATGGTAGTTCTCATGCCAACCCAATAGAATCTGTTGCGTAACAGTACCTCAAGCTCCTTCCACCCAAAGTGTCCTGCTCCTGCACCATCTGAACATCTCTCTTCGGTACCACTATTTGCCACACCCTCTCATAGGTTCGGGGGTTGATGTAATGTCTGCTTAGCCTACCCCTGTAGATGAACAATCTGTTCTTTTCCTTCCACAGGTGCTGCGCTTCCAGTGGGGCATCTGGTCTAAGACTTGAGTCTGGTTGGATTATTAGCTCTTTAACTAGGCGAACAGCCGGATCGCTGTCTTGCGTTTCCTCCCACCCGTGGTAAGGTAACGGGTTCAGCGTGGCCTCTTGGCGTTTGCCTTTAACACCTTGGTTACACTGGGATGCACTGTTGCGGTGAAAAGCCGGCAGCTCTATCTCTTCTAGCTCATCCGAGTCTTCTCCTGCATCTGGTAAATGGGGCATTCTCGACAATGCATCAGAGTTAGCGTTTTTGCGGCCTGCCCGATATTTGATGGTGAAGTCATAGTTTGACAACCGGGCCATCCATCGCTGCTCTAGTGCACCTAGTTTTGCGGAGTCCAAGTGAGTAAGCGGGTTGTTATCCGTAAATATGGTAAACTTCGCAGCCGCCAGGTAGTGCTTGAACCGTTCAGTGACGGCCCAGACTAAGGCCAGGAATTCCAGCTTGAACGAACTGTAGTTTTCTGGGTTTCTCTCAGTAGGACGGAGCTTCCTGCTTGCAAAGGCAATTATACGTTCTTTGCCATTCGGCACCTGCGACAGCACAGCTCCCAATCCCACATTACTGGCATCTGTGTACAGCACGAATGGCAGATAATAATCAGGGTAGGCCAGGATTTCCTCACCATTCAGGGCCCACTTCATGTGCTTGAAGGAGTTTTCTTCTTTCTCACCCCATTCAAACGGAGGGCTGGAAGTCTTGCCCTTTTTGGTCTGGCCTACCAGGAGATCTTGCAAAGGCGCCGCAATTTTCGTGAAGTCCTTTATGAACCTCCTGTAGTATCCTACCAGCCCCAAGAACTGACGCACCTCTTTGACGGTTATTTGCTTTGGCCAGTCTCTGATAGCAGTGACCTTTTCAGGGTCTGGTGCCACACCATCCGCACTGACCACATGCCCAAGATATTGAACCTTCGGCTTCAGCAAATGGCATTTTGAAGGCTTTAGTTTCATACCAAACTTTGACAATGCTTCAAACACCTCGGCCAGGTGCTCCAGATGTTCCTCATACATCTTGGAATACACGATGACGTCATCAAGATATATCAGTACAGTCTCGAAGTTTCGGTGCCCCAGGCAACACTCCATCAGCCTTTGGAACGTGCCGGGTGCATTGCAGAGTCCAAACGGCATGCTGTTGAACTCACACAGACCCATCGGCGTCGTGAATGCGGTCTTCTCTCGATCTTCTTCTGCCATGGAAACCTGCCAATACCCACTGGTAAGATCTAAGGTGGAAAAGAAATTAGCAGCTTTCAGTGCAGAAAGTGATTCCTCAATGCGGGGCAACGGGTAAGCATCCTTGTGTGTTATGCGGTTTATCTGCCTATAGTCAACGCACATCCTCATTGTGCCATCTTTCTTTCTTACCAGGACAAGTGGAGCTGACCAGGGGCTACAACTATCGCTAATAACCCCAGCTTCCTTCATTTCCCGTAACATATCTTTAGCACACTGATAGTGAGCTGGTGGGATAGGCCTCTTTCTCTCTTTTATAGGTGGATGGTCTCCCGTGGGTATGCGATGGTGTACCCCTTTTATCCGCCCAAAGTCTAATGGATGCTTACTAAAGACCCGTTCATATTCCTTCACCACCTGATAAACTCCGTGCCTTTGGTAAGAAGGGGTGGAATCAGTGCCGACATGCAGCTTCTGACACCAGTCCTCCAGCTGTCCCTTGGAGCTGTTGTCCTCCGCCTGGTCGGACGGGGTCAAGGGTTCCACTGCCTGAATTGAGTTGTTGTTGAAAGTGAACAACTTGGCAACAGTAGCATATCTGGGTAGCTTGACCTCTTCCTCTCCACAGTTTAAAACTCGTACAGGTACCCTCCCTTTCCGTACATCAACTATCCCCCTGGCTGTCAAGACTGTGGGCCTACTATCTGAGTACATGGGCTCTACCATTGCCTGGTAATCCCGCCCTCTGAGGCCTATAGCTGCCCGACACCAAATCATCACTTCACTTCTTGGGGGTAACACAATGGGGAATGGGTCGCTTACCCGTACACTGCCGATTTCTCCACCAGACAACTCAACCTGTTGTCTCTGCAGAAGGGCTTTGATTTCTTTCTGTAGGACCCTCTGCTGCCTGATGCTGGCAGTTTCTGCAACCTGCTGGAGCAAGAAAAGAACTTCTCCTAGACAATTTTCAACAACATTAGTACCTAATATCATTGTTGGATTTCTTTCACGACAATCAGTATCCACCACAATAAGTCCTTGGCCCTTTAGCTCCTCCCTCCCCACCTTTATCATCACCTCCTTGTACCCTACTTGTGATACCGGCTGTCCATTAGCAGCATATATAGTAAGGTCTGGGTCTGGGCGAGTGAGCTCAGAATCGGCCCAAAATCTTTTGTAAAGGATATGCGGGATCGTCGTCACCTGTGAGCCAGTGTCCAATAGAGCAAGTGTGGGAATACCATCTAGCACGATAGATAGGAATGGTCGTCCTCCCACATATCTATCGCGCCAGTTCGATGGGCCTGGTTGTTTTATTCCTGGTGGCCAGCCCGCTGCCCCAGGAGTCGCTGGATTAAAGGACATGACCTGGCAAAGTGGCCCGCCTCGTTACAACGGCGGCAGATAGGTTGTCCTGATGAGTCGTAGCGGTCATTGGGTCTTCCTCTGGGCGGTGGGTTCCTCCTTCCTCGCATCCATGGGATTTCCTCAGGGCTGTCAGACAACTGGATCCTCTCCGACGACTGTGGTTTCTGTTGGAGTTGCATGGCCTTTAGGAGCATGGCCACATCTTTTGTCAGCTGCTGTACCTGGGAACGCAAGTCATCAGAGGCACCAGGTATTATAGTCTGTCCATTGATTTCTGCTGGAGTTAAGGTAAGGGACGCCACCTCTGAGGGAGAGGTGATGACTTGCCGCGGTTGAGGTGCGGGATCTGTAGTCACAGGGACTCGCAGTGCGCTAATGGCCCGGTTCTTCAGAGTTACAAAGTTTAGACTCGGATGCTCCATGACCCATAGGCGCAGCTGTGTTTGATGAATTGGTGAATGTAGCCCCTCAAGAAAGTGTTCAATTAACATTTTATCTTCCTCTGGTGCACTTTCAGGGTCTACCTGCTTTACAGCCTGCAGCGCCTCCTGAAGGTTCAATGCATAATCCCGTATGCTATCCTGCGGTCTTTGTTTGCAGTTGTAAGACCTCATTCTTAGCTCAGCTACAGTACGAGTTTCAAAAGCAGCTTTTAAATTAGCAAATATCTGGGTTATTGTCCTTTTATCTGTATTCAGCTAGGATTTAACCTTTCGCACTGCTGCACCCGTCAGTTGCCCCAGCAAAATAGACACTTTTTGCTTGTCAGTCATAGAGTATATATCCAGGAAATTGCACATCTTTTCTCTAAATTCAGCTAGGGTATTGGGCTCCCCAGCATATTGCGGTAACCATGCCGCCCCTGGGACATTCGGCAGAGCAAGCGGCATGATTGGGGCTACAGCTTCAGGTGCTGCAGCTGCTCCAGCGGCATCAGCATCGCCTTGCATCTCCATCCTCACTGTGGCGCAGTTAGTTTTTCAAATGCTCAAAATGGCGGAAAAGTTCAGTTATTATTTAACAGTTTTCAAGGCACACGTTACCCAGGGTTACTGGGCCTTGTCCAGATCCTGTTCGTGACGTTAAAAGCTGACCCGCCCCAGGGCCGTGGGGTACTCAGTTCCGGGTGTTGGTTAATGGGATTATGTCATGGGGGCCTGTGCCCGGTTCCGTGGCCCTGGTGGTCGCTGAAAGTCAATAAATAATAAAAATTAAAAAAAAATAAATAAATAAAAAAAATAATAAAGAAAAAAAATAAATAAATAAATAAATAAAAGTATTTTGTGACGCCACCTACGGTTCCAGTATGGTTACTGGGGCTGCAGGTCATCAAACCTCTGGGGTGATGGTTAGGCAGCCAGTTGTTTACGCTTCCCGTAGGTGAAGTGGGGTCCCCAGGGCAGTTTTAGTAGTACACAGATATGGCGGTTTTTCTTCACAGCCTTTTCAACTGTCACTTTAGTGCAGCAGCCTATAGCTCCTCAGATGAAGAAATAAAGTGCATCACACCAATTCATTAACTCTGACCAGATTTTACTTGCAGGTGTTAAAAAGGGGTTCAGTTTCTGATGTTACAGTTTTTGGTGATCTGGGAACAGTTCAGGATCTCTGCACCAGGTCAGTTGTGTGGCCTCCCTGCTGCGCTATGTTTCTCCTTGGTACTAGGCTGCCTGGAGCTATACCTTGTCCCTCTCTCACTGTCTTCACCTGTATGGCAGGCGGCGGGAGCTTCTCTAAGGGGCACTGCTGTACTCACTGCGATCCCTAAACTCTGTGTAGCGGCTTTGCCTTCAGGTGCTGCTGTGGCCAGGAGATCTGCAGTCTCCCTGGCCCCCGGTCTTTATTGCTGGGCAGATTAGATCCCTCACAATCTTGGACGCCGGTGTCCGATAATCAGCGCTGTTCCTTGGGGATGAACCGGTCTGGCTCCACCTCCCCGGTCACTCCTCTTTTGCCTCACTCTTGATCCCTCAGGTGGTCACACAGTTACTTGTGCGGGCTAAGCACTGCCCTCTCCATTTTGATGTCTCCCCTCACACTCTGCTCGCACAGTCTCCTTTTCTCCAACTGTCAACTGTCTCTCTGACTCCGCCTCCAAACCTGGCTTTAAAGGGGACCTCACCTGAACTCGACTTGTAGAGATCCCCCTCCAGGCTTGAAATGGAAATGTTGTATGTGGGATTACCTAATGTGGAGATCCTTCCCTGCCCAGGTACAGGTATATTTGTGGCAACTGAACCCTGGGGTGCCACACATACACTAGTGAATGGAGCATGCTGAGCCTTGTAGTTCTGCTCCCCCTGTCTCTCCCTCCAGCATACAGTCCTGGATGGAGCATGGTGAGCCTTGTAGTTCTGCAGCTGCTGTCTGCTCTCCTGCTTACAGACAGACAGCAGACAGCAGCTGCAGAACTACAAGGCTCAGCATACTCCATCCAGGACTATATGCAGGAGTTTTTTGACCCCCCCAAAAAAATTACGTGGGCTTCGCCATGTTTTTGTATGCTAGCCAGGTACAGCAGACAGCTACTGGCTGCCCCCAACCCCCAGCTGCCTTTTTCTACCCGGCTGGGAACCACAAATATAGGGAAGCCCTTTTTTTTTAATTATTTCATGAATTTCATGAAATAATTTAAAAAAAAAATCACGTGGGCTTCGCTCAATTTTTGTGTCCAGCCAGGTAGAACTAGGCAGCTGGGGATCGGAATCCGCAGCGCAGGGTGCACAAGCTTTCTGGGCACCCCTGCTGCAAATTGCAGTCTGCAGCCTCCCCAGAAAATGGCACTTTCATAGAAACGCCATCTTCTGGCGCTGTATCTAACTCTTCCAGCTGCCCTGTTGACGGGTGGCTTGCTGGGTAATAATGGGGTTAGGGCTAGATGTATATTATCAACCGGCCCTAAGCCCGAAATTCATAGTGTCACGCAAATATTAGACATGGCCACCATGAATTTCTAGTACAGATAAAAAAAAACGCAACACACAGAAAAATATTTTTATTAGAAATAAAACACAACACAATTAGTGACTCCATCTATATTGAAATAAAGAACTCCCCTCCGCAGTAATCCTGGGTCAAGGGTCCCGCGCCATCCAATCCGGATCCAATATCATCTGATTGGTTTGCTGGAAGGCAAAGCGATCAGATGATGAGGTTCAAGGACCTGAATCACATGACACAGCAGCTGATTGTATAAACGGCTAATATACAATCAGCTGATGCATCAGTGCAAAAAAAAACTGCACACTTCTGTGCAGACTTCTGTCCAACAGCAGCAGCTGATAGTTTAGCCGACCGGGCGGTAAAAAGCTGACCTCACCGCTCGACTTATAGTGTCAGCTGATCCCGTCAGGTGACCGCATCAGCTGATCATCGCCAGGTCTGAAAGAGAGAAAAGAGAGAGAAAAGAGAAGAGAGGAGAGAGAGAAGAGGAGAGAAGAGAGAGAAGAGAGAGAGGAGAGAGAAGAGAGAGGGCAAGAAAGAGAGAGAAGAGAGAGAGAGGAGAGAAGAGGGAAAGAGAAGAGAGAGGAGAGAGAGGGAGAATGAGAGAAAAAGAGAGAAAAAGAGAGAGAGAAAAAAGAGAGAGATAGATGAGAGAGAGAGAAGAGAGAGAAGAAAGAGAGAGGAGAGAGAGAGAGAGAAGAGAGAGGAGGGAGCAATGCAGCCTCATTCTGTGAATTGCACCGATTTTAGAGGTGTGGCCCACGGCTCACAGCTGATGTCTGGTTCCTCCCCTCAGTGCATAATTAAAGTAAATTAAATTAAGATTTAATTATAAATAAATAATAATTATAATTTACAATTAAAATAAATTAAATTGTTTACCGGGGCGGCCGGGACTTGAACTCATGAACTAATGCTCCGTAGGCAGTAGCTCTAACCATTGAGCCACTGCCTCTAATGAGTAACATGGGAAGATTTGGTTATCTTTACCTCTGCATTGCAGAGTGAAGTCTCCGGTTACAGCGCAGCTCACTTCAGGTGCTGTGTGGAGAGGACACAGAGAGCTCCTTGTCATCTTCATGCAGCAGAGCTGAAAGCGTCGTGTGGATTACTTCTGACCTGGATTGTTGTTTGGGGATTAATAAAGAGGTAAATGAGGTGTTTTTTGTCTTTTATTCAAAATAAAGGATTTTTCGCAGTGTGTGTTTCTTTACTTTCACTCACAGGTTAATAATGGAAGGTGTCTCGGGGAGACGCTTGTCATGATTAACCCCGTTATTACCTCGATTGCCGCACCAGGGCAATTCGGGATGTGGCAATTCCGGGCGGCTGCTGGGTGATATTGTTAGGGTGGTGGGCTCCCAATAATGTGGCGCTACCCATCCTGACAATACCAGCCTCCAGCTGTGTGGCTTTATCCTGGCTGGTATCAAAATTAGGGGGAACCGCATTTTTTTTTTTTTATCATTATTATTTATTTATTTATTTTACTGCACGATATAGATCCGCCCGCTGACGGCTGTGATTGGTTGCAGTGAGACAGCTGTCACTCATCGTGAGGGCATGTCTGACTGCAACCAATCATGGGCTACGGTGGGCGGGAAAAACAGGGAATACCTGATTGAATAATGAAGCGGCAGCCATTTTCAAAAGAGGAAAAGCCGCCGGAGATTTGTGACAGCCGTGCAGCGAGGCGCCCGTAATCGGTGAGTAGGAAAGAGAGAGGGATTGTGCTGGCGACGCACGACGCATGCAGATACGCAACGTGCGCACATAGCCTTACTATGAAAAGCCACACTTTTGGTGATCGAACCGTTCTCGAAGGTAACTCGAACTGCCGAACTTGAAGCAAATCGTTCGAGTTTGTCAAACGACTCGAACACCGCCCAAAATCACTGTAACATGAAATAGGCAAACCGTTCGACTCGAACATCACTCAACTCTAGCTATCAGCTCTTAAAAGAGCTATTGTATTCTGGTTAATGGATGGTACTATGTGAGACACACTGCTTTAAACACTGTCCCTGCTTGGAAATCTGTCCCTCTGTACAATACACTGACCTACACTGCAGATAACCTGTAAAAGGGCTTTTGTGTTAAGAGGCCTACACTCTCCCTAACAGCTGCCCGTTCTATCCCTACCCTGAAACAAAGTTGGCTCTGGATGCAATGTGCACAAAATGGCAGGGGAAGGTCTTTTATAGACCATAGGACGCTGAGCGGCCAGCCAATCACAGTAATGCCACAACCAAGATGGCGGCGGCATTCTTGTGATTGGCTAAGAAGCCCAGCATGATTATTGGCTGGAAATCAGGAGCCAAAACGGCGTGACAGCACATCTGAATATATTGAGGCAAATACATCATTACTCGCAATATAACGAATAGCCCGAATACCATACTATTCTGCGAATAATGAATAGTGACGAATACATTTACTCATCAGTACTCATAACAGTATGTACCAGGGATGTCAAATTGATTTTATATTATTTCTGGACAGCTTGTCATGCACATACAATATTTTTATGAACACAAAGGGAAACTATAATCAATCATTGTGATTATAAGTGATACTTGTCTACAGTCCATAATTGTGATATGAAGACATCAGCTGCATTGATTGTAAATTGTAAAGTAAGTATAATTGCAATCAAAATAATTTGTTTGTATATTTAAAAAAATTAAAAAAAAATTTTATGGACAGAGCAAAAAGTGCCCTATTTTTATGGACTGTTCTAAAATTTCTGAACAGTTGGCAACCCAGGATTGTACAGATGGCAAGAATCCCCTAGAATTAACACTTGCTGTATCTCATCAAAGATCATACAGTTCCTTCAGTTCAGGAAGCGACTCATCCACAGGATAAACAGATCAAAAGCATTTTTTATCTGTTCTACATTACAGAAAAAGGAATCACAAGGGTCAATATCACAACCAAGGGGATTTGAAAACTGTCTGCTCAGTTTCTGCTCCAAAAACTCCTAAAAAACTGAATGTGAACATTACCAAAGTTTTATCTGGAAATTTAGCTGTTAGGCTATGTGCGCACGTTGCGTTCAGTACCTTACAGAAATGAACGCATCCTCTCGCAGAATTTGTCATTGTCAAATTTGGTTTTGACCACATGCGTTTTTCTTGCGTATTTGACGCGTTTTGACCGCGTTTGACATGCATTTTCAGTGCTTAAAATGGGATGCGTTTTCAATACAAAGACACTACTAAATAAAGTTTGAACATTCAAACAAGAAAAAAGTTGAAAGAAAAAAAAAATAATAATGCTTTAAATCATACATTATCATGATAATTTTCCGAAAATGATTATTGAAATTTAATATTTATGTTAAAAATAAATTTAAATTATTGTTTGACTCTTTTTTTTAAGTCGTACTGGATGTGAGGGCAAAAAGAAACCTCTTGCCCTCACTTTAATGGCAATTCACATACTTTGATTTTGACAAAAAAGCATGCGTTTTGGATCAAAAATGCATGTAAAACACTAGAAATTTGTTTTAGGATGCGTTTTGATAATTCTCATTGACTTCAATGTTACCAAAACGCTGCCAAAACGCTCAAAACAATTGACATGTTGCTTCTTCAAACGCAGAGATTTTGACAAATTTTTGTAAAAAAAATGCAGTGTTACTGGACGCATAGTGCGCACACAATATGCCTATTTCCCATAGACTTTGCTTGGAAATCAAAACGCATGCATTTTTGCATTAAAACCCTCCAGCTCAAAACGCTGCGGAAACGCATGAAAAAACGCAACGTGCGCACATAGCCTTAGACCTGTTCTGCAATTACCTGCTTTGAACCTAGCTTCTGATTACTTCTTAGTATGAAATATTGACTTTATTTGTCTTTATTTTTTACTTTTTTGTTGTCTGATAAAATCTCATGAACAAATGATAATTATTTTGTGCATTTTTGATACACAACACAGTAATATACAGTGTATTACAGTTTCTGCAAAGTGTATGGGATTTATATGACTCTCATGCCAACTCTGTTTTTTATTTAACATATAAGCGGTGTATTTTTTTAAAACAATAAATATGCATCTTATTTATGGATTTCTCCCTACAGACTTAAACAAGATGAGAAAAATCCACAGGTAAAAAAAGAATTTTTTTTGTGTATTTCTGCAGCAGAAGAGATTGAAAATGCAAGTAGTCTGCAAATTACATTTTTTAAAAAAAAGTTTTATGAAAGCTAGGTAACAGGGAGAATCTAAAACAAACCAGGGGTATTTAAAACAATACATATCAAACGGAGACAAAATGTGCAGCTGAAAAAAGCTATAAAAATTAATGTGACAAAAAGTAATGAAAAAGAGTACGTAACCTTACCTATGTAATTGATGCAGAAATGCTGCAGGAAATCTGCAACATCAAAAACTTACTGAATACTCAATATGGAAACTTATCCTATAAGTAACCATTAGCAATAGACAACAGAGAGTTTAAAAACAAAAGAGTAAAAAAATCATTATAAGCTCAAACTTTGTATCTTTATTCACAACCTCATTGTTTTTTTGTCTGCGATATGCCAAGACTTGCAGATTAACCAGGTCACAAGTGCTGGGATTAATATATGAAAGTGAAAAGAACATACAACAAAGACAAAAAAGAGGTAAGGAAATGTTATAACTAATTTAGCAGGAATGACCCTATTAAATTTAATGGGACTATACAAATAAATGGACTAATAAGAGTACAGTAATAGTTTGTACCTGAGCTAATTTAATTTAAATCTTTGGTTATATTGTACTGTAAATAGACACATTTTACCTGCTCAGTTGATTTTGATCCCATTCAAAAGAAAACTGAAATAATCAGACTAGAAAAAGACTAGTGTATAGAAGAAGGAGCCGATCTTACTTAATATACTGTATAGCTGAATGTAAAGAAAAGCTAAATGAGAATGGATAAGTACTTTAATTGTGCTCAAGGACATTTAGTGACATTTAGTTTTCCAAATGCAAAACACTTACTACTTTAGTAAAATTTGATGAAATATAGCTCAAATACTTAGACAACAAATAGATCATATACCGTATTTTTTGGACTATAAGATGCACCCAACCATAAGACACACCCTAGTTTTAGAGGAGGAAAATAGTAAAATAAAATTTTAGGACAAAAATGTGGTCATGACACACTGTTATGGGGCGAGGATCTGCTGCTGACACTGTTATGGTGGTAATGTCCCCAAATTCTCTACTAAGGTACCCCATCCTGGTAATGATCCTCCTGCCTTG
Source organism: Anomaloglossus baeobatrachus (assembly GCF_048569485.1). NCBI lineage: Eukaryota > Metazoa > Chordata > Amphibia > Anura > Aromobatidae > Anomaloglossus > Anomaloglossus baeobatrachus. The sequence continues at coordinate 503,285,489 of NC_134354.1, forward strand.
TAGATTACTGCCATCCTTGTATACACAGTATGTCCCCATTACATAAAAACATAAATGTTTAGGTTATGTGCATGCTCACGCTGCGTGTTTTGCCACATTTTTGCACGTTTTTTGTGCACAGTTTTGGTCTCAAAACTGTCTGAATTTTCCTCCCCCAACAAAGTCTGAGATTTCATTTTTGCTGTCCACACATTGCAGTTTTTTTTTGGCTGCGATTTTGTGGTGACCACTGCAGCATGTCAATTCTATTTGCGTTTTGTCACTGCGTTTCGGAGGGCTGGTTTTTGGCCAGATGCTGCTCCCCGTAAAAAGTCTATGGGGACTGTCCGCTCATTAGGCTCATAACTTATTCACTCCTTCCCTGCTCACCGGTGGCTGGGATTGGTTGCAGGCAGACCTGCCCCCACGTTGAGTGACAACTTTCTGACTATAGCCAATTACAGACACCAGTGGGCGCGTCTATACAGTACAGTAAATTAAATAAATAATTTTAAAAAACGACATGCAGTTCCCCCCAATTTTGATAACCAGCCAAGATAAAGCCTCACAGCTGGGGGCTGGTATTCTCAGGCTGGGGAGACCCACGTTATTGGGAGCCGCCCAAGCCTAAAAATATCAGCCAGAAGCCGCCCAAAATTGCCGCATCCATTAGATGCGACGGTCCCGGGACTCTTCCCAGCTAATCTTGATTGTCCTGATGTGGTGGCAATTAGGGTAATAAGGAGTTAATGGCAGCAGCCCATAGCTGCCACTAAGTCCTAGCTTAGTGATGACAGACGTCTATGAGACACCCCCTCATCACTAAGCTGTAAGTGAAAGTAAATAAACACAATCACCCAAAAAATCCTTTATTTGAAAACAAATATGAAAAAAGCCCCCTCTTTCACCACTTTATTAACCCCTAAAACACCCCTCCAGGTGCGACGTAATCCACATGAGGTCCCATAACACATCTAGCTCTGCTACATTTGACAACCACAGCGAGTTGCCATAGAGCACGACTACTCTCTGTGAGGGTCAGGCCACAAGTGAAGTGAGCCGCGCGGGATCAGCGGTGACTTCAGCTGTCACCACACATCACCTGACTGAAGTCACCACTGATCTTTTGCTCACTTCAGCTGTGGCCTGATATGCGGGCACAAGTGGAGGACTCTCGCTGTATACTCATCTTTCCTCACTCCACACTGCATTGCTCATCTTCCTGTCTGTGCCAGCAGCAGCGCCACTGACCTGTGTGGAGCCGTGCGCACAGCGATGACGTCATTGCTGTGCGCATCGCTCTTCACACACATCAGCGGGCTGGCTGACAGGAGGACATCGCTATGCTGCAGGGAACGACCGGTGAGTATACTTATTCACTGCCCCCCATGCTGATGATGATACGTGGGGAGCAGTGAATATAGCCTCACATGTTTACTCAAGGCTGTAGGAGCCAGTGATGATCACGTGGGCTGGCTGTTTAGTATACAAGCACCCCCTGCCCATCATCCCGCCCACCTCTCAGTGCTGGCTTCAGGGCTGAGAGATGATGGGTGTCGGGATGCAGTGCATATGAAAAGAGGCTAATTACCAGGCCAACATGGTCACGGTAGGCGCTGCAAAAGCCTGCTCTTGCCTCTGATGACCCGCTCCATCACTACTGCACCCCCCTTCTCCGCAGCCATTGGACTATAAGACACACCCCCCAGTTTCCCCAAACAGTTTTGGGAGAAAGTGCCTCTTATAGTCCGAAAAATACGGTACTGCACACAACTACTTAATATAAATTACTTTAACCACTTAACAACATGTAACATTCATTTTTGTAGCAGGTCACTTGTTGGGACCAAGAGCTGAGCCTGCTTGATAGTAGGCAGACATAAGCTATGTCACATACGCAACATCTGACTCAGAACAAACTTATACTATATAATCATTTAAGTATATATTATGAGCTAAGAAACTATTGGATATGTAAGTCCCTTAAGGACTTCTACAATACATTTGATGAGTCCTCCAAAGCGCTTTGTTACAGCATGAAATGGTCATCGTCCGCTTGCCACTCCCACACTCCCCTCTCCCCTATATGTTGTAACTCATTTGCTTTGAATTAAAGCTGAAAAAACCTCAAGGTGAGATGCCACCTTTCTTTCTCCATATGGATTCAATAAAAAATTGAATTACACTCTCACCAATGTTGAATAATGAGGCAGTGCTGATCTGTGAGTTTTTCCACAGCTGTAATCAGCATGAGGAAAATAACACACACTGGCATTGCAATCACATGACATACGGAACAACAAAGCATGAAACTCGTACATCTTTTCGAGAAGAAATTCAAAGCAATTTTATATATGCAGATGTAAGCAAACCCTAAATCTGGCTGTGTTGTGCTACTGCAGCTGATTTAAATGCAATGAAAATGGGAGTGGTAGTCTCAGTTTGTGCTTAATAATTCAAAGTTATAAGAGATACATACCAAGTTAGGGTGACTAAACTGATTAATCTGTGATATAATGCACAACAAGCATTCAAAATAAAAACATTTTCTTAAATTCTTCAAACATTTTAAACAAAAAGGGCAGTTTAGACATTTAACATCTGCTGATACACCTTTTAACGGCAGTCGTTAAGGGGCCTTATTCCTCAGTGTGTGAGTATAGCCAAAAGTACAAACTGGGCAAAATGTATGAGCACTAAACTCGCATATTCAATTCTCCAGAAAAAGGCGTGTTGTGGATGTTACAAAAAAAATCACTGCAGCACTAGATTACTTCAAATAGTAAGTTCTAAAATGGGGTCACTTTTGAGGTTTCTCTGCTGTTTTGGCACCTTAGAGACTCAGCAAATGATGACACACAAACTCCAGCAAATCTGTGCTCCAAAAGCTAAATACTGTAGCGCCCTGGTGTTGCCTACAACAGCAAATCAAATCCTAGAGACACCCTGCACCACACCCACCTGACACACCAGTGGATGGCTTGACTGGAATAGAGTCGCCCACCTGGGGGGTCAGGGAGGGGAGGGGAGGAGTGTAGAAAGAGGAGTCTGTCTGTAAGTGGAGGAGGAGTTGCAAGTAGCCCTCGAGCTGAGAGGAGCTCAGAGGAAGTCGGGAGTGGTGACTCCTGAAGTAACTGCCTAGGTTTCAGATGGTTTTCTGGGCCTAGAGGAGTCAGACCCCTGGTCGCAGGGGATTGTGGCGAGGTGCTCGGTCCTGTCGAGGAGGATGGCCGGCAGCCTAGCCCTATCACCGGTCCAGGACTGAAAGCACGACGAAGGGGTACACAGACCTTAGGTCGGGGAGTAGCTTCAGGCAACCCTACAATTCACCTGAGGAGAATGGAGCCTTTATGATCTGTTCCCACCAGCTCCAAAATTGGGGCATTAGCGCAATGAGGGCGATAGGACTTTCCAACCAAAACAGTGCAGAAAATCACAAGCGTGAGCCCTGAGAGCAAGCTCCCATACTTAGCCATAGTAGGGAGCGAAGAACGGCTAGTTCCATGCTACCGGGCCATCAAACTAAGTGCCAGGAGGCAGGTCACGGATGAACAGGCAGCATCACTTTGGGACGGGACCTGGACAGTGCACTTAGCTGCAATCCCCGCACTTTGTTGCAGAACCTCGCATGCTCAGGCTTGAGGCCTGAGTGTGCTAGCCCATTCTTCTGGATTTGTTTTAGAATTTATGATAGCAGTAAGACTTTGAACTCGAATGGTATAGTTAATCACAGAAAAATGAGAAATAAAACATAATTAAATAAAAAAAATTGATTCCCATATATTGGGCCACCTGACTGAATAAACTCCTGCAAATTGCATTTGACATTTGTTTATAAAACACACATGGAGTACCATATTCATTATTTTTTTTTGAACTATGAATTGAATCTCAAAATGTTAGAATTTGCATGAAACCGCCACATACAGGTAGTCTTGATCTCAAAATTCCATGGATTGATCGGCTGATTTATACTTGGAATGTAATCCCTGTTGGTTTCATGCAACACATGTATTCTTTCTTTTTCTTTGTTAGTATTTTAATTGTACTGAAAAATAGCTTATTCTTAATGCAGCAACATACCAATTGACTTCTCTGTGTAGCAATAGGTCTTTGATTCCTAGTAACTAATTGACATACCAGAATCCTGAAACTGGACTTCCTTTATCATCACAGTTTAAAACCACTTAGTTGCTTGTATTGATATTAATCATTCCATTTAAGGAGCTAAATGAGTGGATTTGGAGTTATCTTAAGTTAATGTAATTTGGGGTTGCAACTGAGTCTGAATCATCAGTGTGCGATCAAGGTTCAGCAGTTGCTAAGGCCGACTTAAATGCCATTTACAATGCAAATTTTTGTGAACAAGATTGCTCTTTTCACTGTATATTTGCAGTCTAATCAGGCTGGCGATTAGCCTACAAATGAGCCAAATTCTTGCTCCCTAGAGGAAAATATTTTCTATTTCTGTACAAAGATCATGGTTCTCTGCAGTGCCTTATCTTTTGTATACAGGACTTGCCCTCTGTAAACAATGACAGCCTAGGCACGCTGAATGATCTATTATAGATTATTCAGTGCATATCATATATGAAGAGCTGTCTGCTTGAGGAAAACGTCTAGATCATAACCCAGCCATCTTCAACCTTTTGCTGACCAAGGACATTTTCTAATTTTATCACACATGTGCGTTTAATGTCTCTAATTTTTTTTATGATTTGGATTTTCAAACATTATTTTTTTTTTGCAACACCTGAAGCTTACTGTATTTATTAGGGATGATCGAATACCTCAAATATTCGGCATTGCAAAATCCGACGAATAGGTCGCTGCTATGCGAATATTCGATGCGCAATGTAAGTCTATGGGAAGCCCGAATAGTTTCGAATAGTTGTTATTCCGGTTATATTTGTGTTTTTTTTTCTGGTAATATCAGGGGAAAATGTGTATGAAAATAGGAAAATCAAGTGCATATAACACAATGTAAAAAAAATAGAATTGTCATAATACAACTCTAATTACCTTTAAAACTGAGGTCTGCAATTTTGTGTACAAGGAAAGAAATTAAGCAGCAATAATTATTTTCACTTTTCTTGTTCTTGAATTTTTTTATGATAACAAATGACAGCTAGAAAACATTTTAAATTGTGTTCCCCATACCGGAGAAATAATTTTTATATATTGGGCATATTTTTGCTTGATTTATGCAAGGCTATAAACAGCAATTGAGACTCACTGTGTCTCTCTGAAAAAAAGAAATATTTTACTTGTGAATTTTTCTATTTTTTTTCTTTTATATTTTTGTATTTATTTTTTCATTTATTTTACCCACTGTGCCCTTCCTTTTCTAGCATCTTAAAATACCTTTGAGATGGACTTTTAACATGACACATTCTTTGTATTGCTGATTTTACGTGTAATTGGGGCTGATATATTAGCTCCAGTTACATGGATGTTCCAGCTTCCTGGCTGCATAGCAAGGCTTACTATATTACCTAGGACCCAGCGACTCCTGTTTCCTTCCTACATCCAGTAATTACATCAAGCCAAAGGAGTAAGCACATACAGTGTTCCCTACTCTGTATTCACAAGCACTGGTTCATTTAGAGATTCAGAAGATAAATATGGTAATAAATCATGGGTCGGGTTTTGCTATCTATTATCGCCTCTGTCTGCTGCCTTGCCTCTGAAAATGCTAGGCTGTATGGGCTCCTTCCATGTTTGACTCATTTCTGTCACACGACGCGTGTTAGAAATGCACCCCATACAGTCTAACATCTACAGAGGCCAGGTAGCAGACAGAGGCAAAAATAGATTGAAAAACCAGACCCACATATTAGCTATTCGGCAGCTGCTGCCAATCAAAAAGCTGTACATTTCTGTAACTTTACTTGCCTGTATTTCAAAAACTATACATCCAATCTGACAACTAAAGGTATGTATAGAATCAGCCTGATAGTGCTAGTATAGCACTGGGTTTGGTTTATATAAAAAAAATCCTGGTGATTGGTGCTCTTTAAACATAACCCTCCCAGGCAATGCACTAGGCAAAGAACACTCTCAATTAAGAGTGGTGTGTTTCTTAAATATCATGGTTAGATGATGAAAAGTAAATGCAGATTTTAACTATTGTTCAGGTAATGAATTTCTAAGGAAATTGTAACTAGAGTTTTCTAATTGTTCATTTTGATTTTTACTAATATTTATAATTGTGTAATATCTGTATCTACAACATTTATTTTTTTTTTTTGCAAATCTGTGTTATTACTATATGCTATACCGTATGCTGTCAGTAAAAGTACAAGGTCTTGTTGCTAAGCAATCAGCGCTTCATGGCAGTTCATCCACTTTAGTTTTAAACATTTGTGCTCGTTGTTAGGCAGATTTTAGCGTTCCGGAAGAAAAAAAAAAAAAAATATGGCTGCTTAATTTCTTTCCCTGTACACAAAATCACAAACATAAGTTTTAAAAGTTATGAGAGTTGTATTGTGACAATCCTATTTTTTTTTTACTTTGTGTTAAATGCATTTGTTTTATTTGAGTAATCACTTGTCAGTTCGATTTGCATATTCTTTTCTTACAATTTACTTTTTCTATACAATTTTGATTACATTTACAAAAGTAAAATGTTTGTTATTTCATAAAGTGAAGTTTGATAAAAGCAAAACTTTTTATTTAACATTTTCTCCATACTTTTATTTTATCTTCTGCAGCATTGGTTTTCAACATTACTCAGCCAAGCACCTATACTGTTCTCCCAATGCTATTATACAACTAATTCCAAACACAATAAGAATATCCCATAGAAATAAGGAAAAATACCCTTTAGTGCACATGTTCTGGAGTCCCTGTGACATTTTCTGTTCCGGTGTATTGGTAATTTAGCCCCTTGAAAAGGATTCCATTTGCATTGAAGTGAATATACTGTATGTTTACAGGATAACCTAAATGAAGATATTAAAACCAATTATTATGTAGCAGATTGCACTTCCAAATGGTGAGTATTGGTTTATTCAATCCTTTCTGAAGCCTGATGAAGAATGCTACATTCTTGGCAAAGTCTTTAGGCACCTGCCGTTCATAGATCCATCTCTACTGGATAGAGTACTCATAGATCCATCTCTACAGTGTTTGCTGATGTGAAAATTATTAAAAGACTAATAGAGCCATATAATTTTTTTTACATTTTTCTTTGTTATAACAGTCCAATATCGGACCTATACACATGATCCAAATAACACATTTGGTTGTGGACACTTGGAAATTAATATGGCTGTATTTGCATGAAAGAGCTCAAAAAGGGTTTGATACAGGCCTGAGAGAACTTAATGGTTTTGGTTCATCAAGATTAGTTTTGTTCATGCCAGTCTTAATGAGGAGGCATGGTGGAGTCAGAGGCACCTAATTTTTCAAGAATTGCATAAGTTTTAAATTCTTTTTTTTTTTACAACTGATGCTAAACAAGTAACATGCAAGTAAAATGTAATAAAGCAAAATACACAAAGCCAAATGTGTGTGGAACATTTCTCATGTGCTATACTCAGAAAATAACACACTTTAACATCGCAAATTTCTGTATAAAGACACATTTTGTATGTCGATAAAAACTCTTCTATGTTATTAACTAGGTAGGATTGAAAATATTTGTGTGATGTAAATATTATGTGATGATCAATTATTAAAACATAAAGAAAACAAACACTAACAAAAAAATCTGCCACTATGATAAAAAAGGAAAATATTCTCTATGGTATGCATATTTTTATCACAGTATTCATCGCCTCTTAAAGGGGCAGCTCACTCAATTAAGTCAGGCCTGCAGCCAATCACTGGGAGTCATAGGTACCCTCCTCCTTAGGAAAGTGTTTTTAAAACAAGGTTCCTTACTCCGTAATACTCTACATGTAATCTGTTTTTGTATCCTGTCCTGTATCCTGTACCCATTTCCTATATCCCAAATCTGTGTCCAGCATCCAGTGCCTGTGTCCTGTGCCATTGCACAGTATTGGTATCCAGTATCCTGTGTTCATATCCTGTGGCTGTATCCTACACCAGGCTGTTCTACCTGTGCCTGCACCAGTACCCGAACCAGTTCTGTCCATGACCTGGAACCAGAACCGGACTAGCCTGCACGATCCATTTAGTCGGTACCAACACCCAAATTCTCCCAAGTCTGCAGTATTGCTCTGTCCATCTCCCAAATCCTTACCAGCATGCCTGACCCTTTTGGATCAGCTTCTACAGTACCGAGAGTTTCCCTGGAGTGGTACTTGGTGGTTACCAACAGTAGCAAACCTAACCTCACCATCAGGGGCTTTAGTTAAAAACCTGGTAGTTGCTTAGTTACGCCTCTCCAGGGTGAGCCCAGTCCCATGGCTCAGTGGCCTCACACCCACTGGCATGACACCTTCTTCAAGAATCCCAAATAAGCAAATTAATGGGTCACTTGGGATGGGAATAGAGATGAAGGAGAAGAGTAAATAGGCTACATCTTGTTTGAAGAATGAAATAGTAGAGAAAGGCCATATCATATGGCAGAAATCGGTGTCCCTAGTATGACATCTCAGACATGATGACATGGTCAGTCTTCCAATCCAAAATATTAATGGAGTCAAATAAGATTGATGGAAAAAATAAACTTGGATCATTTTATTATTTGTAGAGGTGGAGATACAGTATGTAGAGGAGACTCCAATACTATAATATCTCCTCCAAGTCCTCATGTTGAATAATAGGGATGAGCAATTTCCATCTGTCCTTCACTATTAAAAGGCTAGATTTTGTACCTACTGATAGCAGATACAGTGGCATGTAAAAATTTGGGCTACTCTGGTCTAAATTATAAAATTATAGCTATTGTGAATAGTTAAGCAAGATATAGATGAACTGATCTCTTAAATCCTGGTTTTTGGATATATTCATATAACTCTTATATATACTCCTAATAGTTCATAATCTTGTCCTTAACATTCCCCCCTTTGGAGATAGCCAAAAGTCTTTCCTTACTTTTTCCAAGTCTATTGATCTGTCCTAATGCCGATGGTTGCCTCACTCACATACGAGATAACCCATCCCTTGTGGATGAATCTCCCAACCCAACAGACTATGTATAGGAAGCCAGATCCTGACCGTATTCTCTTCACTATCCTCAGGACTATGTTCCACACTGGCACATGTTATTCAGGAAGGGGAACGTGGAGGTAGTCCTCTAATTAGCTCATATTTATCAGGGTTGGTTTCACTCAAAGTCTCATGTTCCTCAGTCCTCAGGCGGTAATGGTGGGACATCATCAAAGGTGGGATGCACAGTCATCTTCTGGTCCACAGGCTTAGATATCATCTTCCTGGCACAAAGTATTGGGTAGAAGAGGGAAGACAGCCATCTCCTGGTCTCAGGTCCGACATCTCTTGTGGAATGCATGGATCTTTGTCAGAAAGAAAAAGAGTGAGAGAAGAGAGAGGAAGAGAGAGAGAGAGATTGAGAAGAGAAAAAGAGAGAGGAAGAGAGAGAGAGAAGAGAGGGAGAAAGATTGAGGAAAGGGAGAGAGAGAGAAGAAGAGAGAGAGAAAGATTGAGAAGAGAGGAAGAGAGAAAAAGAAAAAGAGAAAAATCTAGATCTGGTTGGATCTGGAGGAGAAAACTCAAAAACGTATATTAGGCAAATGTTTAGTTAAACAAACAACAAGCTTAGTTGAAGTATCTGGGGGTACTTGTAAACAGGATTTCATAGGGTCTCAACCTAGTGGTCCCTGCTGGGGTGTGTCTGACACTGAACAATGCAAGGGGAAGACTCTCATGCCCTTGCTTTCTACACTGCCCCATCCTCCCAACCTTCTCTCTATTCTGTGGCTGGCATGGGGTGTGTAGAGTCAGTTCTGTGTCTAAGGCCTGCTATATCTCTTTAGCTGGCAGTAAAAGCAGGTCACTATCCACTTTCTATGGTCTCTGGCAGCCCACAGCTGCACCCTATCTCAGTCCTCTTCTTCTTCTGAGACTTGCTCTTGTAGGGTCAGGACAATGTTTTCTAAAGACTTTCCATCCTTCCTTTCTTCTTTACATTGGGGTCATTTAAAAGGCACAGATTGACTGACTGTTTCTTTGGTAAGTGGTCTTGGGGTTTCTCCTTTGGATGTTCTGTCAGTGAGGGCATTTCTCACTGCTTCCCTGAACTCCTCCAATGTAGGCCTCAATTCTGCTCACCGCAACTCTGTCTGGCAATGGCAAAGCTTCCATCAGTTCTTCTATGGCCTCGTGGTGGCGTACAGTTCCATTGGCGATGATCAAGTCTCTTGTCTTCCATACAGAGTAGATGTTGGCTGCCATCTTGCAGGCTTCAGTGAGAGCCCATACCTCTGCTTCTTTTGCAGACAGGCATGCGGGTAGCGACTGCTCTATCAGCACAGCGTCTTCTGCTACCACCACCATACCCGTGTGGAACCGTCTTCTTGATGCACATCTTGATCCATCCACATCGAATCCAGAGTTTCCTGCCTCAGCTATGTCAGAGTCGACTACCTCTTCCACCAAGGTATCAGAGGTGGGACACTCCCCCTTGGAGGGAGAAGTTTAGCAGGATTATGGACCGCACACCGGGAGATGGTGACTTTGTCAGGGAGCAGTGATGTCATACGGGCATTGATCTTCAACCGGTGCTTTAGGTAAGTGTTCAATCTGGCTGAGTACTATTCACAGGGCTGCTGTCTTCCTCCATGGCAAACAGGTAGAATGACTTCTGGGCTGGAGATAACGTGATAACGCTCTTCAGGTGACTGTGAATGCAGCACATCTACAGTGCCTACAAGTAGTATTCAACCCCCTGCAGATTTAGCAGGTTTACACATTCAGAATTAACTTGGCATTGTGACATTTGGACTGTAGATCAGCCTGGAAGTGTGAAATGCACTGCAGCAAAAAAGAATGTTATTTCTTTTTTTATTTTTTTTTAAATTGTGAAAAGTTTATTCAGAGGGTCATTTATTATTCAACCCCTCAAACCACAAGAATTCTGTTTGGTTCCCCTAAAGTATTAAGAAGTATTTCAGGCACAAAGAACAATGAGCTTCACATGTTTGGATTAATTATCTCTTTTTCCAGCCTTTTCTGACTAATTAAGACCCTCCCCAAACTTGTCAACAGCACTCATACTTGGTCAACATGGGAAAGACAAAGGAGCATTCCAAGGCCATCAGAGACAAGATCGTGGAGGGTCACAAGGCTGGCAAGGGGTATAAAACCCTTTCCAAGGAGTTGGGCCTACCTGTCTCCACTGTTGGGAGCATCATCCGGAAGTGGAAGGCTTATGGAACTACTGTTAGCCTTCCGCGGCCTGGACAGCCTTTTAAAGTTTCCACCCGTGCCGAGGCCATGCTTGTCCGAAGAGACAAGGCTAACCCAAGGACAACAAGGAAGGAGCTCCGGGAAGATCTCATGGCAGTGGGGACATTGGTTTCAGTCAATACCATAAGTAACGTACTCCACCGCAATGGTCTCCGTTCGTTCCAGACGAGCCCGTAAGGTACCTTTACTTTCAAAGCGTCATGTCAAGGCTCGTCTACAGTTTGCTCATGATCACTTGGAGGACTCTGAGACAGACTGGTTCAAGGTTCTCTGGTCTGATGAGACCAAGATCGAGATCTTTGGTGCCAACCACACACGTGACGTTTGGAGACTGGATGGCACTGCATACGACCCCAAGAATACCATTCCTAAAGTCAAGCATGGTGGTGGCAGCATCATGCTGTGGGGCTGTTTCTCAGCCAAGGGGCCTGGCCATCTGGTCCGCATCCATGGGAAGATGGATAGCACAGCCTACCTGGAGATTTTGGCCAAGAACCTCCGCTCCTCCATCAAGGATCTTAAGACGGGTCGTCATTTCATCTTCCAACAAGACAACGACCCAAAGCACACAGCCAAGAAAACCAAGGCCTGGTTCAAGAGGGAAAAAATCAAGGTGTTGCAGTGGCCTAGACAGTCTCCTGACCTTAACCCAATTGAAAACTTGTGGAAGGAGCTTAAGATTAAAGTCCACATGAGACACCCAAAGAACCTAGATAACTTGGAGAAGATCTGCATGGAGGAGTGAGCCAAGATAACTCCAGAGACCTGTGCCGGCCTGATCAGGTCTTATAAAAGACGATTATTAGCTGTAATTGCAAACAAGGGTTATTCCACAAAATATTAAACCTAGGGGTTGAATAATAATTGACCCACACTTTTATGTTGAAAATGTATTAAAATTTAACTGAGCAACATAACTTGTTGGTTTGTAAGATTTATGCATCTGTTAATAAATCCTGCTCTTGTTTGAAGTTTGCAGGCTCTAACTTATTTGCATCTTATCAAACCAGCTAAATCTGCAGGGGGTTGAATACTACTTGTAGGCACTGTATATGTGGGGTGATCTTGTAAGCTGCTAGATTCATCTCCATACGTCTTGCCACTTGAATGAGGGTGTCTTGGTCCTTACCAGCTGTAGTTTGCATGTGGGACACATCGGAATTCTAGCTCCAAATTGCTATTTTTGCATCTAGATAGGGCCACATCTGTGTTCCAGCTCCAAATTGCTATTTCTGCATCTAAATAGGGCCACATCTATGTTCCAGCTCCAAATTGCTATTTTTGCATCCTAATAGGGCCACATCCATGATCCAGCTGCAAATTACTATTTCTGCATCTAAATAGGGAAAAATTTGTGCTCCAGGCAAAAATGGTCATTTTATCATATACATAGAGATTGCAAAATCTGTGTTCTTGCCAGTGATTGCAATTTCACCATTTGAATTCTGCTAGCTGGTGCACCATTTAAATTCTGATAGCTGGTGATACTCTGGTGCTACGGACTGCCGCAAATAGGCATTTCATCATATAAACACTGATTTATTATTCTTTGATTCTGCCCCAGTATCTCATCAGAGATAAGCAACTTTGTATACTTGTGCAGACCTCCAGTACATATATATCCCTGGAGATAAATACTAATTGATAACTCTGTGCCCATTTCCCAAACGTAGGCGCAGACACCATGAAAGTGGCATCAATTGCCTCAAATTACCCATAGTTTTGCCCCAAAGTACAAATAGTGTAATGGCGCACCATGGATGCATCGGATGGGGCCTGGTACAGGGAAAGGGTATGGCCCAACATTTCTACCTTAAACATTGAGCAGTAAGAGGTGCATCAGTTTGAAGTGCAGGCCTTGTGTTCTCAGACCCCTTCCACTACTGGCAACACACAAAAAGGAGACCTAGCTTGCACCTGCACATGGCCAGCTGTCCGAGTCACCTCACAGCCATGTATCTAATCCATCATTTGTGATACAACTCTCATACATTGCATTACTGCTTACATAGGGATCATATTTAAAGATGAGTGAACCTTTCAAAGTTCGATTCGTAGATCTTTGGCGAATTTCCCGATTTTCGCCAAACGATTAACCGAACATGTTCAAACCGCATTGGATTCAAGTGGAGGCAAAACCTAACAAAACACATTTATGGGGGCAAAAAGCCTCAAAACAGCAAAAATATGTTTTACAATGGAGCCCCACTGTTTTGTCCCAACCATTAGTTTCCTAGATAATTGACACACGAAATATTGAGGTGGATGAGAGACAGGTGTAAGGCTAGTGCTCCCACACCCCTGTCAGGACAGACAAAACACAACTTGGAGACCCATCTTGGAGTCTTGATATTTAAAAACATTTCAGGCAAACAGCAGGACAATGGCATCAATTACCCCCCCCTTTCCATGTTCCTATAATGTCTTTGCACAGCAGTCAGGTATAGTCTATGCAACACAGAAGATGTGGCGTGGCATTTCCATTTTCAAAATCATGTACGGGTGACAGGATTTGGTCTCATTCTCCCACACCGCAGCCCATACAGGCAAAAGACAATTTTGAGATCCTACTTGGAGTCTCCACATATGCAAAAATTAAGGTCACACAATAGGAAAAGTGACAACAATTGGCACATACTACAAATAGTCAAACACCGCAACATGGATGCATGGTTCCGGCACTGTAACAAGGACTTAATCAGCATTTCTATCTTCACCAGTGATAGGAAGATTATAGCCAGGCATAGGGCTGTTGCTCCCAGACCCTGGTACTACAGGGAAAAAGACAATTTGGAGATTCTACTTGGAGTCCATACATTTTCAAAGATTAAAGTCAGACAACAGGAAGAGTGGCAACAATTGGCCCAGACTACAAATAGTCGTAAGCCGCAACATACAGTAGATGCATTAGACTGGTCCTTTAACAAGGCCTGAGCCAAAATTTCTACCTTCGCCAGAGACAGCAAGATGACAGACAAGCGAGGGCTGGTGCTCCCAGACCCCTGGCACTACACCATCCCCTAGTCTGCACAGTCTAGGACTGAAGTGGCAAAGTCATTGGACATCCATGAGTTGTTCATCTTGATGAAGTTTAGGGAGTCTACACTTTCAGGGTATAGCCGCATGCACTTAACCGTCAGTATACTGCTAGCAGTGATGGAGACACATTCTGATAAAATGCTGGCTGCCAGGCATGCCAAAGGTTTCTAGGCGTGATTGGTGAGCTCAGGCCACTCTTCCATTTTTGCAGGCTAAAGTGCAAAAGAGTTCAAACCCCTCTTATTGCACCAATATTGAGCTCTATATATTCCTTTTACCTTGTTCTGCTGGTGCATGCAATGGTCTATAAAATGTGTGCCAAACCTCACAGAAATTGATTTGGCCATTTCAACTGCTGCTGCTAATGTTTCTGCGATGATGATGCAATATTCCCGTTTGTGGAATTCTAGATCTGCGAAGCACACTGTGTGCTTCACTGTTGCCTTGTGTGAAAACTACTGTTAAGATTATCAACAGGCTTGTTTCAATACTCCAGCATCCTCTCCAGGAAGGAAGCATCTTGATAAATTTACTCTTGTACCATGGATCTAACAGAGTGGCAATCCAGTAGTTATCACTATTTCTAATCCTAACAATACCAACATCATGTTGCAGATAGTGCAGCAAGAAGGCATTCACGTGTCGGATGCTTCCATGAGGTCCAAGTCCATCTTGTGTTGGTGGTGAGAGAACGCTACAGCTTGCCATCTTCATCCCCTCCAAACAACCATGGACAACAGAGACTGGGATCGACTGAATCTATATCTTCTTACTCTCCTGGTGGTTTTTGTGCGCCCATCGCCTGTTCCTCCTCCATTTGTTCCTTGGCTCCTGCACCTTCACTACTAGTTTGCCTGTTACCATGAGCCCACCTCCATGGATAGAATCCGCCCTCCCATGACACCCACCTGTGCGACGACTGTCCGGACTTTACAGAAAATGGTACCCATTCCTCATCCTTTTCGGCTTTCTCCTCTTCCTATGGGACTACCACCTCCTCCTGCAGACTATTTAAAGTGTGCTTCAACATGTAAATGATCGGAATAGTGATGCTGATGATAGCATCATCAGCGCTAACCACTTTTGTAGCCATTCCAAAACTGTGGAGGAGGGTGCAGAAGTCCTTCATTTGTGTCCACTCCGCAATCATGATGTACACCTCATTCGGACTACGGTGTCCCATGCTATGCATCATTACGTAGTGCAGCAGGGAACATTGCTACTGCCACAGTTGCTGCAACATGTACAGTATAGAGTGGATTTCCACCATGTCAGCACACCGCATATCAAGCGGTTAACCGGTAAGTCGAAAGAACTTTTGTAGTGTTGCAAGTCGATTAGCCGCAGGGTGCAAATGGCAGAAGTGAGCACACAGCGACCATGCCTTCTGCAACAGCCCATCCAGGTCAGGATAGTGACCTAGAAATTACTGTACAACAAGGTTGAGGAAGTGAGTCATTCAAGGCAAGAGTGTGAGGTTGCCTCAGCCTAGGGCTGCCACCATGTTCACACCCTTATTGCACATGACCTTCCCTGGCTCCAGATTCAAGGGAGACAGCCATTTCAGAAACTGTCTCCATAACTCTGCAGCTGGTTGACTAATGCATTCTAATTTCAACACTGCCTGATTGCGATGAACCCTGGCTACGCTGTATGGAGTTCGGGGAAATCTCTCTGCACAGTTGGAATATGTGTCATATTAAGGGAGGGGTTCAGGGTGAGGGTGAGGCTCTACAGGAGATGGAGGAAGCAAAAGCAGTTGAGGAAGTGGAAGATACAGAGGTTTTTCCCACAAGCTTGGGGTATTTCAATACTGGTGGAGCAGCCTCTTCCCCCATGGCCACCAACCACCAGAGTCACCCAGTGCATAGTAACCAAGATGTAACATCCCTGGCCATGCTTGCTCGTTCAGATGTCAATGGTGAAATGCACCCTGTCAGACACAAAGTTTTAGCACAGGTACAGCTTTATTAGAGGAGTAATGGTGACTGGTACTGGGGGACTGCGAAGGCCATCAGCTTTCGGACACTGTCTGTATCCAACAGGCAGAAAGGCAGCATTTTTGCCACAACTAAGGCGGGCTTTGCACATTGCGACATCGCAAGCCGATGCTGCAATGTCGCACGCAATAGTCCTCGCCCCCGTCGCAGGCACGATATCGTGTGATACCTGGCGTAGCGAAAATTATCGCTGCGCCAGCTTCACATGCACTCACCTGCCCTGCGACCGTCGCTCTGGCCGGCGACCCGCCTCCTTCCTAAGGGGGCGGGTCGTGCGGCGTCATAGCGACGTCACACGGCAGGCGGCCAATAGCGGCGGAGGGGCGGAGATGAGCAGGATGTAAACATCCCGCCCACCTCCTTCCTTCCGTAGAGCCGCCGGCGGCAGGTAAGGTGAAGTTCCTCGCTCCTGCGGCGTAACACACAGCGATGTGTGCTGCCGCAGGAACGAGGAACAGCATCATGCCATCGCTGCAGCAAAATTATGGAAAAGTCGGAGCTTGCAACGATGATACGATAACGACGCTTTTGCGCTCGTTTATCGTATCATCTAGGATTTACACACTACGACATCGCAAGTGACGCCGGATGTGCGTCACTGTCGATTTGACCCCACCGACATCGCACCTGCGATGTCGTAGTGTGCAAAGCCACCCTAAGTGTATTTATAAGTGTACTTCAATGAATTAGGCCAGAATTGAACCATAACTGAACTGAAGTTAATTGGATCCATAATCACTGTAAATAAAGTTTGTGTTTCATTCCACTATCACTGCTATAATCAGGGGCGTAACGATCGCGGTCGCAGAGGTCGCCACTGCGACCGGGCCCGCAGGGTTATAGGGGCCCGGCAGCCGCGCTGTAGAGCCGGCTACCGGGCCCCTATGTGTAGTGCCACTATGTAGTGGCCGACTGCGCGACCGTTAGGGGGCCGGCCTGTGAGTCAGGGGGGCCCAGTGTCTGCAGGGGGGCAGAGGGGCCCCTGACCTGGAGAGGCCACCAGGCGTTCCTGACCTGCTGCAGAGGAGATGTGCTCCTGCACGGCAGACAGAAACCATCCCTACCAGGACCTGCGATGATGTCACGCCCATGTGACTGTGTGGGAGGAGACACAGGATGCCGGGGAGAAAGCAGGAGAAGATACTTCGAACACATGAGTGGTAATGAGAAAAGAGGGGACATGAGCGGAGGGGCTGCAGGGTGAGTGGGATATGAGGGCTGCAGACTGTGACAGAAGCATGTGAAGGGTGCAGAGTGTTTGAGAGGGGTAAGTTGGGGTACGGGCAGGGTGAGATATGTGGGTCAGGGTGTGTGTGTGTGATATGGGGGTGCAGGCTGTATAGGGAGCAGGGTGTGTGACATATGGGGGCAGGGGCGTAACTACCGCAGTCGCAGAGGTCAGAAGGAGCTGAGAGGTACTTGTTTTTTTATTTTGCTGGCTGCATGACACATATAGGCCCAGGGAAGCTGCCTGCATGATACATGGAGGCCCTGGTGGGGCTGGCTGGCAGGCTGCATTACACATAGAAGCCCTGGGGGCTGGCTGCATGACACATGGAGGCCCTGGGGGGGCTGGCTGCATGACACATGGAGGCCCTGGGGGGGGCTGGCTGCATGACACATGGAGGCCCTGGGGGGCTGGCTGCATGACACATGGAGGCCCTGGGGCGTCCGGCTGCATGACACATGGAGGTCCTGGGGAAGCTGGCTGCATGACATATGGAGGCCCTGGGGGGGCTGGCTGCATGACACATGGAGACGCTGGGGGGGCTGGCTGCATGACACATAGAGGCCCTGGGGGGGGCTGGCTGCATGATGCATAGAGGTCTTTGGGGGGCTGGCTGCATGACGCATAGAGGCCCTGGGGGGGCTGGCTGCATGACACATATAGGCCCGGGGGAAGCTGGCTGCATTACACATGGAGGCCCTGGTGGGGCTGGCTGCATGACACATGGAGGCCCTGGTGGGACTGGCTGCATAATACATAGAGGCCTGGGGGTGCTGGCTGCATGATACATGGAGGTCTATGGGACTGCATAATAAACATGAAGGACACCTTATACATAGACTATAGCAGCGCATTATACATGGAGGTCTATGGGGCTGCATTATAATACATATAGGACTATGGGGGCTACATTATAATATATGGAGGACTATGGAGGCTACCTTACACACGGTCTGTGGGGGAGCATTATAAAGTATGGGGGACTGTGGTGCAGTATAAAATATGGAGAACTATGGGAAATGCATTATAATACATGGAGGACTATGGTGGTGCATTCTAATATATGAAGGGTTATGTGGGACCCTTTATACTATATGGAAGGCTATGTGGGGGCCATTATAGTATTTGGAGAACTATATATGAGGGAGGAAAAAGATACAAGTATGGGATGGGAATGTTTTGTGCTGAGGGAAAAGGGCTCTTTCCCATGCTCTGCTATACATCTCTCAGCACCCAGCTTTCCCATGCTCTGCTATACATCTCTCAGCACCCAGCTTTCCCATGCTCTGCTATACATCTCTCAGAACCCAGCTTTCCCATGCTCTGCTATACATCTCTCAGCACCCAGCTTTCCCATGCTCTGCTATACATCTCTCAGCACCCAGCTTTCCCATGATCTGCTATACATCTCTCAGCACCCAGCTTTCCCATGCTCTGATATGGGAAAGCTGGGTGCTGAGGGAAAGATGTATGACAGAGCATGGGAAAGCAGGGTGCTGATAGAGGGATTTTAGATCATGGGAAACCTGGGTGCTGTGGGTAAAAGCCAAGTGTCAGCATCATTATCCCGTACCCTAAGTGTTGTGTACATGGACGGGGGCCCCGGTCCAAAGTTTGCACCAGGGCCCATCAAACTCTAGTTACGCCACTGGCTATAATCCTTCACTTACTAATTTTGCAACTAATACCTATACCTTGCAATGAACTGGTAATCTCTCCCCATCCTCCCCATCCATCTCACCATCTGCTCAGATCTGTTACTCAACATAAATTCCTCTGTCTTGAGCCACACACATCCACCTCATGGCCTCTCCTGCTCCCACTTACTAACACTCTCACTGCTTCTGTGACGCCCTGGACTAGTCAGGTCGTCCCAGGTAGTCCCACACACACACCCCCTCCCTATAAAGGTGACAGCAGCCAAACTTCAAAACCCTTGTCACCTCCCTTCAGGTTTGATGTCCACACCAGGGGGGTGGGGCCAGGTGGTTGGCTCCGCCCACTGAGGAGTTCGCAGGCCTGGAGGCGGGAAAAACAGTAGTCCTAAGTAGATTAGCTTTGACAGTGGACTGGAGTAGTCAAGTTCAAAGGCAGACCTGTGACCAGGCCTGCCAAAGTCTACCAGGTGTCTGGGTTGGAGCCCAGTCACCTCTGGCAAGGAGGCAGATGGTAGTGGCCGCCTGCAGGAGCTGGGATTACAGCCGGTGGAACCGTAGGGACCGGGGTCGGGTGGTGGCCCGCCAGTACAGAACCGGGGCACCGATTAGAAACCGGAGCACCAGGAGGGGTACTCAGACCCAGTATGAGGCCCAGAAACAACTAGGCTAAGTCGAATCAACTGATTGAGGACTGGACTTTAGGACCTTTCCCACACAAGACCCGACTGAAGACAACAGCCCAACCATTAGGGTAAAGCCACCTCCAAGGCATAGAGACCCAAGGGGCCAGTGTCTGCGGGCAAATAGGGCTCTCCCGACACACAGCAAGCCGGGGAGCGGACTACCGTTGCTTAGGCATAGGAGTCATAATGTCTACACTAAAGAGGTGCAGAAGAAAGGCGGAAACCACCAACCTGTTAAGGGGAAGCTGCAGCCGGCTGCGGGCACCGTTCATCATCCCATTTGGTTTACCAGAGACTCCAGTGTGTTGTATCATAGTGAGTACATCAGTGCCTTCGGGCTGCGCACTGCGCCGCACCGCACTAGCACCCAGCACGCACCCGCTCCCCCGCCTCAGCACCTCCCTCGGGCCCCTGGGACCATCACTCCCCTACCCACGGAGGGGGTCAACACCAAGCTGCACAACACTGTCCCCGGGAGGCCTAGTCAACGGCAGCAGTGGTGTCCATCCTTTCACCACAACCCGTGGGTGGCGTCACAAACTTAAATCCCCTACAAACCACCGCGGCCCCGGCCATGGAACTCCCCCCGGGTCCGTGGAGAGCTCGAGCCACCCACCGATGAGCACGAATCCAAGAGGCTCGGCAGCCGGCTGAGCCCGCAGGGCGGTACACTTCTTCTCATTGGTGGTCATATCTCTCCAACTGCTGGCCCTCCTTACCACATCTCCACAGTCATTGGTAGCCCTCATCCACAATGTACCATAAATTTCTGCAATCTGTCTAACCTCATACCAATTCACACAGCCCCCGTTCCCCCAGTCCTTCTAACAGGAGCTCTGTGGAATGCTCACTTTGCAACAAACTTTCATACAGCCATGATCTTTTTATCACTAACAAACTATTCTTCCTTGCTATGAATGAAGCCTGGCTCAAACCTTCTGACACAGCCTTTCCCACTGCACTTTCTTATGATGGTTTCCATTTTTCTCACACACCCTTCCCAGCAACAAGCATGGTAGACTAGTTTTCTCCTATCAGATAACTGCTCCTTCAAACCAATTCCACTGACACCCTCTTTTACCTACCGTGGAAACCTGCAAAAGGAACCTTAAAGGGTGCTTTACACACTGCGACATCGCAAGCGCTCTCGTTAGCGATGTGACACACTAGATCACAGATGCGACCGGCGCTATAAAAAAAATGACCTATTTGCGATCTCGGCAGATCGCATCTGCGATCTAGCGTGTCACATCGCTAACAAGATCGCTAGCGATGTCGCAGCGTGTAAAGCCCCCTTTAGTCCTATCTCTTCTGACAAGCTTACAATCTGCACTAACCCTAAGTCCACTGGACCACTGCAGGACCAGTTTTACCCTCACCTACTGTATCTTAACCCATCCCCTGTAGACTATGATCCCTTACAGTCAGGGTTCTCTTTCCTTCTGTACCAGTCTGTGCCTTACATTGTTCAGGAGTATTGTACTTGATTTATTATGTATACCCCTTTTTCAAATGTAATGTGCATTGGAATAAATGGAGCTATAATAATAAATAATAGCTATGGAATGTGTAGGAAGAAATAATCTTTAAAGTGACCACAAGTGCGGGACTGATGTCTGGCTGCTGTGCTTAGAGAGGGTGGAGTAGGGTGTACACCACAAACTGGTGGACTGTGAAGGAGGTCAAGGCGAAGATGTTACGGTGGATTGAGAAAGAAGTGGTGTGCTCTTTGTCTGAGATTAGTCAAAAACAGCAGGCATGTCCACTTCTGTAACAGCTGACCGGCTCACACTCACTCCGGGTATAGCACGCACACAAGTGGAGGTTCCGTGGATGGAGACTTGTGTGAGAAGACTTGCCACAGTGACGGAGGAAGAAGAAGCAGCATATGCAGTAGATTGGGTGGCAGGTGGTTGGCGAGGCCTACTAGGCCGTGTTTTAGTGCAGTAAAATTCCCAGAATAACACATGTTGCAATTCATTCATATAAAAATCAAATTATTGGAATTTCTGCCTCTACTGACTCGTTGTGTACAAAGTTGGCAGATAACATGAGTTGGGTCATCCTTTGCAGTCTCAAAAAAGGCCCAGGCTAGGCAAAGCTTGCCGCTCATGAGAACTGCAGCCCTGTAAGCATTGTTGCCCATAGCCAGAGTTGTGGCTGAGGATGCAGTGCTAGTCATAGTTGCATTACTCTGTGTCTGTATGGGAAGCCACAATGGAACCTCCTTGCCTTCCTCCTCCACCTCTTCTGCTGAGCTACTCAACTGCATGCCTCTGGGTTCACACACAGTGGGAGAAAGAGCCTCATTGTCCTTCTCTCTGTTGTCCCACCACTCCTCGTACTGAGTGTTTCCCTCTTCCTGCTCTGACCACACAATACAGTATGCATGCACCTCAGGTATCTGAGTCTCATCATTGTACTCTCCACCCACACAGATGCACATACTAAAACCTTCAATGTACGAAAAAAATGGAAATTGGGTCCAGCACTCCAAAAAACTCATCCTTATTCCATATGAAAGGTAAAAACTGTGGATATAGAAAACACAAACATATACAAATCCGGTTTACACATTTTGAGGAAAAAACCTGTTAATTATCATAACCTGATTAGGAGTTTTTTTCCTTGAAACGCATAAACCGGACTTGTATACATCTGTCTTTTCCATGTCCACAACGTGATGTAACTGTGGAATAAAAGTGCAAAAATAGGGTCTTACCCGGTATGGTGGTTTTTAGTCTAGTGGCAAAAACGCACTCACCTCGTGGGGTTGTGCCAGGTATGATTTCCTGTGTCCTGAAGAAGGATATGTATATATCTCTGAAATGCGTAGGTATGATTTCCTGTGTCCTGAAGAAGGAGATGAATATATCTCTCAAATGCGTAGACTTATGAAAAAAAAGGGATTTATTTAAATCTTCTGGATTCTGTGGTTTTAGCGCGGCTTACATCCGTATTCCTCTCCCTGTTTAGGACACTTTTCCATTTCCACAGCTTTTAAATTTCGTATGCAATAAAGATGAGTTTTTGGAGTGATTGCCCCTTTTCCATTTTTTTTCTGACAAAGATTTTGGGCACCAATGCAGATGCTTTTCTCCTCAAAGTCTGTTAATCTTTGGAGAATAACTCTGATGTCTATGTAGTAGAATGTGTGACCAGCTCTGCAGACTCGCTCATCTGTGTTTCCCCACAGTCAATTGGGCAGTTAGAGAACTGGGACGAGGGGGAAAACAAGGGTAATTGTGGTGCCTCCTCTGAGGACTGTACTGAGTGTCAGATCGAGGTAGATCAGTGTATGAAAGGAAGAAGGAAAAGCATTTACCCATGATGCTATGTGAGATAAGAAGACAATCAACTGAAGAAAAATTGTGATTTATGGTTCTATGCATTTCGGAGTTTTGAATCTTCTACTACAGGAACCAAAAACACGGACGCATATTGGTTCCTGAAGAAGGAGTTTCAAAACTCTGAAATGTGTAGAACAATAAATCATATTTTATTCCTAGTAGTGCACAGATATTTGCAGCACGTCTGCCTGCATTGCACACTCAAACTCATTACAACTAAGCCATTATACTAGCAAACACTGAGTGAACTTAGTGGCATCCTAAACGTGGCTGTTGGACTTCTGTATTGTACCACTAGTGCAAAGATATTTGCAGCACGTCTGCCTGCATTGCACACTCCAACTCATTGTTACTAAGCCATTATACTAGCAAACACTGAGTGAACTTAGTGGCATCCTAAACGTGGCTGTTGGACTTCTGTATCGTCCCACAAGTGCAAAGATATTTGCAGCACCTCTGCCTGCATTGCACACTCAAACTCATTGTTACTAAGCCATTATACTAGCAAACACTGAGGAAACTTAGTGGCATCCTAAAAGTGGCTGTTGGACTTCTGTATTGTCCCACTAGTGCAAAGATATTTGCAGCACGTCTGCCTGCATTGCACACTCAAACTCATTGTTACTAAGCCATTATACTAGCAAACACTGAGGAAACTTAGTGGCATCCTAAAAGTGGCTGTTGGACTTCTGTATTGTCCCACTAGTGCAAAGATATTTGCAGCACGTCTGCCTGCATTGCACACTCAAACTCATTGTTACTAAGCCATTATACTAGCAAACACTGAGGAAACTTAGTGGCATCCTAAACGTGGCTATTGGACTTCTGTATTGTCCCACTAGTGCAAAGATATTTGCAGCACGTCTGCATGCATTGCACACTCAAACTCATTGTTACTAAGCCATTATACTAGCAAACACTGAGGAAACTTAGTGGCATCCTAAAAGTGGATATTGGACTTCTGTATTGTCCCACTAGTGCAAAGATATTTGCAGCACGTCTGCCTGCATTGCACACTCAAACTCATTGTTACTAAGCCATTATACTAGCAAACACTGAGTGAACTTAGTGGCATCCTAAACGTGGCTATTGGACTTCTGTATTGTCCCACTAGTGCAAAGATATTTGCAGCACGTCTGCCTGCATTGCACACTCCAACTCATTGTTACTAAGCCATTATACTAGCAAACACTGAGTGAACTTAGTGGCATCCTAAACGTGGCTATTGGACTTCTGTATTGTCCCACTAGTGCAAAGATATTTGCAGCACGTCTGCCTGCATTGCACACTCAAACTCATTATAACTAAGCCATTATACTAGCAAACACTGAGTGAACCTAGTGGCATCCTAAACGTGGCTATTGGACTTCTGTATAGTCCCACTAGTGCACAGATATTTGCAGCACGTCTGCCTGCATTGCACACTCAAACTCATTGTTACTAAGCCATTATACTAGCAAACACTGAGTGAACTTAGTGGCATCCTAAACGTGGCTATTGGACTTCTGTATTGTCCCACTAGTGCAAAGATATTTGCAGCACCTCTGCCTGCATTGCACACTCAAACTCATTGTTACTAAGCCATTATACTAGCAAACACTGAGGAAACTTAGTGGCATCCTAAAAGTGGCTGTTGGACTTCTGTATTGTCCCACTAGTGCAAAGATATTTGCAGCACGTCTGCCTGCATTGCACACTCAAACTCATTGTTACTTACTAAGACATTATAATACCAAAAATTGAGTAAACTTAGTGGCATACAAGAAGTGGCTGTTGTACTCCATTAGTGCCCCACTGGTGCAAATCTATGTGCAGCACCTGTGCAGGACACCCTCCTGCTCTGTTTTTAATAAGCTATAATGATAGCAAAAAATAATGCCATTTAGTGGCATCATAGAACTGGATTTTGTATTCCATTATTGTCCCACTGGTGCCAAGCTATTTCTAGCACCTGTGCAGGACACCCTCCTGCTCTGTTTTTAATTAGCTATAATGATAGCAAAAAATACTGCCATTTAGTGGCATCATAGAACTGGATGTTGTATTTCATTATTGTCCCACTGGTGCCAAGCTATTTCTAGCACCTGTGCAGGACACCCTCCTGCTCTGTTTTTAATAAGCTATAATGATAGCAAAAAATACTGCCATTTAGTGGCATCATAGAACTGGATGTTGTATTTCATTATTGTCCCACTGGTGCCAAGCTATTTCTAGCACCTGTGCAGGACACCCTCATGCACATTTTGCTACGCTAATGTTATAGCAAACTCAGGGAATTCATTGCTGCATTTGATAATTCGGAGGGATAGAAAGTGAGGCTTTCTTTAGCTTTTCCTTCTGTTCATAGACAGCATCTCCAAGTCCACACCCGAAGAGCAATTTCTCCTCCACGTGTAAGTGTGGAGAGGCAGCTAGTGCGCATGCGTGTGCCGATTTACCCCAGCTGCAGCCTAACTACAGTGTTTCGCCTAGTGAGTATGCTCAGCCTGACTGTGCCATTCCTGACGCTAAGTCTTCATTTCGGGATACAGCGCATGCTCCCACACTTAGTGTGAAAAGCCTCTTTGCACAGGTACTTGCATTCCGTGCCGGGTCTAAGTCCTGTTTTGTGCCGAGACACCATGCTAAAGCTGATAGTCTTTTTTCAGAGACTCTATTTCATGCAACTGACCATGCTCAGGCACTTACTGCATCAGAAACTAGGTCCGGTAATGAACTCTTTGGCCCTGCCTCTGATGTGTGGGGGCCCATATAGACCACAGGGCATCAGGTGTCCTGACGATGTGGCCAGGCCACTCCCAAATGGCTTGCAGAGGCCCACCCCTATGACTTGTCACCTCATTATTGATGGTCAGACGATGACTGGTGAGGTGTTTGTGTCGTGGCAGCCATGAGGTCATTATTGAAGTTGCGGTTCCAAATAGGATGCTAGTTATGCCACTCATGACGTGTCACTCTGCTTTTGTCTCCAGGAGGTGCATTGTGGTCCACCCTGGTTTGGGGCGGACCCAGGTTATAAAACGGGCTGGAGCCAACAAGGAGGTGCGCAGTCTTCTATTATGCTCAGAAAGAGCACACCTCCATGTGTTGAACTCATTGCGGCTTTAGGCCAGAGGTAGGCAGGGATAGGGCGTCGATGCAGGCCGCCACCACAGTTGGTAACGCAGAACGGTTAAGACCAGCTCCTGTCCTACAAGTCCTGCTTGTGCAGCCCAGTGGCATTAACAGGCCTGCTGCTGCTGATGCGCCTGCTGTCCACAGGTGTGGCCCCAATGCACACGGTCAGCGTTCTCAATGGCCCCTGTGATGTTAACAGGGAGTTCCTGGGCTGGGTGGGCGTGTGGACCCTGTGACGCTAACAGGGCTCCCAGTCTCAAGATCCGAGTGGCGTCTAACTCGGTTCAGGCAACTATTAGTTTTATAGCCACACAGATCTGTATCCTCCCCCTAACTTTCCATTTGCCAACCTCTCCTTTTCCATCTGGGAGCACGGTGGACTTTGACTGCTGATGGGGATATATACCTTTCTCTTTCTTTTCTTATTAATTTTCGTTATATACCGGTAACATAGTATATACCACCTTATCCAAATCTGCCAGTCCCACCGTAACAGATGGTGTTTCTTCATCAAATGTTTTATTTGCTTAACCACCAAACCCACGGAGAAAAACTTTTTTCCCCTTTCCAACACACCTGTTCCCCTTTCCACCAGCATTTGTCCTTTTTCAACTCATTTGGTATATGACCAAAAGTGCAACTCTGCAGGGACACCGTACTTAATGCCATCTCAGCCCAGCAGCCAGCCCTCGGTCCCTCAGATGTGGACAAGTAAAAGCCCATTTCCTCCTATCCATGACAAAGCGTTGAGATTCACTCTGTGCAGCACTGGTGTTTACTGGAAAAGCAGATCTAAGAATCCGTACCACCTTCTGCAGATACTCCTGTATACGTGCGTCCCTTTCTATGGCTGGAATTATTTCGCCAAATTTTGTCTTGTACCGGGGATCTAACAGTGTGGCAACCCAGTAGTTAGCATTACTTCGAATTCGTACAATCCGAGGGTCATGTTGTAGGTAGTGCAGCAAGAAGGCGCTCATGTGTCTTGTGCATCCAGGAGGACCAAGTCCTTGGTTTGTTGGTGGCAGAGAGGTGAGAATCGTGCCTCCTTCCTCTGCCCTCTCCCCCCAAACTCGCACAACCGAAATGTGAGCAAGCTCTCACTCATCTGCTGAGTCTTCCATGCCCATCGCAAGTTCGTCCTCCATTTCTTCATGGGCTTCTGCACCTTCCTCAACAATTTTTGCTGATACTATGCACCCTTGTTAATCCCTATCCCCCACGATGACTGCCGCCTAGGTGCCGCTCAACGTATGGACCTTGTACATCTTATTATCCCTTCTGCATATGACTCCTCCTGTGCTTCCTCCCCTTCCTCTTGGACCAACACCTGACTACGAATAATGCTTACAGTGTGCTCCATCTTGTAGATGACCAGAATTGTCACGCTGAGAATGGCATCGCTAGTGCTAAACATCTTCGTCGACATTTGTAAACTGTGTAGAAGGGTGCATAGGTCCTTGATCTGACACCACTCCAGCAGCGTGATCTGCACCACCTCTGGATCAAGTTAGCCCAGGGTATACATCATACCGTATTTCAGCAGGGCTCTGCGGTGCTGCCACAGACGCTGCAACATGTGCAGATTCCAATTCCTGCGTGTCGGACCATCGCATTTCCGGCGTTTAACCGCCAGACCCTAAGACTTCAGGAGCGATGAAAGTTGTTGAGCTGCTGGGTGCGAAGGATGAAAGTGAGCATAGAGCAGCGTGCCCGCTGCACAAGGCCATGTAGGCCGGGATGGTATTTTCAAAATTGCTGGAGAATCAGATTCAACACGTGAGCCATACAAGGCCCGTGTGTCACATTGCCCTGACGAAGGGCCGCAGACAGGTTTGCATCATTGCCGCACATGGCTGTTAAGTCACCAACGTAGTCCACTCAATCAATTTGTACTCCGGTCGCCAGGTGACAACGTGTTCCTTTCATGCATAGTGCTGATGAAGGGAAAGGAGTCGATGCGTGCGGCGCAGGTGGACGCAGGTTATGGTCACCCACTGAGTTGCATTACCTTGACAGATACAGAACCACAGGCTGAATGTAGGTGGTGGGTATCTCACAGATGAAGTACCATCATTCAGCTACAACCAATGGGAAGACACCACACCCTTTTTAGGCCCCTTCTGTCTTCAGACCACTGCCAGACAAAGCTATGAACCTTTTGTTACTGTTACCCCCAGTTCAGTTTTATGAGTTTGTGTGCTTGTTACCTGACTACTTTTCCTGCTTGCTGTTTATGTACCTCGTTGGCCGATCCGCATTTCACCTCTGCTTGTTTTCTGATTAAGTCCTGGCCATCCCATTCTGTTCCTCTTCCTCAATTAATGTTTTTGACCCTGCATGACTACTATTCTCTGGAACTGCAGCCTTCCACAGGTGTTGATCAACTTGGGCCCTGTGTAATTCCAAATCACTGTATAGGGGTTAAAGGGTTTCAGGGTTCTGGGTGTCCAGCTTGGTGAGTGGCTTGCCTCTAGCCTATCCTTTACAGCCCATCTGAGTGTGTCGATCCAGGCAGGCGTTACACCGTGCCCTGGTCAGAAGGCCATGTAGGCCGGGATAGTGTTTTAAAAATTGCTGGACAACCAGGTTCAACACGTGAGCCATACAAGGCACGTGTGCCACATTGCCCTGAAGAAAGGTCGCAGACTGGTTTGCATCATTGTCGCACCCGACCTTCCCTGGCTGCTGGTTGAGTGGAGACAACCATTGATGAAACTCGGTCTCACTCTCCAGAGCTAACCATCCACAATTCCTCAGCGGTGTCTCACATTTCCCCTACATTTCAAAGTAAACATTTGACCGCCTGATGGCCTTGAGCTCTGCTGCCAGCATAGTAAGGAGGTGTGTGGGATTCCTTGGGCGCAGTTACAAAGAAGGGTGGACTGACCACATAGGGTTTGGGCCGAGATAGAGGACCCACACGAGGTTGAGGAGGCAGAAGCAGTGGAGGAACTTGTACATACAGAGGAAGGATTGACACACAAGTCGTGGGGACGGCAAGACTTGTACAGCAAACTCTTCTCCATCTCTCACCATAGTTACCCAGTGCCCAGTCAGCAACATGTAACTCCCCTGTCCATGCTTACTGGTCCAAGTATCTGTGGTGAAATGCACCCTGTCACACACAGAGTTTCTCAAGGAAACGGTGAGGTTGTGTGCGACCTACTGTGGTAGCACGGGCACGCCTTTCTTGGAGAAGGAGTGACGACTGGCCATCGGCTCTTGGGGCACTGCAATGGGCATAAGGTCTCGAAAATCCTTGGTCTCAAAAGGGTGTAAAGGCAGCCTTTCTGTTGCCAACAAGTTGCAGATGATGAAACTCAACCTCTTAGGCATGTCATGCCCTTCGAAAATCATGTACAACACAGCGCGGGGACTCCAACCACAGTCTCCCTCGTTTCCACTAATTGGGCCACACACACCCCACTTGACTGGCATCAGTTGACCCCCCTTTTGAAAAAGAAAAAGATGCTTTGCATGAAGCACTCTCAAAAATACGCGTGCCTTTCCCGTCCCCTGGCTGACCCAGGGGAAGAAAAGTCCTCTGAGAGCCATGACTTGTTCATCTTGGTTCTTTTAGAAACACAGCGAGGGGACTCCAAACACAGTCTTCCTCGTTGCCACTAATTGGGCACACACACCCCACTTGACTAGCATCAGTTGACCCCCCTTTTGAAAAAGAAAAAGATGCTTTGCATGAAGCACTCTCAAAAATATGCGTGCCTTTCCCATCCCCTGGCTGACCCAGGGGAAGAAAAGTCCTCTGAGAGCCATGACTTGTTCATCTTGGTTCTTTTAGAAACACAGCGAGGGGTCTCCAACCACAGTCTCCCTCGTTGCCACTAATTGGGCCACACACACCCCACTTGACTGACATCAGTTGATGCCCCTTTTCAAAATGAAAAAGATGCTTTGCATGAAGCACTCTCAAAAATACGCGTGCCTTTCCCGTCCCCTGGCTGACCCAGGGGAAGAAAAGTCCTCTGAGAGCCATGACTTGTTCATCTTGGTTCTTTTAGAAACACAGCGAGGGGACTCCAAACACAGTCTTCCTCGTTGCCACTAATTGGGCCACACACACCCCACTTGACTGGCATCAGTTGACCCCCCTTTTGAAAAAGAAAAAGATGCTTTGCATGAAGCACTCTCAAAAATACGCATGCCTTTCCCATCCCCTGGCTGACCCAGGGGAAGAAAAGTCCTCTGAGAGCCATGTCCACATTCTCAGTGGACAGACGCGTGTGCTTATCTGCCAGTAGACCCCCAGCAGCACTGAAGACAGGTTCCGAGAGAACGCTGGCTGCAGTACACGACAAGATCCCCAAGGCGTACGTGGCAATCTCAGGCAATTTATCCAGATTGGAAGCCTAAAATGAGCAAGACTCAAGTTGCACAGTAATGGCATCGATGTTTCCTTGCATATACTCATATATCTGTGCGTCCTCCTCTTTTTCCTTGTCCAGCTCTTTTGTTTTCGCATGAGTATATGTCCTTGTCACTTTCCCATGTGTTTGTGTTGTGTTGTGAGTTGTTTGTCACCTTTTGGACACCTTTGAGGGTGTTTTCTAGGTGTTTTTATGTGTTTGTGAATGCCTGCCATTGTTTCCTATGCAGTTCGAGTTCGGTTTGTCGAACGTTCGACGAACTGAACTCGAACGGGACCTCCGTTCGGCGAACCGACCTCGAGCCGAACCGCGACCGGTTCGCTCATCTCTAATTAGAAGGCGCACGCAGAGATGGAACCCCCAGTGTTGGGGACTGTTGGGCTTATTTCGATATATTGTCTCAACTTTTGTTATTATCTCTGACATACATATTGTATTTTGAAATGTAATAAAAATAATTTAAAAATGCATTAAAACATTCTCTCTCATTATTCTTGGACACGCCCGCACCGGGGCCTGGGGGTTACTTGTTACTCGGCCGCGGTTCTGTTTAAGGGATGCTGCGGTGGCGGCAAGGCGCGATTTCATTGACCCCTGTGGTGTCGTTCAATAAAGGGGATGATTATAGTAGTTATTGTAGCGTTCTGTCCAGGAGTGGATCCAAGGGACCATGCACCGGACTCCCCCAGGGAAGCCACCAGGAGCGAACCCCTATACAGGGACTGTCTGGCGACCACCCCAGAGGGCCTAGATGCACAGCAGCCGAAATACAGGCAGGACACGGGGAGCATCCTTGGAAAGTCCGTGTAGAATACGGGGGCTGCTCCCACGGTGACTTCGGACCGGAGGAAATCTGGACGGATGACCAGAGCCGGGTGAAGACAGCAGGCGAAGTCCGGAACAAGTGATGAATGCAGGCTGGCAATAGCTCGGCTTCTCTTTTGTCAAAGATGTCCGCAAAGGACCAATAGGCGGACGTCAGTCTTGGTAGTGAGTCCAGTGCCGGAGGCTGATGGAGTGGATGAACTGGTTGCAGACAAGTCTCGTGGCAGGCCCGGCCCCATCTAGTGATCTCCCCGGAACGCCAACTGACGACAGGTTCATGTGCTCGCAACCAGGGTAGCCCCAGCAGGATTGGGTGAGCCAGCTTCAGCAGAACGTAGAAGGCGATCTGTTCAGTGTGCAATGCGCCTATACGGAGTTCCACAGGCGTTGTGACAAAGAGCATGGCCTCGGAGAGGGGTTTCCCGTCCACGGAAGCGATCACCAGGGGTTCCGAGAGTGGCGTGACAGGAATGTGATATTTGTCCACCGTGGGCTGTTGTATAAAGTTGCCCGCTGAGCC
This sequence comes from Anomaloglossus baeobatrachus, assembly GCF_048569485.1. Taxonomy (NCBI): domain Eukaryota; kingdom Metazoa; phylum Chordata; class Amphibia; order Anura; family Aromobatidae; genus Anomaloglossus; species Anomaloglossus baeobatrachus. The sequence continues at coordinate 503,317,613 of NC_134354.1, forward strand.
GGAGTCCAGATACGCCTCCGCAGTGAACCGGGACTTCTCCGCTGTTACTTGGACGGTCAGTGTGACCGGGGACGAGAGAGCCTTGGCGCCTAAGGTGGCCTCTCCTACCAACCCTAGGCCTTGGAGTTTCCCGGCCTTTCAGGACAAGAAAGGATCAGGTGTGTGTTGTCTCTACAATAGAGGCATAGGCCCTTGGCAAACCGCTTCGCCCGGCGTAGTGCCGCTTGACCCAGACGGTCCACTTGCATAGGTTCGGAGGCAGAAGAACCGGGTGACAGCAACTGTGGGGAAACAGACATCTTCGGAGTAGGAATATAACGCACCGGTCTCCTCTCACGGACTTCTTCCTTGGTCCGTTCCTGGAAGCGGAGGTCGATCTGGGAGGCCAGAGAGATTAGACCATCCAAGGTAGTTGGTACTTCATGGCCAGCCAACTCATCCTTGATGCGACCAGAAAGACCCTTCCAGAAGGCGGCAGACAACGCTTCGTTGTTCCATCCTAATTCAGAGGCAAGCGTGCGAAAATGAATGGCGTACTAGCCAACCGTTAGAGATCCTTGGCGTAACCGAAGGAGTGAAGAAGCTGCTGAGGTGGTGCACCCAGGCTCGTCAAAGGTTCAGCGAAAGGTCCCTAGAGAGTCCCGAATGTTGTGGATCACCGGATCTTCTCTCTCCCACAGGGGATTCATCCAGGCCAATGCCTCTCCCTCTAGATGAGACATCAGGAAGGCCACCTTTGCTTGATCTGAGACAAAAAGATGTGGGAGTAACTTGAAATGCAAGGAACATTGGTTCAGGAAGCCTCTGCAGGTCTTGGGATCCCCAGCATAGCGAGGCGGAGCAGCGAAGCGGATTTGCGAAGCTGAGGAGGAAACAGGTGCAGACGCTGCCGCTGTTTGTTGCTGTTGCCTGTAGAGTGTTCAGACGGTTGTCCATTGACGACATGAATGTCAGCATGCGGGTTTGGATCTGACACTGTCGTATTAGTTCCTGTTGCAAACCAGCCAGCTGGGACACCTGAATCTCGGCGGGATTTATGGCTTGTTCAAACTGTAGCGTTCTGTTCAGGAGTGGATCCAAGGGACCATGCACTGGACTCCCCCAGGGAAGCCACCAGGAGCGAACCCCTACACAGGGACTGTCTGGTGACCACCCCAGAGGGCCTAGATTCACAGCAGCCAGAACACAGGAGGGATACGGGGAGCATCCTTGGAAAGTCCGGGCAGAATACGGGGGCCGCTACCACGGTGACTTCGGACCAGAGGAAATCTGGACGGATGACCGGAGTCGGGCGAAGACAGCAGGCGAAGTCCGGAACCAGTGATGAATGCAGGCTGGAGACGTCAGATGTAATCCAGAGCTGGTGGCGGAGCAGAGGGAAGATGCTGAGGTCCACTGCTAACGGACAGCGGTAAATCTCCAGGGAGCCGGAGGAGCTGGAGCACACGCCGGGCATCAGGATCTGAGGGCAGAGACAGGGTTAATCCAGGAACAAAACACAGAGAGCTTGAACACTAGCACAAGCGACTAAGCTGCAAGAACTCGTTGAACAAGCACCGTCCGTGTGCAAAAGGAAGTCTTTTATACCCTGCACCTGTAATCAGCCATATCCTGTTGCAGGGAGGCTAGCCCTTTAAGAAGAGGTGAATGAGCATGCCCGCGCCCTATTGCGCATGCACGAAGCCCGGGAGCCGGAGACAAGCACAGGAGGCTGGGGACAGGATGCAGGGGAGCCGGGGGCAGAGTCCCGAGACGCAGCAAACCGGCAGGACCGCCGAGCAGAGAGCACGGGAGATGCAGGGGAGCAGGAGCGGGAGAAGCGTCCGCGGTCAGTACGCACGTGGACCGGATCAGTGGGTAAGGAGCGGCGCCGGGACCCCGGGAGCATGACAGTTATTCGTGGCGCCACCTGTGCTATGCGGCAAGATAGGTGCCGCCGCTGCGAGATGGGAACTCTAGAGCAGATGGTCATGCAGCTGCGTTGGTATAGCTCTCCACAGGCAGAGTTGGGCCCCAGGGTGGATGGGAGTAGTAGTAGGTGATGGCAGGGGTGCAGGGCTGGATTCGCAGGCGAATAACAAAGCTACACAGGGATGCAGTGTAAAGGTTTTTACTCACTTTAGCAGGTTCCAAGGTAACACGACTAGTCAGTGACCGCCTTTGGAGTGCTGGGTTCCACTGTAATGGGCTCCAGTCAATCCTGGGCAGTTTGGAGGTCAAGACTGGTGTACCCTATATGGTCACCTTCCAGCAGATTCGTGTGCGGAGTTGGCTTTGGTACTAGATGTGTCGTCAGCCTCTGGTTTTACTAGCAGAGCACGATTGTTCTTCTCCTCTAGTCTAGGGACCAGTCCCCGTTCTGTGGCCAAGTCCCTCCACTCCAATATGTTGTATGTAGAACGAGGCCATGAGAGTATGGGCACTTCCCGTGGGCTCTAGGACCCTATCTGTTTTGTGCCTGGGCCGAGCTAAACCAGCTCCAGACCACAGGTCTTCACTTCTCCACTGCTCATTCTCGACTCTCTGACACTACAGTGTCCCCAACTAAGTAGACTCCACCCCAGGCTCAGTCACATTAAGGGGAGGGAGGTACCATAACCAGTGGTGGTGGCTATACATAGCATTAATGGCACCAAGCCCTAACCCTGACCCAGTGGGGAGCAGCTAATTTGGACTGTTGTGTGTTTTGTGTGCATACCAGTGAACGACCTCTTCTTTACCCAGGATGGGATATCAAACCTCTGGCTGAGATGCAGTACCTCTGTGGTGATTAAAGCCTCAGGAGCGCCACACTTGCATTTGTCAAATATAAATAATTTTGGAAATCCTAATTGACCTAAAATGTTAAATGTTTATTCTATTTTCATACAGGTAAAATATATCTTTGTACCATGTTAGCCAGTAGAGATAAAAAAAAGTTTGTTTAAAAGAACTGAGAGTCCTCAGTGGTTGATACCTTTTACTGGCTAACTGAAAAGATGGTAATAATAGCAAGCTTGATGAAGAGACCTGAGTAGTCTCGAAAGCTTGCTATTATTACTAACTTTTCAGTTAGCCATTAAAAGGTATCAACTACTGAGGGCTCTCAGTTCTTTTAAACAAACTTTTTTATTCTATTTACATATTAGATAGTGAGGAAAACATGCATATGTGCCTTTTTAGATAGTATATGGAAACATCTGGTTTCACCTGTATGTATGCAATGTATGCAGATTTATTTGTTAGATTCTAAAATGTTAGTAAGATACAAATAATAATAAAAAAATGACTGTAAATATGAAATTATGTATTTATTTTTTTGTGTTTTTGTTTATCCTGTTTTTTCTATTTTCTCTTAAGATGTAAACTTCATGGTTTTTAGCAGTTAATTGTTCCCCTTAATTCTGTTTATATGTGTAATACAGCTGGTGTAAAGCATGTTCTTATTCCCATAAATTCTCTAAGAACATATGAATTATATAGGCTTACAACATGTGCTCATTGCAGTTTATGACCACCACATTATAGTTCAGTACTCAGTACAGCACGGATTCAGTATAAGACCATGTGTTACGGGGGGCTGTCTGATAATAAAACCTAAAGGAATGTCAGACAATCAGGGTCCACCGTGCAAAGACTCTGCTGCAGACTATGGCAGAGGATAAGGGGTATATAAGTGTGCCACTGTAAAAAATAATAGCACAAGTGCAGAGTGCAATACCTCTGTTAAACTCACAGAGGAATATAATTAGAAAATAAAGCAATTCCTCCCTTACTTGGAGGGTGTGTGGAATGGTCTCTGTTAAAGATCACAGAGACGAAAGCAGTGAGTGTGAAATGGCACCTACCTAGGTCCGTTCCTCTAGTGGTGCCAGGAGATGGACAGCAGCGTAAGTTGCACAAAGCTCCTACCTGCGTTCGCTCCACTAGTGTGCGAGGACACAAACCACTAGATATGGCACCTGCCTAGGTCCGCTCTTCTAGTGGTGCAAAAGAGACGGACAGCAGCATAAGCCGCACAAAGCTCCTACCTCTGTTCGCTCCCCTAGTGTGCGAGGATACGAACAACTGCCAGACGCAGTATAAGGAACGTTACCCTAGCGGCAACATCCACCTACGAGTAGAATCACAAGGCCCAGCCGGACCATGTGCCTCAGGCACCGGACTATGTCCGCTCCACTAAGATGTAAGGATACGGACCGCAGCCGAAGCTGTAAGGTACAAGAACGCTACCCTGCCGGTAGCACTCACCTAGCATAGACAGAGAGATGCCTAGAGGGACGTGCACAGAGCGTGTACTCTCATGCATGAGCCAAGAGGACTGAGCGCCAGGCGGCATGCGTCAGGGTCTTATATAGACTCTGTGCCTCATCCAAGATGGAGGACACCAGAGCCAATCCGCTGCCAGAACGACAGCAATGACGTCACGCTGGCCTATCACCGAGCAAAGCGTCACAAGCACATGACCAGCGACCAATCGGCATAGAAGGTGTCAGAGACATGTGACCTCGTGTCAGTGATGATGTCACCCGCACATGTGCAATGGCTCCAAGATAGGACTTAGTCTCCAGCGCTTGCACATGTGCAGTAGCAAGAAATCCGGACATAGTCTCCAGAGCCACAGCAACCATAACAGTACCTCCCCCTCAAGGGCCCCCCTCCCGGCGATGCAGGTAATCTGCAACTAAGTCGGGAGCATGGACAGCCTCCTCAGGCTCCCAAGAGTGATGTTCCGGGCCATAGCCCTCCCATCTATCAAGAAGAACCTGCGCCCTCTAACCATCTTAGAACCAACTATGGCTCGTACCTCATAGCTAGAGCGAGAGGAATCAGAGGCAGGAGAGTGCACTTCACGAGCGTGAGGTAAAATAGCCAGCTTTAGCAGTGAAACATGGTATTTGTCATGGATCCTAAGATGGACGGGTAACTTCAATTGGTAGACTACAGGATTTACCTGTCGAAGAACCTCATAAGGAAGCGAGGAGCAAATTTGACAGAGCTCACTCTAAGTTTCACGTGTTTTGCAGAGAGCCACACAAAATCCCCTGGAGAAAAGACAGGAGCCGGGCGACGAAACCGATCGGACACCATCTTCATACTGTCCTTAGCTGCTTGGATCGACTCTTGAGTCCGATCAAAAACCTCTCTGGCATTAGTTGCCCAGTCGGCCACAAGAGGAGAAGGTGCAGGAGCGGGAAATGGTACCGGTACCCTAGGGTGTTGCCCATTATTGAGTACGAATGGTGTCTGCCCAGTGGCCTCAGCCAGCTAATTGTTAAGGGCAAATTCTGCCCAGGGTAGAAGGGAGGACCAGTTATCGTGGTTCTCAGCAACATAGTGTCGAAGGTATATAATCATAGATTGATTGGTACGCTCAACCAAACCATTGGTCTCCGGATGGTATGCCGAAGAGAGATTCAACTCAATTTGCAGAAGGCTACAAAGATCTTGCCAGAAACTGGAAGCAAATTGCGGGCCTCTATCACAAATGATACGATCTGGCATCCCATGAAGCCTAAAGACATACTTGAGGAATAGTTTGGCTAGTACCATGGAAGACGGAATTCTCGATAACGGTACGAGATGTACCATCCGGGAGAAATGGTCCGTAATGACCCACACAAATCTATGTCCCTGTGAACAAGGAAGATCACCCACAAAGTCCATGCCTACCACCTCCCATGGTCTATCTGGCACTGGTAAAGGATGCAAGAGCCCAGCCGGTCTCTGCCGTAATGGACGGTTGCGAGCACACGAGTAGCAGGAACCGACATATCTCTTGACGTAGCTGGCTAAGTGTGGCCACCAATACCACCTCTCGAGTAACTCTCGTGTCCGCCTAATACCAAAATGCCCACCCACCATTGAGGTGTGGGCCCACGACAGTATATCATTCTGTCGATCAGGTGGCACAAAGGTCTTGCCCGGTGGGATTTGGTCTAACATCACAGGGGAGAGCGTATGAAAAACCCTGGAGGGAAGGATAAGACGAGGTTCGTCAATCTCTTCCTGGGTAAAAACCATAGAGCGAGACAGAGCATCTGCCTTGTTATCCTTACTCCCAGACAGATAGTTGATGGAGAAGTGAAAGCGGGAGAAAAACAAGGACCAGCGGGCTTGGCGAGGATTCAGACGCTGAGCGGTTTGTAAGTACGTCAGATTCTTATGGTCTGTATAGACCTGGAAAGGATGTTTCGCTCCTTCCAGCAAGTGACGCCACTCCTCCAAGGCTAATCTCAGGGCGAGCAGTTCCCTATCCCCAATGGTATAGTTTCTCTCTGCCGGTGAAAAGGTTTTAGCAAAGAAGAAACACAGCCTTTTTCTACCTGCACCGTTCTTTTGATACAAGACCGCACCAGCACCCACTGAAGAGGCATCAACCTCCAAGAGGAAGGGCTTATTCTCATCGGGTCTTTGAAGAACGGGAGCAGTTGAAAAGTGTCTTTTTACTGCCTCAAAAGCCTGGGATGTCTCAGTAGACCAGACTTTTGGATTAGCACCTTTCTTAGTCAAGGCCACCAAAGGGGCCACCAAAGTAGAGAAATGGGGTATGAACTGCCTGTAATAATTTATGAATCCTAAGAAGCGTTGCACCGCCTTCAAGGAATGAGGTTCGGACCATTCCAGGACAGCAGAGAGCTTCGCAGGATCCATAGCCAGACCCTCTTGTGAGATAATGTAGCCCAAAAAAGGCAAGGATGACTGCTCGAATACACATTTTTCGAGTTTAGCAAACAAAGAGTGCTCCCTTAAACGGGAAAGGACACGAACGACATCCTGACGATGAGTCTCCAGATCAGGAGAAAAAATCAGGATGTCGTCCAGATACACCACAACGGAGGATAACAGTAAATCCCTGAACACATCGTTTACGAAGTCCTGAAATAATGCGGGTGCATTACATAAACCAAAAGGCATGACGAGGTAGTCATAGTGACCGTCTCGGGTGTTAAAAACGGTCTTCCATTCGTCACCCTCTCGAATTCGTACCAAGTTATACGCACCCCGCAGATCCAACTTCGTAAAAACCTGAGCTCCCCTCAGTCAGTCAAAGAACGCTGAAATTAAAGGTAACAGGTATTTGTTCTTTATTGTGATTGCGTTGAGACCCCTGTAATCTATGCAGGGACGCAAATCACCGTCTTTCTTCCGAACAAAGAAAAACCCAGCTCCCGCGGGAGAGACGGACTTACGAATGAACCCCTTCTCTAAACTCTCTCTTATATAGGTCGACATGGCCTCCGACTCAGGTATCGACAGGGGGTAAACCCTGCCCTTAGGTGGAACCGAACCTGGGATAAGGTCTACGGCACAGTCATACGGCCTATGGGGTGGAAGAACCTCAGCACCCTGTTTGGAGAACACGTCAGCGAAATCCAAATAGGGTGTAGGTATGGGAGAGAGATCAGTTGATGCAACCGCAATGACCTTAGGTGGTAAGGGAAGACATCAGGACTGACATTTCGAACCCCAACTAATAATGCTGTCGGACTCCCAGTCAATGTGAGGAGCATGAGTCCGAAGCCATGGGAGACCAAGAAGGACGTCGTCTATACCCTCAGGCAAAACAAGAAAAGAAATCTCCTCTATGTGACCCTGAGGCAGGGAAAGGCGCAAGGGAACTGTCCTCAATGTAATGGAGTCAGACAACATAGTCCCATTAACAACACGGACAGGAATAGGCTCCTCTAACATGATAGAGGGAATATTGTGTCCCTTTACAAATCCTGAGGACACAAAAGTCCCGTCAGCTCCGGAATCCACAAAAGCCATAATAGGCCATGTATTCTCAGAGAATGAGAGCTGACCTGGGATACTACACTTAGAGGGTGCAGAAGACGTCTCTAGTAACCCCCCTCTAATGTTTACTAGGCCTGGGAGTTTCCCTGATGACTAGAACACTTGTTGGCATAGTGTCCCACCTGACGACATATCTAACATATAGGAGTACCAGACTTGCGTAGTTTGGAGGACGTATGACCTAACTCCATAGGAGTGGGAGATGTTTCAGATGCTGAGGAAGATGGTAGTGGACTCTCAACAACTGGAATAGCCCGATGCTTAGGGCGTGAGGAAGAGACCTCGAGTCTACATCCCCTATGGCGTACGTCGATCCTCGTTGCTACTGTGATCAAGTCCTCCAGAGAAGCAGGGACCTCACGAGTAGCAAGGGCATCCTTGACATAGCTTGCCAACCCTCTCCAGAAGATAGGAATCAACACCTTCTCTGGACAATCTAGTTCTGCCACCAGAGTTCTAAAAGCAATGGCATAAGAACTAGTGGATAACGAACCCTGAGATAGATCTAAGAGTCTCAGGGCCGCATCATGGGTAACCTGCGGACCCATGAATACCGCTTTAGGAGCATCAAGAAAGTCTTGATGTCTCAGAGTAACCACATCAGAGCGCTCCCATAACGGAGTCGCCCATTCTAAGGCTTTGTCCTGAAGTAAGGAGATGATAAAGCCTACTCTGGACCTCTCCGTAGAGAAGCGAGAAGAGTTGACCTCTAGTGTATCTGACACTGACTAATGAAACCACGACATGATCTGGCATCGCCAGAATATCTGTTTTGCAGAGCAAGTCGAGGATCATGTGCAGATGTCACCATGGTCTGAGGTTTATCCTCTATACTCTTGAGCCACGACTCATGTACTTGTATGTAACGGTGTAACTGCTGATATTCTGCCATAACTGCCAGACCCTTGGCTCAGTCCTAATGTTACGGGGGGCTGTCTGATAATAAAACCTAAGGGAATGTCAGACAGTCAGGGTCCACCGTGCAAAGACTCTGCTGCAGACTATGGCAGAGGTTAAGGGGTATATAAATGTGCCACTGTAAAAAATAATAGCACAAGTGCAGAGTGCAATACCTCTGTTAAACTCACAGAGGAATATAATTAGAAAATAAAGCAATTCCTCCCTTACTTGGAGGGTGTGTGTAATGGTCTCTGTTAAAGATCACAGAGACAAAAGCAGTGAGTGTGAAATGGCACCTACCTAGGTCCGTTCCTCTAGTGGTGCCAGGAGACGGACAGCAGCGTAAGCCGCACAAAGCTCCTACCTGCGTTCGCTCCACTAGTGTGCGAGGACACGAACCACTAGATATGGCACCTGCCTAGGTCCGCTCTTCTAGTGGTGCAAAAGAGACGGACAGCAGCGTAAGCCGCACAAAGCTCCTACCTGCGTTCACTCCACTAGTGTGCGAGGACACGAACCACTAGATATGGCACCTGCCTAGGTCCGCTCTTCTAGTGGTGCAAAAGAGACGGACAGCAGCATAAGCCGCACAAAGCTCCTACTTCTGTTCGCTCCCCTAGTGTGCGAGGATACGAACAACTGCCAGACGCAGTATAAGGAACGTTACCCTAGCGGCAACGTCCACCTACGAGTGGAATAACAAGGCCCAGCCGGACCATGTGCCTCAGGCACCTGCCTATGTCCGCTCCACTAAGAGGTAAGGATACGGACTGCAGCCGAAGCTGTAAGGTATAAGAACGCTACCCTGCCGGTAGCGCTCACCTATCATAGACAGAGAGATGCCTAGAGGGACGTGCACAGGGCGTCTACCCTCATGCATGAACCAAGAGGACTGAGCGCTGGGCGGCGTGCGTCAGGGTCTTATATAGACTCTGTGCCTCATCCAAGATGGAGGACACCAGAGCCAATCTGCTGCCAGAATGACAGCAATGACGTCACGCTGGCCTATCACCGAGCAAAGCGTCACAAGCACATGACCATCGACCAATCGGCATAGAAGGTGTCAGAGACATGTGACCACGTGTCACAAGCACATGACCAGTGGCCAATCAGCTTAGAAGGTGTCAGAGACTTGCGACCTCGTGTCAGCGATGATGTCACCCGCACATGTGCAATGGCTCCAAGATAGGACTTAGGCGGGGTTTGCACACTACGACATCGCAGGCCGATGCTGCGATGCCGAGTGCGATAGTCCCCGCCCCCGTCGCAGCAGCGATATGTGGTGATAGCTGGCGTAGCGAAAATTATCGCTACGCCAGCTTCACACACACACTCACTTGCCGTGCGACGTCCCTGTGGCCGGCGACCTGCCTCCTTGTTAAGGGGGCGGGTCGTGCGGCGTCACTGCGACGTCACACGGCAGGCGGCCAATCAGAGCGGAGGGGCAGAGATGAGCAGGATGTAAACATCCTGCCCACCTCCTTCCTTCCGCATATCCTACGGAAGCCGCAGTGAGGCCGGTAGGAGACGTTCCTCGCTCCTGCGACTTCACACACAGCGATGTGTGCTGCCGCAGGAGCGAGGAACAACATCGGACCATTGCGTCAGCGTAATTATGGATTACGCCGACGCTGTACCGATGATACGATTACGACGCTTTTGCGCTCGTTAATCGTATCATCCAGCCTTTACACACTGCGATGTCGCCTGCGATGCCGGAAGTGCGGCATTTTCAATTTGACCCCACCGACATCGCACCTGCGATGTCGCAGTGTGCAAAGTGCCCCTTAGTCTCCAGCGCTTGCACATGTGCAGTAGCAAGAAATCTGGACATAGTCTCCAGAGACACAGCAACCGTAACACCATGTGCCATATATACTTGATATACCAATAACTGGAGAAAAGAGTTTATTGTCATCTATTAAAGTAAATTGAGAAATCTTTACTAACGGAATAACTTTATGAAAATCAGAAATAGTATTTATGCACAAATAAATATTCTGGAAACATTGTAGCTATTAACATGTAAAGTAATGCACTGTCAATCAGCAATGCTATTTTTCTAGATTATCGTAAACCCACCAAAGTTATGCCATCTTGTCAGATATCCTTTAATGTTTATGCAAATTACTTTGGTATGTCATTAAAATGGGATTTCAGTATTATAAATTGTAATACTTTTGTACTTTCCATAGTGATTGACAGGTTTTAATTTATATAAAAAACCATTATTGAATACAAATGAAAAATATTGACATTGTGGAAGCATTAGATGGATATTCTTAATATGCATTCACATTTTTTTCTGATGGATTGCAAATAGGATACGTCAGAATGCTTTGATATTATTGTCTATACATTATTACTTTCTGCAATTTTTTATAAAAAAAAATATAAACTGTGTATACTCCTATTACTCATTACATTTTGTACTATCAAACCATCTCTTACATCTATACATTTATATGTTGGAATATAGCTATGGTTAGTATTGTTTAAAATGTTAGATGATTAATTTCTATGAGCGTTTTCATAATATACTACTTCTATTACTTCTATGACAAATTCTAGTACTACTATGAAAATGAGGTAAAAGAAGAATTCCCAACTTTACTCTTTGACCATGTTCCAAATTTTTGTGCAAATGCTATTTCTCTTTATTTTCCTAAATGCAAATGACTCAGTATAATGTTCAAATCATCAACTAGGGTATTGTTACAGGGGCTGCCTGATTATAAAAACCAAAGGGATATCAGACAGTCAGGGTCCACTGTGCAAAGTCTCTGCTGCAGACTATTGCAGAAGATAAGGGGTATCTTGTACTACAGAAGCAGTACTGCCACTGATACGTCTCAGTGACACTAGAGCCAATCACGGCGTGTACTGTTAAAGTCACAGCGACTACCGTATTTAGCATTAACGTAAAAGGGATAGGTTAATGAGTGAGGAAGAGTATATAAGTGTGCCGCTGTAAATAATAGTAGCACCAGTGCAGAGTGCAATACCTCTGTTAAACTCACAGAGGCATATAGTTAGGAAATAAAGCAATTCCTCCCTTACTCGGAGGGTGTGTGGTATGGTCTCTGTTAATGATCACAGAGACAAAAGCAGTGAATATGAAATGGCACCTACCTAGGACTGTTCCTCTAGTGGTGCCAGGACACGGACAGCAGCGTAAGCCGCACAAAGCTCCTACCTGCGTTCGCTCCACTAGTGTGCGAGGACACGAACCACTAGATATGGCACCTGCCTAGGTCCGCTCCACTAGTGGTGCAAAAGAGACGGACAGCAGCACAAGCCGCACAAAGCTCCTACCTATGTTCGCTCTCGTAGTGTGCGAGGATACAAACAACTGCCAGACGCAGTATAAGGAACGTTACCCCAGCGGCAACGTCCACCTACGAGTAGAATCACAAGGCCCAGCCGGACCATGTGCCTCAGGCACCGGCCTATGTCCGCTCCACTAAGATGTAAGGATACGGACCGCAGCCGAAGCTGTAAGGTACAAGAACGCTACCCTGCCAGTAGCGCTCACCTAGCATAGACAGAGAGATGCCTAGAGGGACGTGCACAGAGCGTGTACTCTCATGCATGAGCCAAGAGGACTGAGCGCCAGGCGGCATGCGTCAGGGTCTTATATAGACTCTGTGCCTCATCCAAGAAGGAGGACACCAGAGCCAATCCGCTGCCAGAACGACAGCAATGACGTCACGCTGGCCTATCACCGAGCAAAGGGTCACAAGCACATGACCAGCGACCAATCGGCATAGAAGGTGTCAAAGACATGTAACCACGTGTCACAAGCACATGACCAGCGGCCAATCAGCTTAGAAGGTGTCAGAGACATGTGACCTCGTGTCAGTGATGATGTCACCCGCACATGTGCAATGGCTCCAAGATAGGACTTAGTCTCCAGCGCTTGCACATGTGCAGTAGCAAGAAATCCGAACATAGTCTCCAGTGCTCGCACATGTGCAGTAGCAAGAAATCCGAACATAGTCTCCAGTGCCACAGCAACTGTAACAGGTATCAATCAAATCTTATTGAACTAATCTCCTAATGAGAACAATATTTTTTCAAAACTAAAAAAAAAAACAAAATGCAATGTTCCAAATTATTATGCACAACAGATTTTCCAAAATTTTTACATTTTTGTAAAAAGATTGATTTGATTTGATTAGACCCAAAGGACTAAGCAGAATCCTATTCAGAACATCTACAATGCTCATTATTCACAACACCTCTGCTATAGAACTTCGGAGAAACTAGGGAATCACCTTAATTATATTTTCTTTAGCACAAAGAAAAAGGTCCAAATGGAAATGCAAACTTTAAGGAGAGCACTTAGGCTAGTTTCACACATCCGGCTTTTCACCGAATTGCCGGATTCGGCACACTCCAGTACAGTGTGATACTTGTACAATGGCATCGCGACAACTTCTGGGTCACATGATGACAGCATGTGACCGGAGCTGCCATTGTACTACATACACTGTACTGGAGTGCGCCAAATACGGCAATCCGGAGAAAAGCCAGATGTGTGAAACTAGCCGGAAACATACAGCAGAAATTATTATCCAACACTGCATTCATACCTAATATACGATAAGAAAAAGAAACTCCACAGGCTTCAACTGAAAGCAGGTTTCTTTTCCAGCACCAATCAAGTTCCTCGTAGACACAGCAGTATGATGCAAAACTGCCAGAAGGACACAGGTGCAGTCAGCTGTGTTATTAATTTTTCATCCAACAAATGCACTGATCTAGAATTCAGTGTGGTTTCCAGAGGTCTCATATGTTGCCCTACAAAACCTCTAGACAAAACAGAACTTTGTAGTGACATGGAACAATACTTCAGGAGACTGAGACTAAATGAGTTTTTTGATGGTAAAAAAGACTTGAGGTTTCCAAACAACCAAACACAAGTCAGATTAGAGAACAAAAAAAACTCTGATTGGACACCTCCTCCTGGCCGCAACACCATTTTGGACCAATATATTGACTTCTTTAGATATTTAGTACAGTACATGATATTGGATAAAAAAAAGCAAAGAAACATCTACTACCAGCATGTAGGAGAGAAAGGCAATTCCATAGCCTGATGAAGAACAAGGAAATCACTATTAAGCCTCAAGATAAAGGTTGTGCAATATTTCTCCTCAATACAACAAACTACATTAAAGAAACACACAGACGGCTGATGGATATACAGTACTACACCAAACTGGATGTTTACCCAACTCCAAAATATATGAGGGAGTTGAAAAGAGTCATCAGATGTCTGTGTACAGATTCCAAAAATCTCGACTTTATGGCTGACAATCCAAGTAAGGGAATTTTCTATATGCTTACCAAGATTCATTAGCCAAGTAACTCAGGGAGGCCAATCATCTCAGAGGTGTGAACACTCACTGAAAAAAACCTCAGGGTGGGTAGAAAATGTCCTTAAGCCACTGGTAAGGAAGACAGCAAGCGATATACAGGACACCATAGACCTTTTAAAAAAGCTATCTACAATAGGTCCCCTACCCAAGAGTACCATCTTAGAGACAATGGATGTGGAATCCCCATACATCCCACATGAAGATGGACTAACTTCCTGTCAAATGTTTCTTGATGCTAATGGGATCCCTTGTGAGTCTGTATTAAGACTCACCAGATTTATCATCATACATAACTTTTTCTCTTTCGGCATGGAGCTATATTTAAAATATACCGGAACTGCTATGAGCAGCAAAATGGCACCTCAGCATCTCAACCTTTTCAGAGCTGAACTGGAAAATTACTTTTTAGCATCCTGCTCCATCTAACTATTGGCTTATTTCTGATATATTGATGACATCTTAATAATCTGGAATCAGTCTGACCAAGAACTTCTAAAATTCCATGACAAATTCAATAAATTTCATCCTACTATAAACTTAGCACTGGACCATTCAAAAAAAGAAATAAACTTCCTAGATACCACCATAAAAATTCAAAATGGCTCAATCAGGACATTAGTTTATCGGAAAACAATTGACAGTGCTACATACCTCAAATGAGACAGCTTTCATCCGAAGCACATTAAAAAGTCTATTGTCTACAGCCTGGCCCTCAGACATAATTCTAGCTGTTCCAGCTCAAAAGACAGGCATGAAAACTTAATCCATCTTAAAAAGACATTTTTAAACCAAGGCAACTACCACACCACCATTGATGATCAGATCATTAGAGTCACAAGGATCCCTAGAAGTCAATTACTTCAATACAAAGAAAAAGAGGGAAATAATCGTGTACCTCTGGTAACCTGCAATCCACAGCTTGAGGTACTGAGAAAAACAGCAAAGAAACTTCACCATGTTTTACACAAAGATGGCCAGTTAAAAACAATATTCAAAGATCTTCCCTTGCTGTGTTACAGGCAACCTCCTAATTTAAGAAACATTATGATATTGCCTATAATCCACACACATCTTCATAGTACCATCCTTTTTCTTAACTAGGACCAGGGGAGCTGCCCAGGGGCTACAACTTTCTCCGATAACCCCAGCCTCTTTCATGTCCTGTAACATCTCTTTGGCATGCTGATAATGAGCTGATGGCATAAGTCTGTCTCTTTCATGGGGGAATGATTTCCTGTGGGGATTTTATGTGATACCCCTTTTATTCTCCCAAAATCTAATGGGTGTTTACTGAAACCTTGCTCATACTCTTGCACCACCCAAGAGACTCCCTGTTTTTGGTGAGAAGAAGTATAACCAGTCCCCACATTCAGTTCCTGACACCAATCTTCTAGGTGTTCAGTGGTATAGTTACCTTCTAGTGGCTCTGAGGGGGTTAAAGGCTCTACTGCCTGGATGGAGTGTTCTTTGACAGTGAATAGTTTGGCAATGGTGGCATACCAGGGAAGTGTAGCTTCCTACTCTCCACAATTTAACACTCTGACAGGTACTTTTCCTCTACATACATCAACCACCCCCCCAGGCTGCCAAGAGCATGGACTAGCTCTCTGAGTTAACGGGTTCCACCATTGCTTGGTAATCCCATCCTCTAAGGCCCACTGCTGCCCAACATCATATCATCATTTCACTTTTTGGGGGTACCACGATAGGGACTGAGTCTGTCGCTCGTACATTGCCAATCTCCCCACCAGACAAGTTTACCTGTTGCCTCTGCAAGAGGGCTCAGATCTTCTTCTGCAGGGCCCTCTGCTGCCCAGCACTGGCAGTTCTGGCAATCGGTTGGAGCAAAAACAACACTTCTCTCAGACAATTTTCAATGACATTTGTACCTAAAATCATCTTTGGATTTTTCTCATTGATGTCAGTTTCAACTACAATCAATCCTTGACCCTTTAGCTCGACCCTCCCCACCTTTATAGTTACCTCTTTAAACCCTATTTTAGTCACTGGTACCCATTACCGGCATAAATGGTGAGGCCGGAGTCCAGACGGGTGAGGTCATCATCTGCCCAGAATCTCTTGTACAGTACATATGGGATAGTTGTTAACTGGGAATCGGTGTCCAGCAATGCAGATGTTGGAATGCCATCCAGGGTGGTGCACAGGATGGGTTGTCCTCCCACAAATCTGTCAAGCCAATTCTGGGGATTGGCCCTTGGCCCCAGGGGTTGCGGGTTTAAAGGACACATTCTGGCAAAACGGCCCGCCTTGTGACACCTATGGCAGATAGGTTGTCTAGACAAATCATAACGTTCACTATACCTTACTCGAGTTGATGGGGTCTTCCTCCCTTGCATCCAGAGGACATCCTCAGGGCAGTCTGCCAGCTGGGTCTTGTCTGATGGCTTGGACTCCGGAGCAAGCTGCATGGTTTTGAGGATCTTGGCTACCTCTTTGCTTAGTTGTTGCACCTAGGAATGCAGATCATCAGGGACACCAGGTTTCGCAGCCTGTCCATTTGTCTTTGCCAGGGTTAAAGAAGCATGCTCCACCCTCGGGGATGGAATGCTGCCTTGCTGCAATTGAAGAGTAGAGTCTGTAGTTGTTGGGGGCTGTAGTGTTTTTATAGCCCGGTCTTTTAAGACAGAAAAGTTCTGATCAGCATGTTTAAGAGCCCACAGGCGCAGATGTTGTGAATGTCAGTTATGCTTTTGGTGCTGTGAGGCTCCCTCTTGTGGCCAGGAATGGTTTGGAGAGAGACCAGGTGTGTTGAGCAATGGGCGTTTCTTTGCTAACTCCCTGTCTATTTAAACCCTGGTCTGCTAGCAGGCTATGCTGGATGTCAGTTGTTCTTTGTTCACCAGCCTGCTTCATCCTGCTCCAGACCACATCTACCCCAGATAAGTGCCTGGCTCTTTATTTGTTGTTTTGTTCTTTTTGCTCTTATCTGAGTTTGTCATTTGCTGTGGTTGTTTTCAGTTTATTTGCATGCAGGGATCTTCCCTCTCAGTTGCTTAGCTGGGAAGCTCCCTGCAGCTATGTTTGGAGTATTGCTCCTATTACTCCATGTGTTTGTTGCTTCTTGAATGTGTAATGATTCCTGCTTTCTGTTCATTGGTATGACAAGAGCGTCTGGTATAGGACGGAGTTCAGATCTAGCGATCTGAGGGCTTTTTATACTATCAGGTTTTTAAATTTTTGCAGGGTTTTTCTCTGGCCACCATCAGTCCCTTTCCTATCCTGTCATATTTAGTCAGTAGGGCCTCACCTTTTGCTAATCCTATCATCTATCTGTGTATTGTGTTTTCCTATATCACCGCAGTCTTTGAATGTGGGGAGCTTGCTATTCTTTATCTATTTTCTGAGGCAGAGAGTTATTAGTTGCCAATGGTTATTAGCCAGATTAGTTGCCAATGCTCTTGTCACCTTTTACCAATGATTTATGGTGGTCTTCCATGGTTCCGGATCATAACACGCAGCTGCTTATGGTCCTCAAAGGATTGCAGGCCCTGCAGGAACTGTTCTGTTAACATACGGTTCTCTACTTTGGCACAGATAGGATCAACATGTTTTAATATCCGTAATGCCGCCTGGAGTCTTAGGGCATAGTCTCTGATATTATCTTGCGGTCTCTGCCAGCAATTATAAAACTCCGTCCTCATCTCTGCCTCTGAGCTGGTTTCAAAAGCAACTTTTAGCTTCTCAAAGATGGTAGTTACTGAATCCCGGTCTGCATCTGCCTAAGTCTCTACTTCCAGCTCGGCTGCACCTTTTAACTGACCCAGCACAACAAAAGCTCTCATCTTTCCAGTCATGGCATACATCTCCAGTAGAGTTGAGCGCGGTTCGTGGTTCGAGGTTCTCCAGTTCGGGGCTCGAGTGATTTTGGGGACTGTTCGAGATCGAACTAGAACTCGAGCTTTTTGCAAAAGCTCGATAGTTCTAGATATGTTCGAGAACGGTTCTAGCAGCAAAAAGCAGGGCTTTTTACAGCTACAGTGTGCAGGAGCCATCGCTGGCAGCCTGCCAGAAGCTGGTAACCAAGATAAACATCGGGTATCCAAGCAAAGCGCTTTGGTTAGTAACCCGATGTTTATCTTAGTTACGTGCAGGAAGCCCACACTTCCCCGCTCAGCTCGCTCCGCCCCCTCCTACCCGCGGCATGTACACATACATACACACACACACACACACACACACACACACACACACACGCACCCTTCCCCCCCCGCTCGGCTTACCTGCGGTGATGAAGTCCCGCCATCCCGACCTCAGCGCTGTCACTGTCCTCCATGGCCGCCGCTTGTCACATCACCTCTCGCTTCCGACCCGAGACTGACTAGCGGTGACATCACGGACCTCTCGCGATACTTGGTGTGAAGCCGGTCATTGAGCTCAGTGACAGGGGCTGTCGGCAGTGCTGGAGATCAGCGCAGGTAATGTACCTCGCTCCTGACAGCAGCACTTGTCATGCCCTGCAGTGACCTGGGCTGACCCATTGATGTTAGCTCAGGTCACTGCATTGCTCTCCCAGCCAATGGGGAACATCCTGCTCTTCATTGACTGGGACAGTGTGGATCGTCATGGCAACCCCTTGGATTACACCAGACCTGGATTTGTTTTTCATTCTAATAAATTGGTTAAAGAGGGAATGTTTTGGGGAGTGTTTTTTCAAATAAAAATGTGTTTGTCGTCTATTTTTTTTTATTACTGACTGGGTTGGTGATGTCGGGTATCTGATAGACGCCTGACCTCACCAACCCCAGGGCTTGATGCCAGGTGACTTCCACATCTGGTATTAACCCCCTATATTACCCCGTTTGCCACCGCACCAGGGCGCGGGATGAGCTGAGGCGAAGCACCAGGATTGGCGCATCTAATGTATGCGCCACTTCTGGGGCGGCTGCGGCCTGCTATTTTTAGGCTGGGGAGAGTCCAATAACCATGGACCTCCCTAGTCTGAGAATATCAGGCCCCAGCTGTCTGCTTTACCTTGGCTGGTGATCCAATTTTGGGGGACCCCTACGTGTTTTTTTTTTTTAAATTATTTATTTAATTTAAAATAACAGCGTGGGGTGCCCTCAGTTTTGGATTACCAGCCAAGGTGAGGTTGCCAGCTGTGGTCTGCAGGCTGCAGCCGTCTGCTTTACCCTAGCTGGCTACAAAACTAGGGGGAACCCTACGTCATTTTTTTTTCATTTTTTTGGCTAAATACAAAGCTAAGCACCCCTTAGTGCCACATGAAAGGCACCAAAGGGTGCTCCACTTTTTCTCCATTTTTTCTCCACTTTTTCTACATTTTTTCTCCACTTTTTCTCCACTTTTTCTCCACTTTTTCTCCACTTTTTCTCCATTTTTTTTCAACTTTTTCTCCACTTTTTCTCCACTTTTTCTCCACTTTTTCTCCACTTTTTCTCCACTTTTTCTCCACTTTTTTCTCCACTTTTTCTCCACTTTTTCTCCACTTTTTTCTCCACTTTTTTCTCCACTTTTTCTCCACTTTTTCTCCACTTTTTCTCCACTTTTTCTCCACTTTTTCTCCATTTTTTTTCAACTTTTTCTCCACTTTTTCTCCACTTTTTCTCCACTTTTTCTCCACTTTTTCTCCACTTTTTCTCCACTTTTTTCTCCACTTTTTCTCCATTTTTTCTCCACTTTTTCTCCACTTTTTCTCCATTTTTTTTCCACTTTTTTTCCACTTTTTCTCCACTTTTTCTCCACTTTTTCTCCACTTTTTCTCCACTTTTTCTCCGTTCTTTTTCTATGGTCGGTCTACCCATTAGCTCTGCCATGCACACTGTAGCTCTACACCTACTGCACATGTTACTTTATGATTGACATCTCTTTCGTACCAGAGCTGTCTAATCCTACTCTGACCCCATATTTGTCATTACTATATTGTCCTTGTACTGTATTATGACATTTGTATCATGTGTTTCATTTCTTGCTGTGTTGCAATTTTTTTGCTGCATCCCAATTGTACCTCTACATTGTTCGAGTTTATGTTATTGTTCTCTCACTCTTATGTGATACTGATTATTGTCATTTTTCATAATTACATGCAGATAAGTCCAATCTGACGAAGGCTCAGGCCGAAACGTCATTTGTAACTTGTTTTGGACAAAAACATATATGCTTATGAAAATTTTTTTTTCTTAATACGGACCAATAAAGAGTGATTTTGCATTACTATCCGTTGTGACTTACTGACTTAGTCTGGGAGATTTAGAGTGCCGAGGTTACTCACTAATTTTATCTATTATTACCTCTGAGCACCTATATACCAGTGAGAAGAGCTTCCTCTACAGTAGTTCTCCTGATTAGGCATGCCCTTACCTCATGAGCAGGGCATTTCAGCTTTGGTAGCAACCATTACGACATGGACTCTGCTGCTGTGGACCCGAGAAGAGTGAGTGCAAATTCATTGCACCCACACTCCTCACATGAAGGGTCCGCACTCCTAGAAAATGGGGGATACGTTCCCTGAGTGTCTCCCCCCCATATTCTAGACGGTCCAGAGTCGTCGTGGGACCCCTTTATTTTTTTTCTTACAATAAATTGGTGAAAGAGGAAATGTTTTGGGGACTGTTTTTTCAAATAAATTTCTTTTGTCGATTTTTTTTTTTTTGTTAGTACTGACAGTTTATGATGTTGAGTATCTAATAGACGCCATGACATCACAAACTGCTGGGCTTGATCTCAGGTTACTTTACAGCTAGTATCAACCCGATTTATTACCCCGTTTGCCACTGCACCAGGGCACGGCATGAGCTGGGGTGAAGCGCCAGGATTGGCGCATCTAGTGGATGCGCCACGTCTGGGGTGCCTGCGGCCTGCTATTTTTAGGCTGTGAAGGCCCAATAACTATGGACCTTCCCACCCTGAGAATACCAGACCACAGCTGTCCGCTTTACCTTGGCTGGTGATCCAATTTGGGGGGGACCCTACTTTTATTGTGTAATTATTAATATTTATACAATAATTATAAAAAAGAGCCTGAGGGGACCTCCACATTGGATCCCCAACCACGGTAAAGCTGCCAGCTGTGGTTTTCAGGCTACAGCCGTCTGCTTTACCCTAGCTGGCTATCAAAAATGGGGGGACCCAACGTCATTTTTTTTTTTAACTATTTTTAAATAGAAAAAATTAATGGGCTTCCCTGTATTTTGATTGCCAACCAAGGTAACGGCAGGCAGATGGGGGTGGCAACCGATAGCTGTCTGCTTTATCTGCGCTGAGAATCAAAAATACCGCGGAGCGCTACGTCATTTTTTTAAAGATTTATTTTTACAGCACTGTGATGTCCAGCAATCAAAATACAGGGAAGCCCATTTTATTTTTAGTTATTTAAATAAATAATTAAAAAAAATATATATGGGCTCCCGCTGCATTTTTTGTATTGCTAGCTAAGGGTAATCCAAGCAGCTACTGGCTGCTAACCCCCACTGCTTGGTGTTACCTTCACTGGCAATGGAAAATCCAGGGAAGCATTTTTTATTTTTTTTGCCAAAAAACTACAAAAAAAGGACGTGAGCTTCGCCATATTTTTGTATGCTAGCCAGGTATAGCAGGCAGGTGCTGGAAGAGTTGGATACAGCGCCAGAATATGGCGCTTCTATGAAAATGCCATTTTCTGAGGCGGCTGCAGACTGCAATTCGCAGCAGTGGGGCCCAGAAAGCTCAGGCCAACCTGTGCTGCGGATTCCAATCCCCAGCTGCCTAGTTAGACCTGGCTGGACACAAAAATGGGGCGAAGCCTACGTCATTTGTTTTCTAATTATTTCATGAAATTCATGAAATAATAAAAAAAGGTCTTCCCTTTATTTTTGGTTCCCAGCCGGGTACAAATAGGCAACTGGGGGTTGGGGGCAGCCGTACCTGCCTGCTGTACCTGGCTAGCATACAAAAATATGGCGAAGCCCACATAATTTTTTCAGGGGGCAAAAAACTTCTGCATACAGTCCTGGATGGAGTATGCTGAGCCTTATAGTTCTGCAGCTGCTGTCTATCTGTATGGAGAAGAGCAGAAAGCAGCTGCAGAACTACAAGGCTCAGCATACTCCATCCAGGACTGTATGCAGAATTTTTTTGCCCACCAAAAAAATGACGTGGGCTTCGCCATATTTTTGTATGCTAGCCAGGTACAGCAGGCAGCCACGGGCTGCCTCCAACCCCCAGTTGCCTATTTGTACCCGGCTGGGAACCAAAAATATAGGGAAGCCCATTTTTTTTAATTATTTCACTTAGTTCATGAAATAATTAAAAAACAAAGGACGTAGGCTTCGCCCCATTTTTGTGTCCAGCCGGGTACAACTAGGCAGCTGGGGATTGGAATCCGCAGTACAGGTTAGCCCGAGGTTTCTGGGCGCCTCTGCTGCGAATTGCAGTCCACAGCCGCCCCAGAAAATGGCGCTCTCATAGAAGCGCCATCATCTGGCGCTGTATCCAACTCTTCCAACAGCCCTGGAGCCGGGTGGCTTGTTGGGTAATCATGAGTTAATACTGGCTTTGTTTTACTAGCCAGTACTAAGCCAGAGATTCTTAATGTCAGGCACGTTTGACCCGGCCATTAAGAATCTCCAATAAAGGGTTAAAAAAAAGACACCACACAGAGAAAAAATACTTTAATAGAAATAAATACACAGACACATTAGAGACTCCATCTTTATTACCCCCTGTCACCCCTCCACGATCCTGCTCTTCTGTCTTCTTTCTTTCTAGTGTAGTAGTAGTGACGATTGTAGTGACGATGAGGTTCACCAGCCCATCACTTGGGGCTGGGGCATCTCATCCTCACTACAATCATCACTAGTGTAGTAGTAGTGACGATTGTAGTGAGGAAGGATGAGATTCACCAGCTCATCACTTGGGGCTGGGGCATCTCATCCTCACTACAATCATCACTAGTGTAGTAGTAGTGACGATTGTAGTGAGGAAGGATGAGATTCACCAGCTCATCACTTGGGGCTGGGGAACCTCATCCTCACTACAATCCTCACTACAATCGTGCAGCAGCGTGCAGCCTTCACTCCGTGAGTGATCAGTGCTGGCTGTCAGCAGTAACAGTGGTAACGCTGACAGACGCGTTACCATAGCAACGGTGCTCTCGGAGCCGCGGTTAGCGGTGACGTCACCGCTAACTGCGTTGCTATGGCAACAGTGCTCTCCGTTAATGACCGGCTGTGTCAGCCGGTCCCTAACGGAACGGGGAGTCGACCGCGTGCTAGAGCATGTCGCCGGTACACGGCGATACACATATGTGCACCGTGTACCGGAGAGATGCACTCGCAGGTCCTACATGACGTGTCATAGTCATGTGACCAGTCTGTAGCCAATGAGATAATAGCCACGTGACTGGTCACATGGCTATTTTGACGTCACGATGGGTCCTGCATCTCTGCTGGCAGTGCAGGTCACCGGGAGGATTAAGCGATCATCGGATGGAATAGCGGCAGGAGACAGAGTGCAGAAGGGATCGCGGGGACCGGTAAGTGTTATGGCAATGTTTATTAACTGTTTGTGTACATTTATAATGCATTTTTATGTGTTTGTGATTGCCTCCCATTATAGCCTATACGTTCGAGTTCGGTTCGTCGAGCCGAACTCGAACGGGACCCCCGTTCGGCGAACCGGCCTCGAGCCGAACCGGGACCGGTTCGCTCATCTCTAATCTCCAGTACAGTGCAAGTTCGCTTTTTAAATCCAACCAAGGCATCCGGTTTACCGTCATACTGGGACAACCATGCCGCTCCCGGAACATAGGGTAGAGTGATTGGTATGATCGGTGCCACTGCGCCAGCTGCTGCTGCTCGCACAGTCACTACGCCCGGCGGCCTCGCCATCTCCCTGCCCCTCCATCTTGTCTCCCCCTTGGTTGTTCTCACCAAACTTTTCTTGCGGGACTGGAGCACTGTGAGAACTTCAGGGTCAGGCGGCTGCACCTCTTCCATTCTCAGCGACGTTGTGGGCGGAGCCTATGGTTTTGCGCCTCTTTGCAGCTTTGTGGCACAGTTATTCTTACAGTTCAAGATGGTGGCAATTCATAAATTTTAAGCACAGTTCAATTTGTAAGGCACACTTTTCACTCGAAGTTATGGGTCTAGTCAGAATCCTGCCGACTACACCAGATTTTCCAAGGAGATGTGACGCCCCAGGGCTGCGGGGTACTCTGTCCCAGTCATGCGGTGAGCAATGGGGAGCAGTCATGGTCGCGGCCCAGTGCTGTATCCCTTGGGGTGCTGTCCCTCAGAAAAAGGGCTGAAAACTAAAAGTAAAAGGGGAAAAATAAGAGTTCTCCACTACGCCACTTGCGGTGTGCGGCCAGGTTATTGGGGCCACCGCTGCAGGGTTCTGCTGGGGCTGATGGAGTGGTGCAGCTTAGGTATTTGAGCCCTCCGCAAGCAGGGACAGGCCCCAGCAATGAATGATGGGGATTATAGTGGGGAACCGTCTGTGTAAGTGCATGGGGCGATAATAAACAGTCCACACCAGTATTGTAGTTTCAACTTGCCTTGCTTTTACTTTTGGTACTTGGACCCACTGGTGCCGGCTCCAGGTGTTCCCGCTCCCCTTGTTCTCCGTGCCAGCTGTGACCTGGGTTGGCTGTCCTCCATGCACACTTGTGGTTACTGAACTCCCGTGGCCTGGATCTACTTGGGAGTTTCTTCTCTTCAGTCTTGGTCCTACTGAAGGCAGCCTGGACTATTTAAGGGGTTCAGTCCCCGGTCCCCACTTTTGCTGCTTGTGCTTCAGACTTTTTGGGTTGGCGATGAAGCCTGAAGATCTTCTCGCCCGGCAGAGTTAACAGCTGACCATAAAGTGTCCCACTGTCCTAAGGTTTGCATCCCGCCTTGTGCTGAGTCCTGTGAGCCTTGGTTCCAGACTTCCAAAGGCGTCCCGCGGTTCCTGGAGTCTTACACTTCCACAGGTAAACTACGGTGCCTAGAGTCCTGGTTCCATACTCCACAGTCCCTCACTTCTTTTACAGCACTCCAGTGTTGTGTCAGGTCTTTTCTGTACTTTTCTCTCTTTTCTCCTCACAATTCCTCCACTCCTACCTTCACACTCCTCGACTTCACTTCTTTCCTCACTTAACTGAACTCACTTCAGTCTCCCCTGAAGTGAACTGAATTGACTACTTCCTCCCGTCAACTTCCCAACTGACCACTGGCCCCACCCCCTCACTGGGTCTCTCCCTACAGATTAGGTGGCGACTATTCAGTCAGTGCCCTTCCCTTTTATCTGTTGCTAGGTAGTCTCCCAGTCTGGTGTTGGGATTGTGTATGTGGCCTGAGGGTGCTGGTGTACTGGCTGGCACGGATATTCTGGGGTTTGGGTTTCCACTGGTTACATTTGTGGCACCTGGTATCGCAGGGGTGCTTCACTTAATATTGTGTAATGTCCTTCTTAAAGGGGTTGTCCACTACTGGAACCCCTTCTCATTCCACATGTTTCCCCAACTAAAATAATAAAGCTTATACTTGCTTCCGATGGCAGTGCCATTCCAGCGGTGTCAGCATTCCACATTTCCACTGCTGACGTGAGGTTGTGACGTCAAGCAGGCGCGCACCCAATCACCACCAACTTCTCTCTCTCTACTTTCAGACAAATAATCAATCAACAGTAAGTGGGACCTGCAGCTGGCCCTCACTTCTTGTTGATTAACTAATATATCTAAAGACAGAGTGATAGAAACCGGCGATGATTGCGTGCAAAGCTCAGATACATCACAACCTCACATGAGCCCTGGGAATGTGAGACAGTTAAAACAGCAGCACCACCGGATGTGCTTTTTTATTTTAATTGGGGGAAACATGTTGAAAGAGAAGGAGTTATTCTAGTGCTGGACAACCACTTTAAGTAGTTTTTGTTTATTTGGGCTCACCTAGCAGACTAATTTATCACAGGTGTTTGAAATTGCTTTCAGTGATCCAAAGAGCCCTGAGTCACAATTTACTATACTGTTGTCTGCCCCGAATTTGAATGTGGAGACTAGAGTTGAGCGCGGTTCGCGGTTCGAGGTTCTCCAGCTCTAAGCTCGAGTGATTTTGGGGGCTGTTCGAGATCGAACTAGAACTCGAGCTTTTTGAAAAAGCTCGATAGTGCTAGATACGTTCGAGAACGGTTCTAGCAGCAAAAAGCAGGGCTTTTTACAGCTACAGTGTGCAGGGAGCAATCCTGGCAGCCTGCCAGAAGCTGGTAACCAAGATAAACATCGGGTATCCAACCAAAGCGCTTTGGTTAGTAACCCGATGTTTATCCTAGTTACGTGCAGGAAGCCCACACTTCCCCGCTCAGCTCGCTCCGCCCCCTCCTGCCCGCGGCATGTACACATACATACATACACACACACACACACACACACACTCTGCACACACACACACACACACACACTCTCTGCACACATGGCCCCGCTCGGCTTACCTGCGGTGATGAAGTCCCGCCATCCCGACCTCAGCGCTGTCACTGTCCTCCATGGCCGCCGCTTGTCACATCACCTCTCGCTTCCGACCCGAGACTGACTAGCGGTGACGTCACGGGCCTCTCGCGATACTTGGTGTGAAGGCGCCGGTCATTGAACTCAGTGACAGGTCGGCAGTGCTGGAGATCAGCGCAGGTAATGTACCTCGCTGACAGCAGCACTTGTCATGCCCTGCAGTGACCTGGGCTGACCCATTGATGTTAGCTCAGGTCACTGCACTGCTCTCCCAGCCAATGGGGAACATCCTGCTCTTCATTGACTGGGACAGTGTGGATCGTCATGGCAACCCCTTGGATTACACCAGACCTGGATTTGTTTTTCATTCTAATAAATTGGTTAAAGAGGGAATGTTTTGGGAAGTGTTTTTTCAAATAAAAATGTGTTTGTCGTCTATTTTTTTTTTATTACTGACGGGGTTGGTGATGCCGGGTATCTGATAGACGCCTGACCTCACCAACCCCAGGGCTTGATGCCAAGTGACATTACACATCTGGTATTAACCCCATATATTACCCCGTTTGCCACCGCACCAGGGCGCGGGATGAGCTGGGGCGAAGCACCAGGATTGGCGCATCTAATGGATGTGCCACTTCTGGGGCGGCTGCGGCCTGCTATTTTTAGGCTGGGGAGAGTCCAATAACCATGGACCTCCCTAGTCTCAGAATATCAGTCCCCAGCTGTCTGCTTTACCTTGGCTGGTGATCCAATTTTGGGGGACCCCTACGTGTTTTTTTTTTTTAATTATTTATTTAATTTAAAATAACAGCGTGGGGTGCCCTCAGTTTTGGATTACCAGCCAAGGTGAGGTTGCCAGCTGTGGTCTGCAGGCTGCAGCCGTCTGCTTTACCCTAGCTGGCTACAAAACTAGGGGGAACCCTACGTCATTTTTTTTTTCATTTTTTGGCTAAATACAAAGCTAAGCACCCCTTAGTGCCACATGAAAGGCACCAAAGGGTGCTCCACTTTTTTCTCCACTTTTTCTCCATTTTTTTCTCCATTTCTTCTCCACTTTTTCTCCACTTTTTCTCTATTTTTTCTCTATTTTTTTCTCCACTTCTTCTCCACTTTTTCTCCACTTTTTCTCTATTTTTTTCTCCACTTCTTCTCCACTTTTTCTCCATTTTTTCTCCATTTTTTCTCCACTTTTTCTCCACTTTTTCTCCGTTCTTTTTCTATGGTCGGTCTACCCATTAGCTCTGCCATGCATAGTGTAGCTCTACACCTACTGCACATGTTACTTTATGATTGACATCTCTTTCATACCAGAGCATTCTAAGCCTACTCTGACCCCATATTTGTCATTACTATATTGTCCTTGTACTGTATTATGACATTTGTATCATGTGTTTCATTTCTTGCTGTGTTGCAATTTTTTTGCTGCATCCCAATTGTACCTCTACATTGTTCGAGTTTATGTTATTGTTCTCTCACTCTTATGTGATACTGATTATTGTCATTTTTCATGATTACATGCAGATAAGTCCAATCTGACGAAGACTCAGGCTGAAACGTCATTTGTAATTTGTTTTGGACAAAAACATATATGCTTATGAAAAAAAAAAATTCTTAATACGGATCAATAAAGAGTGATTTTGCATTACTATCCGTTGTGACTTACTGACTTAGTCTGGGAGATTTAGAGTGCCGAGGTTACTCACTAATTTTATCTATTATTACCTCTGAGCACCTATATACCAGTGAGCAGAGCTTCCTCTACAGTAGTTCTCCTGATTAGTCATGCCCTTACCTCATGAGCAGGGCATTGCAGCTTTGGTAGCAACCATTACGACATGGACTCTGCTGCTGTGGACCCGAGAAGAGTGAGTGCACATTCATTGCACCCACACTCCTCACATGAAGGGTCCGCACTCCTAGAAAATGGGGGATACGTTCCCTGAGTGTCTCCCCCCCATATTCTAGATGGTCCAGAGTCGTCGTGGGACCCCTTTATTTTTTTTCTTACAATAAATTGGTGAAAGAGGAAATGTTTTGGGGACTGTTTTTTCAAATAAATTTTTTTTTTTCGATTTTTTTTTTTTGTTAGTACTGACAGTTTATGATGTTGGGTATCTAATAGACGCCATGACATCACAAACTGCTGGGCTTGATCTCAGGTGACTTTACAGCTAGTATCAACCCGATTTATTACCCCGTTTGCCACTGCACCAGGGCACGGGATGAGCTGGGGTGAAGCGCCAGGATTGGCGCATCTAGTGGATGCGCCACGTCTGGGGTGCCTGCGGCCTGCTATTTTAGGCTGTGAAGGTCCAATAACTATGGACCTTCCCACCCTGAGAATACCAGACCACAGCTGTCCGCTTTACCTTGGCTGGTGATC
The DNA here is from genome assembly GCF_048569485.1 of Anomaloglossus baeobatrachus. NCBI lineage: Eukaryota > Metazoa > Chordata > Amphibia > Anura > Aromobatidae > Anomaloglossus > Anomaloglossus baeobatrachus. Next base: position 503,346,495 of record NC_134354.1, read on the forward strand.
CAATTTGGGGGGGACCCTACTTTTATTGTGTAATTAATAATTTTTATAAAATAATTATAAAAAAGAGCCTGAGGGGACCTCCACATTGGATCCCCAACCACGGTAAAGCTGCCAGCTGTGGTTTTCAGGCTACAGCCGTCTGCTTTACCCTAGCTGGCTATCAAAAATGGGGGGACCCAACGTCATTTTTTTTTTTAACTATTTTTAAATAGAAAAAATTAATGGGCTTCCCTGTATTTTGATTGCCAACCAAGGTAACGGCAGGCAGATGGGGGTGGCAACCGATAGCTGTCTGCTTTATCTGCGCTGAGAATCAAAAATACCGCGGAGCGCTACGTCATTTTTTTAAAGATTTATATTTACAGCACTGTGATGTCCAGCAATAAAAATACAGGGAAGCCCATTTTATTTTTAGTTATTTAAATAAATAATTAAAAAAAATATATATGGGCTCCCGCTGCATTTTTTGTATTGCTAGCTAAGGGTAATCCAAGCAGCTACTGGCTGCTAACCCCCACTGCTTGGTGTTACATTCACTGGCAATGGAAAATCCAGGGAAGCATTTTTTATTTTTTTTGCCAAAAAACTACAAAAAAAGGACGTGAGCTTCGCCATATTTTTGTATGCTAGCCAGGTATAGCAGGCAGGTGCTGGAAGAGTTGGATACAGTGCCAAAAGATGGCGCTTCTATGAAAATGCCATTTTCTGAGGCGGCTGCAGACTGCAATTCACAGCAGTGGGGCCCAGAAAGCTCAGGCCAACCTGTGGTGCGGATTCCAATCCCCAGCTGCCTAGTTGTACCTGGCTGGACACAAAAATGGGGCGAAGCCTACGTCATTTGTTTTCTAATTATTTCATGAAATTCATGAAATAATAAAAAAAGGGCTTCCCTTTATTTTTGGTTCCCAGCCGGGTACAAATAGGCAACTGGGGGTGGGGGCAGCCGTACCTGCCTGCTGTACCTGGCTAACATACAAAAATATGGCGAAGCCCACATAATTTTTTCAGGGGGCAAAAAACTTCTGCATACAGTCCTGGATGGAATTGGTTGAAGGATTTCACCAGCACAAAACTCCAGGCATTTTGTTCTTTAAAATAAAAATTCCTTTATTTTCTTATCATTAAAAAGTCCATGCTATGGTGGTCAAGCCCATGTCAGAGAGGACGCGTTTCGAACATCCAGTTCTTATTCAGTCTCTAAACCATCTAGTCACAGAAATGTTTAAAAAGGGCTGAACCCAGACATGTGATCAAATGCAAGGAGAGAGCAAGACAATTACAAAAACATTAACCCCTTGAGTTATATCACTCCATATAATGCTTATAACACTTATATATATACAAAGTTTTTTTAGCCAGATTAATATGCAAACATCAATTCATTTCTTTTATTTAAACCTTTCGGAAATCTTGTGCCCATTAAAAACATCCATTTTATTTCTCTCTGAAAGAGGATATCTCTCAAATTTCCACCCCTTCTAGGTAGTTGAATTTTTTCAATGGCATTAACTTTCATGCCTGTTAAGTTACCTGCATGTGCGTCACGGAAATGTTGAGACGCTCCTGATAATTTTCTGGTGGTGGCATTATTAACATCATAAATGTGTTCAGATATCCTCTTTCTGAGAGAACAACAAGTGCTGCCTATATATTGTAACTGGCAAATAGTACACGATATTAAATAAACCACATGGTCTGAACTGCAGTTTATGAGTGACATTATTTTATACGTTTTTTTATCTGTAAATGAAGAAAATTCCTTCACATTTGACATATAACCGCATAGTCCACACGATCTGTGGCCACATTTGAAAGAGCCTGTGCTGGGTATCCAATTGCCAGTGTTTTTTTCTTTTTTAGTGGAACCGCACCTATTCATATGATCACTAGGTGATAACATGGATCCCAATGTAATGTTCCTTTTTGAAACAAATTTAACTCCATTTTTTAAGATTGTGTGTAATGTGTCATCTGTAGATAAAATGGGTAAATATTTTTTAATAATTTTAATTACATCATAATAATTCTTACTGTATGTTGTTGAAAAAACAACTGACAATTCTTTCTGGGGATTATCTCTGGTTTTATTCATGTCCAAATATTGTGACCTACTCACTTTAGTTGCCTTGGTTTTGGCTTTCTGGAGATTTGTAATTTTATACCCTCTTGCCAAAAACCTTTTTTCAATAGTGCTGCATTCTACCTCAAAACCATTTTGGGTGTTGCAACATCTCCTAGCACGGATATATTCACCTGTAGGGATGTTATTTATAACATGCTTTGGATGGCAACTTCCCGCATGTAATAGTGAGTTGCCTGATATGGGTTTTCTGTAAAGACTACAATTAATTTCTCCATTGTCACCCTTCCCATGGAATTGTATATCCAAAAAATTAATTTTTGATACATCATGAAAAAAAGTGAAAAAAAGATTATGGGCATTATTATTAATATATGATATGAAATCCTCAATTTTTTTGTTTGGATTTTGCCATACAATAAGTACATCATCTATAAATCTCAGATATAATGCTATATCCGAGAAAAAAGGATTGCACTGATTAAAAATATATTGTTCTTCCCACCAAAACATAAATATGCCTGCTAGAGAGGGGGAAAACCGTGCGCCCATTGAACATCCCTGTAACTGAATATATCCTTTATTTAAAAAGGTAAAATAGTTGTTTTTGAGTAAAAACTCAGTTACGTCAATCAAATAGTCCTGTAATTCAAGTGAGTAGTCAGAATATTTTTTGAGGAAATCTTTCAACGCTAAAATGGCAAGAGAATGTGGAATGGATGTGTACAATGATTGCACATCACAAGTTAACCAACTAAAATTATCTTGCCATTTCATCTGAGAAATAATATTCAACACATGTTTGCTATCCAGGACATAGCCAGGAGACATTTTAGGAAGACATTGAAGGTGGTTATCCAACCACTCTGCTAGATGTTCAGTATAAGAATCTATACCTGAGACAATCGGTCTCATTTTTGGGGGAAATTGGTTTTTATGTGACTTGGGTAAGGCATGCAATAATGGTATTAAACAATAAGATGGATTAAGATAATCTCTCAATTTTTCATCAATTAAACCCAAATGTAAGCCTTCTTCTAGAATTTTTTCCAAGGATTTTTTTATATCTGCAGAGGGGTCACGATCGACTCTCCTGTAGGTATCACAATCCTGTAACATAGTCAATACCTCCCTTTCATAAAGTCCAGTATCCAAAACTACGACTGCCCCCCCCTTGTCAGAATTTTTTATTATGATGTTAGAGTTTTTTTGCAAGGAAATAATCGCATCCTTCTCAGTCTTAGACAAATTTTGAACCATAGGTTCTTGTAAATGAGAAAGAGCAGTTAATTCCTTTTCTACTATGTTCTGGAAATCAGTCATCTGATCACACCTCGAAGGTATGGGATAAAAACTGGGATTAGGAACATTAAAGTGGGAAACCGCACAATGTGAATTAGATCTGGCACCACTATCACTTGACAAATCATGCAAATCTTGTAAAGCCATTTGTTCTTTAAATGACATAGGAGAGAAAAAAATGTCAGCTGATGCATTTGAAACATTAGGAACATTAACCTCATTTTCATCGTGAAAGAAGTGTTTTTTTACTGTTAATTTTCGGATAAACTTATTAACATCTAGTATTGTTTTAAAAAGATCAAACCTCTTGTTGGGAACAAAATTTAAACCCTTTTTCAAAACACTAATTTCACTGCTGTTTAAAATGCATGCCGACATATTTATAACAGAAATATTATTATTATCAATATTCATTTCCTTTTCCCCCTCGTGAAATGATTGTGTTGGTACACATGACTTTCTATGTTTGCGGCCGCTCCTCCTTGTTTTTTTCGATTTTTTTGAAAAAACGGCTGATTTTTCAAGTTTTTTGACACACTTGAAGAAGTGGATGGGGTGTCAAAATTATTATCGGACGTGTCAGTATTATAGTCTGTAGAGTCCACATCAGTCGTTTCAAAGTCCGTAGAAGAAAAATTGACACGAGTAGAATTATTACGTCTTTTATGATTTTTCAATATGGATCTGGGACCAGCTTGGAAAAATCTCCTGGAATTATGCCAATTGTAGATTTTATTATCCTCATAGTCCCTTAAATCACGAACAAACTTTTTTTCTTTGAATGCAGTGATTGTATCCTCAAGGGCAATGATTTTAGTGTTTATCTGGTCTTTCGTGGTCTTATAAGCATCCAGACCTGAATATTGTGCAAGGGAAACTTCAATTTCTTTAATCTTATTCTCCAACACACCTATTTTATTTCGTTCTTGTTCTATAATTAATTGAATAAGTTTTTTGGAGCATTCAGATAAGATAGTGTCCCATTTTGCAACAAATTCTTGATTAAATTCAACTGTGGGTCTTTTGTTCAGCCGAAGTCCCCTGGGAACCATATTTTTGTCAAGATATGCTTGCAAGGTTTCACTGTCCCACCAGGTACGAATTCTCGCTGACATTACTTTTTCTAATTCCCACATAATTTGATTCATTTCTGTGTGCGTTTCCAAGGGGGTATCTTGCTTATTCAATGAAAACATTTTTGCTGCTCTCTCTATACGTAATCTATCTGAAGTAAAAAAATTCTGATTGCTATTAGCATCATTCATCTGGTCTTCCATTTTATGACACAATTTTTTATAAGGAACTATAAGTCATGCAATTTCATCATATATAATATACAATGTCTCTTATTGAAAGGATACAAAACAATGATAATTGACTTACTGACAGTTCCTATTCATGAATCACAGGGAGCACGGGTATAGCAGCTCAAGGTGAAGGTAGAAAGAGGTTTTTTGCCCAGCTCACCTGTGTGATGGAAGCCAGTGATCCTGGGCTGTGCACGGAGAAGAGGTTTGGAGAGCCAGTCCATGTGCATTGAAATTGGTTGAAGGATTTCACCAGCACAAAACTCCAGGCATTTTGTTCTTTAAAATAAAAATTCCTTTATTTTCTTATCATTAAAAAGTCCATGCTATAGTGGTCAAGCCCATGTCAGAGAGGACGCGTTTCGAACATCCAGTTCTTATTCAGTCTCTAAACCATCTAGTCACAGAACTGTTTAAAAAGGGCTGAACCCAGACATGTGATCAAATGCAAGGAGAGAGCAAGACAATTACAAAAACATTAACCCCTTGAGTTATATCACTCCATATAATGCTTATAACACTTATATATACAAAGTTTTTTTAGCCAGATTAATATGCAAACATCAATTCATTTCTTTTATTTAAACCTTTCGGAAATCTTGTGCCCATTAAAAACATCCATTTTATTTCTCTCTGAAAGAGGATATCTTTCAAATTTCCACCTCTTCTAGGTAGTTGAATTTTTTCAATGGCATTAACTTTCATGCCTTTCAAATCACCTGCATGTGCGTCACGGAAATGTTGAGACGCTCCTGATAATTTTCTGGTGGTGGCATTATTCACATCATAAATGTGTTCAGATATCCTCTTTCTGAGAGAACGACAAGTGCTGCCTATATATTGTAACTGGCAAATAGTACACGTTATTAAATAAACCACATGGTCTGAACTGCAGTTTATGAGGGACATTATTTTATACGTTTTTTTTATCTGTAAATGAAGAAAATTCCTTCACATTTGACATATAACCGCATAGTCCACACGATCTGTGGCCACATTTGAAAGAGCTTGTGCTGGGTAACCAATTGCCAGTGTTTTTTTCTTTTTTAGTGGAACCGCACCTATTCATATGATCACTAGGTGATAACATGGATCCCAATGTAATGTTCCTTTTTGAAACAAATTTAACTCCATTTTTTAAGATTTGATATAATGTGTCATCTGTAGATAAAATGGGTAAATATTTTTTAATAATTTTAATTACATCATAATAATTCTTACTGTATGTTGTTGAAAAAACAACTGAAAATTCTTTCTGGGGATTATCTCTGGTTTTATTCATGTCCAAATATTGTGACCTACTCACTTTGATTGCCTTGGTTTTGGCTTTCTGGAGATTTGTCATTTTATACCCTCTTGCCAAAAACCTTTTTTCAATAGTGTTGCATTCTACCTCAAAACCATTTTGGGTGTTGCAACATCTCCTAGCACGGACATATTCACCTGTAGGGATGTTATTTATAACATGCTTTGGATGGCAACTTCCCGCATGTAATAGTGAGTTGCCTGATATGGGTTTTCTATAAAGACTACAATTAATTTCTCCATTGTCACCCTTCCCATGGAATTGTATATCCAAAAAATTAGTTTTTGATACATCATGAAAAAAAGTGAAAAAAAGATTATGGGCATTATTATTAATATATGATATGAAATCCTCAATTTTTTTGTTTGGATTTTGCCATACAATAAGTACATCATCTATATATCTCAGATATAATGCTATATCCGAGAAAAAAGGATTGCACTGATTAAAAATATATTGTTCTTCCCACCAAAACATAAATATGCCTGCCAGAGAGGGGGAAAACCGTGCGCCCATTGAACATCCCTGTAACTGAATATATCCTTTATTTAAAAAGGTAAAATAGTTGTTTTTGAGTAAAAACTCAGTTACGTCAATCAAATAGTCCTGTAATTCAAGTGAGTAGTCAGAATATTTTTTGAGCAAATCTTTCAACGCTAAAATGGCAAGAGAATCTGGAATGGATGTATACAGTGATTGCACATCACAAGTTAACCAACTAAAATTATCTTGCCATTTCATCTGAGAAATAATATTCAACACATGTTTGCTATCCAGGACATAGCCAGGAGACATTTTAGGAAGAAATTGAAGGTGGTTATCCAACCACTCTGCTAGATGTTCAGTATAAGAATCTATACCTGAGACAATCGGTCTCATTTTTGGGGGAAATTGGTTTTTATGTGACTTGGGTAAGGCATGTAATAATGGTGTTAAACAATAAGATGGATTAAGATAATCTCTCAATTTTTCATCAATTAAACCCAAATGTAAGCCTTCTTCTAGAATTTTTTCCAAGGATTTTTTTATATCTGCAGAGGATATATAAAAAAATCCTTGGAAAAAATTCTAGAAGAAGGCTTACATTTGGGTTTAATTGATGAAAAATTGAGAGATTATCTTAATCCATCTTATTGTTTAACACCATTATTACATGCCTTACCCAAGTCACATAAAAACCAATTTCCCCCAAAAAAGGTTTTTGGCAAGAGGGTATAAAATGACAAATCTCCAGAAAGCCAAAACCAAGGCAATCAAAGTGAGTAGGTCACAATATTTGGACATGAATAAAACCAGAGATAATCCCCAGAAAGAATTGTCAGTTGTTTTTTCAACAACATACAGTAAGAATTATTATGATGTAATTAAAATTATTAAAAAATATTTACCCATTTTATCTACAGATGACACATTACACAAAATCTTAAAAAATGGAGTTAAATTTGTTTCAAAAAGGAACATTACATTGGGATCCATGTTATCACCTAGTGATCATATGAATAGGTGCGGTTCCACTAAAAAAGAAAAAAACACTGGCAATTGGTTACCCAGCACAGGCTCTTTCAAATGTGGCCACAGATCGTGTGGACTATGCGGTTATATGTCAAATGTGAAGGAATTTTCTTCATTTACAGATAAAAAAACGTATAAAATAATGTCACTCATAAACTGCAGTTCAGACCATGTGGTTTATTTAATATCGTGTACTATTTGCCAGTTACAATATATAGGCAGCACTTGTCGTTCTCTCAGAAAGAGGATATCTGAACACATTTATGATGTTAATAATGCCACCACCAGAAAATTATCAGGAGCGTCTCAACATTTCCGTGACGCACATGCAGGTAACTTAACAGGCATGAAAGTTAATGCCATTGAAAAAATTCAACTACCTAGAAGAGGTGGAAATTTGAAAGATATCCTCTTTCAGAGAGAAATAAAATGGATGTTTTTAATGGGCACAAGATTTCCGAAAGGTTTAAATAAAAGAAATGAATTGATGTTTGCATATTAATCTGGCTAAAAAAACTTTGTATATATATAAGTGTTATAAGCATTATATGGAGTGATATAACTCAAGGGGTTAATGTTTTTGTAATTGTCTTGCTCTCTCCTTGCATTTGATCACATGTCTGGGTTCAGCCCTTTTTAAACAGTTCTGTGACTAGATGGTTTAGAGACTGAATAAGAACTGGATGTTCGAAACGCGTCCTCTCTGACATGGGCTTGACCACCATAGCATGGACTTTTTAATGATAAGAAAATAAAGGAATTTTTATTTTAAAGAACAAAATGCCTGGAGTTTTGTGCTGGTGAAATCCTTCAACCAATTTCAATGCACATGGACTGGCTCTCCAAACCTCTTCTCCGTGCACAGCCCAGGATCACTGGATTCCATCACACAGGTGAGCTGGGCAAAAAACCTCTTTCTACCTAGTCCTGGATGGAGTATGCTGAGCCTTGTAGTTCTGCAGCTGCTGTCTGTCTGTATGGAGAAGAGCAGACAGCAGCTGCAGAACTACAAGGCTCAGCATACTCCATTCAGGACTGTATGCAGAATTTTTTTGCCCACCAAAAAAATGACGTGGGCTTCGCCATATTTTTGTATGCTAGCCAGGTACAGCAGGCAGCCACGGGCTGCCTCCAACCCCCAGTTGCCTATTTGTACCCGGCTGGGAACCAAAAATATAGGGAAGCCCGTTTTTTTTAATTATTTCACTTATTTCATGAAATAATTAAAAAACAAATGACGTGGGCTTCGCCCCATTTTTGTGTCCAGCCGGGTACAACTAGGCAGCTGGGGATTGGAATCCGCAGCACAGGTTAGCCCGAGGTTTCTGTGCGCCTCTGCTGCGGATTTCAGTCCACAGCCGTCCCAGAAAATGGCGCTCTCATAGAAGCGCCATCATCTGGCGCTGTATCCAACTCTTCCAACAGCCCTGTAGCAGGGTGGCTTGTTGGGTAATCATGAGTTAATACTGGCTTTGTTTTACTAGCCAGTATTAAGCCAGAGATTCTTAATGTCAGGCACGTTTGACCCGGCCATTAAGAATCTCCAATAAAGGGTTAAAAAAAAACACCACACAGAAAAAAAATATTTTAATAGAAATAAATACACAGACACATTAGAGACTCCATCTTTATTACCCCCTGTCAGCCCTCCACGATCCTGCTCTTCTGTCTTCTTTCTTTCTAGTGTAGTAGTAGTGACGATTGTAGTGAGGATGAAGTGCACCAGCCCATCACTTGGGGCTGGGGAACCTCATCCTCACTACAATGCTCACTACAATCGTGCAGCCTTCACTCCGTGAGTGATCAGTGCTGGCTGTCAGCGGTAACAGCGGTAACGCTGACAGACACGTTACCATAGCAACGGTGCTCTCGTAGCCGCGGTTAGCGGTGACGTCACCGCTAACTGCGTTGCTATGGCAACGGTGATCTCCGTTAATGACCGGCTGTGTCAGCCGGTCCCTAACGGAACGGGGAGTCGACCGTGTGCTAGAGCATGTCGCCGGTACATGGCGATACACATATGTGCACCGTGTACCGGAGAGATGCACTCACAGGTCCTACATGACGTGTCATAGTCATGTGACCAGTCTGTAGCCAATGAGATAATAGCCACGTGACTGGTCACATGGCTATTTTGACGTCACGATAGGTCCTGCATCTCTGCTGGCAGTGCTGTCACCGGGAGGATTCAGCGATCATCGAATGGAATAGCGGCAGGAGACAGAGTGCAGAAGGGATCGCGAGGACCGGTAAGTGTTATGGCAATGTTTATTAACTGTTTGTGTACATTTATAATGCATTTTTATGTGTTTGTGATTGCCTACAATTCTAGCCTATTGGTTCCAGTTCGGTTCGTCGAACGTTCGACGAGCCGAACTCGAACTTGAGCTCCGTTCGGCGAACCGACCTCGAGCCGAACCGGGACCGGTTTGCTCATCTCTAGTGGAGACTCCAACTTGGGTCTCCTTTTTTTGTGTTGTATTTATTTGGCAGGGCTCTCAGAGCACCATGCCTACAAATCTCACTCATGCACCTCTTAAAGATCAATGTTTACTTAGAAATGCTGGGTTATGCCCTGTCCCTGTCCCACGCCTGTTTGCTGCCTCATTATACTGTTTGTGGTCTTCGGCAATTAATGCCATTGTATTGTTGTCTGCCCCGATTTTTATGAAATGTGGAGACTCCAAGTTGGGTCTGTTGTGTGTTGCCTTAATTTTCCAGGGCTCTCAGAGCAGCATGCATAGACATCTCACTCATGTAACTCCTAATGGTTAATGCTTAAAAATCCTGAGCCAGGCCCTGCACCAGACCCTTTCCCATGCGTGCCAGGGGTCTCAGATCAACAGGCCTATACCTCTCACTTCCTCCCACCTCTTACTGATCAATATTTAAGGTAGAACTGCTGGGCCTGGCTCTGTCCCATGCATGCATGCTGCGCCATTATGCTATTTGTAATCTAGGGCAATTTATGCCATTTTTCCTGGTGTCTGCTGCTAATTTTTTAAAATGTAGAGACTCCAACTTGGGTCTCCTTGTTGTGTGTTGCCTGTAGTGGCAGGAGTCTCAAAATACAACGCCTATACCTGTCACTCATCCACCTTTTACTGATCAATGTTTAATATTTGCCTAAGATTAGATATACTGTATAGGGTGCATTACACGCTGCGACATCGCTAACGATATATCATTGGGGTCACGTCGTTAGTGACGCACATCCGGTGCCGTTAGCGACATCCCAGTGTGTGACACCAAGGAGCGACGATCAACGATCGCAAAAACGTCAAAAATCGTTGATCGTTGACACGTCGCTCCTTTTCAAAATATCGTTGGTGGTGCATGCCGCTGGTTGTTCGTCGTTCCTCCGACGTCACACAACGCTATGTGTGACGCCGCAATAATGATGAATATCTTCTGCGTCCACCGGCAATGAGGAAGGAAGGAGGTGGGCGGGATGTTCCGGCCGCTCATCTCTGCCCCTCCTCTGCTATTGGGCGACCACTTAGGGATGCCGCAGTGACGTCGCTATGACACCGAATGCACCTCCCCTTGAAGGAGGGGTTGTTCGGCGGTCACAGCGACGTTGCTGAAAAGTTATGTGCATGCGACTATGCTGTAGCGATAATGTTCGCTATGGCAGCGATCACTAAATGTCGCACGAATGACGGGGGCGAGTGCTATCGCGCACGACATCGCTAACTATCGCTAGCGATGTTGCAGTGTGTAAAGCACCCTTAAGTGTATTTATTAGTCACAAAATTTCAGGGGGAGACATCAGTATTACGTCTTATCAGTCATATAATTTATATTGTATTGTACTTAATAGTTACATAATTATTTGAGAGATCCAGTTAATACAGTTAATTGAGATGCACTTGCACATTGATTATTGTCATTCTTGAATATTTGTTTGCCCATTCATTGTAAATCTTTGTGTAGTGGTACTAGTTAACAACTCTATGGTTAATGTGCTGCCTAATAAATTAGTGTGTTTGCCTATTTTTACATCAAACCAGGTAGAATTGTTGTCCCTCTTGGAAGTACTTTCTCTTTTTTTCAATTTTTTTAATGAAAATTATTTTCCATTAAAGATATGGTTTTATATACACATGAATCTCTTATTATCTCCATTTTTTTAAAAAAAAGCTAAAGGGAAAAAGTGCAATAGGGTTTTACCCAACTTACATATAAGAGTAATAAGGGAATGTGCTCACCTTATGGGGTTGTGTGTCACACAACCAGATTCAAAGCATGTAATCAGCTGCTGCAGAATCCACAAGCTTAAAAAGCCAAAGCAAATCAGGAACAAAGTAGATGTGGAACTGTTAGGCTGTGTGCACAAGTTGCGTTTTTTACCGCGGAAACGCTGCGTTTTGAACCGCAGCGTTTCAGTGGCAAATTGCATGCGTTCAGCTTTCCCAGCAAAGTGTATGGGAAAGCTGAAAAATCAGTGCACACACTGCGTTTCTAAACGTAACGTTTTTGATGCCAAAAATCGGTGCGGAAAGAAAAGCAGCATGTCACTTCTTTTGTGCGTTGTGGCTGCGTTCTCTCCCCCATTGAAATCAATGATGTGGGGTCAGAACGCAGCTACACCGCATGGACCTTCTTTTTTGTTGCGGTCCGCGGGCTTTGTCGGCACGCCAGAACGCAGGCATTTACCTGGAAGTGAGGTCAAGAGGTTTCCTGTTGACCTCACTTCCTGGCAAAGTTCAGGAAAGCCCCCGGTGTCGCCAAAGTGCCCGCCCCGACCCAACAAAATCCAACATGGCCGCGCGCACAGTAGCGCACCGGCCGCCATGCTCCTATGTTATCTGTCGCATGTGCCTTGAGACATGCGACAGAAAAATGCACCCAGGCCCTGCCCGTTCACCCCAATTCCCCCCGGTGTCATACATACCTGTCCGGTCGCAGCGCTGATCCCCCGCGACCCCCTCCTCCTTCACAGTGCACGCTGGCCGGTCACATGAGCAGAGCAGCTGACAGCCAGCACTGTGTTCAGTGTGAGCTGTGCTGGCTGCTCGCACTCTGCAGCTGTGACCCAGGGAGAGTGGGTGCAGATTTTTGCACCCACTCTCCTCAAATGGAGGGTCTGCCCTCCTAGAAAATGGGGGATACGTTCCCTGAACGTGCCCCCATATTCTAGAAGGTCCAGAGCCGACGTGGGACGTCCATATGGATTTCTGCGGACCCATTTTTTTCAATTTTTTTGATTAAATTGGAGAACAAGGGAATGATTTGGGGAGTGTTTTTTGTAATAAAAATTTTTTTGTTGTGTTTTTTTGCTTTTGTTTACTGTCAATTAGTTATGTCGGGTGTCTGATAGACGCCGTGACATCACTAATTGCTGGGCTTGATGCCAGGTGACATTACACATCTGGTATCAACCCCATTTATTACCCCGTTTGCCAACGCACCAGGGCGCTGGATCAGTTGGGGCGAAGCGCCAGGATTGGCGCATCTAATGGATGCGCCACTTCTGGGGCGGCTGTGGCCTGCTATTTTTAGGCTGGGAAGAGTCCAATAACCATGGCTCTTCCCACCCTGAGAATACCAGACCTCAGCTGTCAGCTTCACCTTGGCTGGTGATCTAATTTGGGGGGACCCCATGTTATTTTTTTTTATTATTTTTATTTATAAATAAAAAAAAAACCTGGGGAGCCCTCCAAATTGATCACCAGACAAAATGAAGCTGCCAGCTGTGGTTTGCAGGCTACAGCTGTCTGCTTTACCCTGACTGGCTATCAAAAATAGGGGGGACCCCACGCCATTTTTTTTTTTTTTGTTTTTGTGATAAAAACTAGGCTAGGCACCCTTTAGTGCCACATGAAAGGTACTAAAGGTACCAGCTTAGAATATACAGGGGGGGTGGGACGTTGTATATATATTTGACCTACATTGACGCTTTTTAGGCTGGATGCCCACAATTGGGGTTTGCAGCGTTTTGGGCGCAGAGTGTTTTCCCTGCGTCCATGACGCTGCGTTGTGCAGTAGAAGCACAGTGGAAGGATTTTTAGAAATCTCATGCCCACTGTGCTTCTTTTCTCTGCAGCATAAACCGACCTGTGAAGCAGCTTCCCGAGCCTCAGCATGTCAATTTATGCTGCGTAGATGAGTGTTCTCTGCAAGTAGCATAGAGCTCCACAGCAGCCTGAACCCAAATCGTGGGCATGGCCAGCTGCGTTCTCCCGTGGGAAACGCTCACATCTCTGCAGGAAGGCTGACACTGTGTACTAGACGCCGTGTCGCTGGATCATGGCCACATAGTCCAACAGTGAGAATATTGTTGCTACAGCTACATTTTGGTGGAAGTAGCTGTGGATTCAAAATGATTAATATACTCCTGAATAAAATCCTTGAGGGGTGCAGATTCCAAAATGGGGTCACTTGTGGGGGTTTTCTGACGTATAGGTACCCAAGTCTTAAAAAACGCACCTAAAAAAACGCATGGAAAACGCATGAAAAACGCATGAAAAACGCATGAAAAACGCATGCGTTTTCGACGCGTTGTTTCTCAAAAAGCATTGTTTACAATTCTCCCCTCTGCCAGAGGGTGCGTTTTTTTCCGCGCGGAAAAAAAGCAACGTGTGCACATACCCTCACTGCACTGCTGAAGATAGGACATAAATCCAGGAGAGATTGAATAAAGGTGATTTTACTCAATGCGTATATATATATATATATATATATATATATATATCTTGAGGGGATTGGGGGTTTCTTTTTTGTCCTTTTTTTCAGATGTTTTAAAAATATTTCTACAATTTGCTTAACATGTTTACTTAATCATTATATACAGTTAGGTCCAGAAATATTTGGACAGTGACACAATTTTCGCGAGTTGGGCTCTGCATGCCACCACATTGGATTTGAAATGAAACCTCTACAACAGAATTCAAGTGCAGATTGTAACGTTTAATTTGAAGGTTTGAACAAAAATATTTGATAGAAATTGTAGGAATTGTACACATTTCTTTACAAACACTCCACATTTTAGGAGGTCAAAAGTAATTGGACAAATAAACCAAACCCAAACAAAATATTTTGTTGCGAATCCTTTGGAGGCAATCACTGCCTTAAGTCTGGAACCCATGGACATCACCAAACACTGGGTTTCTTCCTTCTTAATGCTTTGCCAGGCCTTTACAGCCGCAGCCTTCAGGTCTTGCTTGTTTGTGGGTCTTTCCATCTTAAGTCTGGATTTGAGCAAGTGAAATGCATGCTCAATTGGGTTAAAATCTGGTGATTGACTTGGCCATTGCAGAATGTTCCACTTTTTTGCACTCATGAACTCCTGGGTAGCTTTGGCTGTATGTTTGGGGTCATTGTCCATCTGTACTATGAAGCGCCGTCCGATCAACTTTGCGGCATTTGGCTAAATCTGGGCTGAAAGTATATCCCGGTACACTTCAGAATTCATCCGGCTACTCTTGTCTGCTGTTATGTCATCAATAAACACAAGTGACCCAGTGCCATTGAAAGCCATGCATACCCATGCCGTCACGTTGCCTCAACCATGTTTTACAGAGGATGTGGTGTGCCTTGGATCATGTGCCGTTCCCTTTCTTCTCCAAACTTTTTTCTTCCCATAATTCTGGTACAGGTTGATCTTTGTCTCATCTGTCCATAGAATACTTTTCCAGAACTGAGCTGGCTTCATGAGGTGTTTTTCAGCAAATTTGACTCTGGCCTGTCTATTTTTGGAATTAATGAATGGTTTGCATCTAGATGTGTACCCTTTGTATTTACTTTCATGGAGTCTTCTCTTTACTGTTGACTTAGAGACAGATACACATACTTCACTGAGAGTGTTCTGGACTTCAGTTGATGTTGTGAAAGGGTTCTTCTTCACCAAAGAAAGTATGCGGCGATCATCCACCACTGTTGTCATCCGTGGACGCCCAGGCCTTTTTGAGTTCCCAAGCTCACCAGTCAATTCCTTTTTTCTCAGAATGTACCCGACTGTTGATTTTGCTACTCCAAGCATGTCTGCTATCTCTCTGATGGATTTTTTCTTTTTTTTCAGCCTCAGGATGTTCTGCTTCACCTCAATTGAGAGTTCCTTAGACCGCATGTTGTCTGGTCACAGCAACAGCTTCCAAATGCAAAACCACACACCTGTAATCAACCCCAGACCTTTTAACTACTTCATTGATTACAGGTTAACGAGGGAGACGCCTTCAGAGTTAATTGCAGCCCTTAGAGTCCCTTGTCCAATTACTTTTGGTCCCTTGAAAAAAAGGAGGCTATGCATTACAGAGCTATGATTCCTAAACCCTTTCTCCGATTTGGATGTGAAAACTCTCATATTGCAGCTGGGAGTGTGCACTTTCAGCCCATATTGTATATATAATTGTATTTCTGAACATGTTTTTGTAAACAGCTAAAATAACAAAACTTGTGTCACTGTCCAAATATTTCTGGCCCTGACTGTAAGACATTAACTTATTTTTACTCTGATCACTGGTATAATGTATTTAAATGCACCAGCACTACAATACATTACATACCTGTCAGTGCTGCAATGACATAAGCTTTTTAGACCCTGCTCCTGGCATGGTGTAAGAAGTTGCCAGCTAACCCATTAGGTCATGATGACATCATCATGATGACCTCAGGTTGTCATGGCAGCGATCGGGGCCTGTGATCACATTGTGGGGGTCCCGTTCGAATAGGAGAGAGACTGCACTCCCTCTTTTTGCCTCCTAAATGCTGCAATTACTATTGATCACAGCACTTAGGGGTTTATATAGCTATGAGCTCGGCTATAACTTACACCGAGCTCTCTCTGGCAATCAGGTAGGCACAGCCCCTGTGCCCCGCAAAATTTCTATGACGTAAGTAAATGTCATCATTCAGGAACCAATATCTGACCCTGATGTACAGGTATGTCAAATGTCGTGAAGTGGTTGAGTTAAAAAATTCATAAGACTTGACTACACACTAATGAAATAAAGACAATTATATGCCAATTAAGTAAGACCAATTTGCAACATGTTCACTATCGCAAGTCAATGAAAAAAGTAGGTGACCTCTGCTTATAATATTAAAGTTTGATAAAATAAAAAAATCTTACTGTCTAATGTGCGAGCCCATCATGAAATAATTTTGAAAAGCATTTTCTCCAGAATCAAATTTATATAGCAAATAAACTGGATTTTTCAAACCATAGGGCAAAAAGCCAATACACTAATGGATAAATGTCTCTGGTTCAAAATTGATGTCAGAGCTTCTCAGAAGCAATAACATTGTTGTTGACTATGGAAGTCACATTGCAATATATATATATATATATATATATATATATATATATATATATATATATATACACTGTGTATATATATATATATGTATGTATATATATATATATATATATATACATATATATATGTGTATATATATATATATATATATATATATATATATATATATATACATAACTTAAGTGTTAAAAGACAGAAGTTATGTTATTTCTGTTCTAAAAAAGAAGTCATTGGAGGAAAATGTAAAAAATGGAAAGAAAATGGTCTTGAAAGAAAACAGTTATGAGCAGTGATTGATAAGTGCAATTGCCCTACTCGCCTTCTCCAAATGTCAGCCCTACTAATTGCATTTTCTATTGCACATTAAAAGCTTCTTTTGAATATAGTTTGGAAGAAGTTTCCCAATTACTCATTTTTCTATAGGCAACTTTAACAAATGAAATCGGTATGGCGTATTTTAAAACTTTCCCACTGTGCTCTCACCATTTCATTCTATTTTTCTTCTGAGCCTTTGCACAACTGACTGATGGCACTTGCAGAAGAGCACCATTTGTTAGGATGGCAGCAGTGGGTGTAATGTGACCTATTATGTTTAATCTACAGCAAGTCACTTTCTGTGCCGTTTTTACACTTTTCAGTTCAAAAAGAAAGCAGATGGAAGGAAAGGGAGTGAGTTAATTTTACACTCACTGAGCTCATTTAAGGAAAGAGAACAACTGAAAAAATAATTAAATAAGCAGATGGTAAAATGACTTTATCAATAAGATTTCACATGTTTCTGAGATTTAATGTAAAAATTAAATGTCTGTAACAATGCCATTGTACATTAAAAATGAAGGGAAAAAAAACGGCATTATCTATTAGAATTCTAATTTTATTACTGGTTTTAGGAATTAAAATGAAGGTGATCATGCACTGAATTTCCATAGGACTAAGATGTGTAATACAGAGCAGAGGGTGAAATTACATTCTAGCTAAGAGACAAGGGTGCTTTACGTGCTGTGACATTGCTACTGATATATCGTCGTGGTCACGTCATTAGTGACGCACATCCGGCACCAGTAGCGACATCGCAGCATGTGACACCAAGGAGCAAAGATCAACGATCGCAAAATCGTTCAAAAACGGTGATCGTTGACACGTTGCTCCTTTCCTTAATATCGCAGCTGCCACAGGTACGATGTTGTTCATCGTTCCTACGGCAGCACACATCGCTATATGTGACACAGCAGGAACGACGAACATCTCCTTACCTGCGTCCACCGGCAATGCGGAAGGAAGGAGGTGGGGGGGTGTTACGTCCCGCTCATCTCTGCCCCTCCGCTTCTATTGGCCGGCCGCTTAGTGACGCCGCAGTGATGTTGCTATGAAGCCAAACGCACCTCCCCCTTGAGGGAGGGATTGTTAAGCGGTCACAGCAACATCACTGACAAGGTATGTTTGTGTGACGCTGCCGTAGCGATAATGTTCGCTACAGCAGCGAGCACCAAATGTTCCACGAATGACGGGAGCAGGTGCTATCGCGCTCGACATCGCTAGCAATCGCTAGCGATGTCACAACGTGTAAAGCATCCTTAAGGGCAGAGTCACACTGGCGTATGACTCGCACGAGTTCAATGTGAGAAAATCTCACATTGCACTCGGCCCCATATAGGACAATGCTGCAGTTCACATCTGCAAGATTTTCCTCAGCCCTAATTGGACTGAGGAAAAAAATTGCAGCATGCTGTGATTGTCTGTGAGAGCCGTGTCACTCGCACCCAAGTCTATGGGTGTGAAACAAACATCAGAAAGCACTCGGATGTCATCCAAGTGCAGTGAGATATACGCACAGGCCGACAATGGATAAGATAGGGAGATTAATCCCTCCCGCTCGTATGCAGCTGTCATCCGATCTCAGGAACGGGCCACAGTCGCTTGATACTCGGCTCCCGCTTGCAGCAGAGCCTGAGTCGAACATCATTAGCACATCGCATTCGATACTCTCGCTTCAAAAGTGATATGCAAGTGTGACTCTGCCCTTAGACTGGTCACACATACTCAACTTAAGTGCTGAAAGCCAACACTTAATTGTATGGTTCTCTATGCAGTGCTGGACACAGTGGATCACCTACTCCTACTCATTATGCTCCACTGCACTGTCCTTAAGTATGCTCTTTTCTGGTTCGCTTCCTACCTATCTGACTGAACTTTAACTTTTGTTTGTCAAAAAAGCATGCAGAATGCAACATAAATGCAGTGCAAGCGCACAGATAAATATTTTGGTTGCGTTTTGACACACCTCATTGATTTCAATGGGTGGAAAATGCAACCAAAACGCACAAAAGAATTGACAAAAAGTTATTTTTTAAATGCATCGATTTTGTCAAATATTTGGCATCCAAAATGCTGCGTTTAACAAAGCAACGTGCGCATGGAATTTGCCGACTTCTCATAGACTTTGCTGAGGAAGCACAATGCATGCATTTTGACAACGACACGCTGCAGTTTTATAAGCAGCCAAAACGCAGGAAAAAAAAGCAATGTGCGCACAGAGCCTAAGACTCGACAGTTGTTAAGAGGCCATATTACTTACTTCTGTTTTAACCCCTTCACCCCCAAGCCTGGTTTTCACCTTCATGACCGAGCAATTTTTTCAATTCTGACCATCTCACTTTGACAGATTATTGCTCTGGAATGCTTCAACGGATCCCAGTTATTCTAGGCCTTTTTTTTATGGCATATGGTACTTCATGGTAGTGGTGAACTTAAAATGATAATTTTTCCATTTATTTTTGAAAATATTAGAAGTGTAGCGAAAATGTTGAAATTTTTACATTTTTCAAACTTTGAATTTTGTGCCCATAAACCAGAAAGTATTGTCACACAAAATAGTTAAAAAATAACATTTCACACGTCATTTCCTCATCAAGTTTTGAAACATCTTTTTTTGATTAGGAATTTAGAAGAGTTCAAAGTATTTCAGCAATTTCTCTTTACACCGGAGCCTCCTGATGAAGTAGTAATTTTTGAAATATGCATTGAGGCTGCGGGGGGCACCACCACATCAGAACATGTAAGTGTTTAACTGTCAGTACAATACTTAACCTGACTTTGGTTATATTACTGTTAGTTAATACTTTCTAATAACAATAATGTAATAATAATAAGGTTTCTAATAACCTTATGGCATTAACCTATGAATAATACTATGTAATTATTAGCAGTCTGTGATATTGAGACTAGTCAGTATTCCTAGTTAGGGTGATATCATTACCAGCATCATTTGCACTGTCACACTTTCATTTTAAAGGGATATTCACCTTATTAATTTGTATAGATTTCATGCACTTACAAATATAATATTTTCGGTGGTGTGTGTTCCTTGCTATTTGTTGTCAGCAACTATTTGATATATTTGTTTATATGTAGTAGTGATTTGTCTTTTAAGCAAATCATTTCTATTTAATAAAAATATTTTTTTAATTGGAACAATATACTTGTCTTGTTAGTTATGTCAAAAATTGCAATGTTGAGTTTAGTTACCAGCAGTACTATTAGTCGGTGACCACTTTTTGAATGCTTATGTCTGTTGAGCACTTTGAACCCCTAGATGCTTCACAGAATTTTATAATGTTAAGCCATAAAAATGACCCCCAAAATGACCCCTCCAATTTGTTGTGCAATTTCTCCTGAGTATGCCGATATTCAATATGGGGTGGAAATTTACTGTTTGTGCGCACGGCAGGGTTTGGAAGGGACGAAGCAACATTTGACTTTTTGATTGCAAAATTAGCTGGATTCATATTGCATTTAGAGAGCCCTTGATGTGCCTAAAGAGTGAATCTTTCCCACAAGTGACCTCATTTTGTAAACTGAACGCTTAATGGAATTTATCTAGATTTTTGTTGACCAAATATTTCAGTTCAGGCTTAGTTGCAATAGTTTACGGGTGCCAAGTCACATTGACAAAGCCCCTGAGATGCCTAAACATTCGAACTCCTACACAAGTGACCCTACCTTGGAAGCTGGACCCCTCAAGGAATTTATCTAGATGAATAGTGAGCACTTTGAAGCCCCAGGTGCTTTACAGAATTTTATAATGTTGAGCCATGAAAATTAAAATATGCATTTTTTACCACAAAAATGTGGCTTTGACCTCAATTTTTTCATTTTGGCTAGGGTATCAATAGATGATGGACCATGCAATTTGTTTTGCAATATGTCCTGAGTACGCCAATACCCCATATGTGGTTTAAACCTACTTTTGAGGCACAGTACAAAGTAAAGAAGGGAAGTCTTGCAATATCTGAGTTCTCATTTAGATGGAATGGTTTCACCCTTTTGTTAACTCACCAAACACCATTGCAGGTCTGATGTAATCCATATGAAGTTCCACAACAATTCTGACCTCTGCTACATCCAGAGGCAGAAGAGGGAAAACATATCTGCTCTGGGAATCACTGACAGCTAAAGGGGACCTGGCTGTAAGTAGGTGACATCACTCAGTTCACCGGAGGTCACATCCAGGTTCCCACTCTGCAGTATGACAGTCCGGCAGTCAGGTTACCTGATGTAACACTGCGGGCTTCCCCGCTGCTCTCAGTGAAAGTCCTGCAGGACTGTCGGACTGCGGGACATGGCTGTGACCCGCTATCCAACAGTGCCTTCATCTTTCACTGAGGACTTATTATCATTGATTACATATGTGAACAGATCAAAAGCGTACAACATATCATTCCCATTAAAATATATATTTTTTAAAATACATTAAAAACACACCACAGACCCAGTCGTACATGTGATAGAAAAAATACAATAATTCAAAAAATAATGAAAAGATAAAAAATGAGAACAGGATGCAAGGGGATATGAGCCCTAGTCTAATCCCAGATCAGCCCTAAAAGTTCAGTCCTGCCTGCCAGCAGAGGTGAGACACCCTAATTTTCATTGGTTCACCCACTATCCCTCCATCTCTATTCACTTTACCTATTTTATAGGACAAACAGGGTGGGAGAAACAACAGCATGGTCCAGTAAGGGATATATATATATATATATATATATATATATATATATATATATATGGTAATGTCCCATGAGAGAACTAGAATGTACAGGCTCCTTCCAAATTAGTGGGTGTGACTGGCTTGGTTAGTAGGTTTGGCGATGTTTCCTCCTGTGCACCCCTCCATCTAGTGGTATTACCTCCAGACCCCTGCTTCTATAATAAACAACTCCATGCCCACGTGGGCTTAGCAAAAGAAAGTTTATTCCATCTGGAAGAACATCGGGCTGAATTTTAAACACACACCCCTATCACATGACATTTTACGTCATACCGGGAAGGAGTCCGCACATTCTGGCATCTACCACCACGATACTGACCCGCAAAAAGTTGCACTGCTTTCCCCATCCACTGGTCATCCAGACGCCTGAGATTGGTTGCAATCAGCTGCCACTCAGGGTCTGACTGCAACCAATCACAGGCACCGGTGGGTGTGGAAAGAAGTGCTTATGGATGAGCATTGATTAGCAGCCCAGTAAGCGAATGAGAGGCTTGCGAGCAGCGTATAGCCATGCCGGAGCCTTCCCCTATCCCTTTTACCACTACTTTTAATCACCGGATTCTTGTCCCCATAGGCTTATATGGGGACCGGATTCCAGCCCGGAACCGGATATTAGAAGTCGGTCCCGAATAGCTGCGAGTCCACTCATCACTAGTCACCTGGCATCAAGCCGGTTATTAGTGTTGCAGCTTCTATCAGATACTCAACATTACTAACTGTCAGTAACAAAAAATAAAGGCAAATAAAAATTATTTGAAAAAACACTCCCCAACACATTTCCTCTTTCACCAATTTATTGAAAAGAAAGAAAAATCTGGTTTGCCTTAATCCATTTTGGAGGTCCCATGATGACTCTGGACCTTCCAAAATATGGGGAGCATGCTCAGCGAATGTACCCCCCATTTTATGGCAGTGCAGGCACTCCATGTGAGGAGTGTGGGTGTAGTAGCCTCTGTGAGAATACTTCAACCACACTTCCCGACTCCACACCATGGCAGTGTGAACTGCAGTAACCTCATTGCCGCTCTCTGCGCTTGTGGCCACCATCTTTTGAGAAGGAGGAGGGGGACTGTTGGGGATAGGTGATGCAGGAGGTACCGAGGGAAATGGGGGAGACAGGGAGTGACCTGGCTGGAATTGGGGAGGACGCTTCTGTCTCATCTGACATGTCAGATTTGACAGAAAGTAGAGGAGGATGAATACAGCGTGCACATCACTTGTGCAGCTGCTATTTTAGATTATCGGGAGGGAGAAAGGACTGGATAGCTCTTTGGCCACACTAGGGGACCAGAGGGAACCAGGAGAGGACATGTATCTCCATATCCCATCTCCCATGTTTGATCATGCCAGGAGGGAGATAAATAATTTTTTAACGGTACTGCCATTTACTGTAACGTCATAATGGTTATATGGTGTATAATAACAATCACATGACTGGGGACCGGAAAAACGACCCAAATTGTGTTATCCAAAATCTCAACTACCCCGGTAGCTGAAACGCAGCAGATTTTCTGACACTTGGAGGCACTATTCACTTTTTTCTTGCTGCCGTTTTAATATGGTGGATCAGAATAAGTGCTCTTTCTTGCCACCGTTTTTAATCTGTAAGGCTGTCGTAAAGGGGTTATTAATTAGTCCACTTTGGGAACTTGAACCTGCTATTATTTGATTGTTTCCATGCTATTGTTGTATAAAGTAAAAATTACAGTGTCCTATGATTCTCAACCACAGGCAAGAACATATGACAGGCATGTAGGCAATCAACAGGCCTTCAACTTTAATAGCAACCCATTAGATCACATCACTTATTCCAATTTGCACCCAAAAGAACTTTCAGGCCAGATTGCATTGTTTAAATGCTGCTGTCAGTAATTAACAGCAGCATTTGGCAAAATTGGCTATGACTTGGAGCTAGGAAGATGCATGCTGGGCGATCTCAGCACATCCTAATTGAAAAATCCAGTGTATCTGAAGCAGCTGTATCCCGGAGCTAGCGGTGGTGAGTGACTGGCTGCAAGAGGGGTTTCTGACATTAACCCCAGGCCATAGGGGTAAGTGGAGGAGGGAAAGATGAAACCCCCAAAGCACATTGAAGGTCACTAAAGATGGTGCTGAATGTGCTATAGTGGAAAAGGAGGCAGATCTGTAGCACAACAGATAGAGGCTGCAGTCCATTTGGCTCAGTTTGCTTTCCATAATTCTCCATAGATGCAAATGGGTGCCCAGAAAGAAACAGGGTCGTTGCAAGCTAAACAACAGCAGTTGAAGAAGGATGCTCAAAAGCTGAAAGACCCATGGGATCGGGTTGAGGAAAGTGAGGGAGACCTATTAGTGATGAACGAGTATGCTTGTTACTACTCGGTACTCGCACGAGTATCACTGTACTCGGGCTACTTGGCGGGGACCGAGTAATCTCGCGATACTCGTGCTGTACTCGTGGTCTTCATCCCTGCATGTTGGCGCTCTTTTGAGAGCCAGCCCTCATGCAGGGATTGGCTGGCAGACCACTGCAATGCCACAGCCCTGTTAGTTGTGGAATTGCAGTGATTGGCCGGCCTGCACAGCGTGACTGAGCCTTTATACCGGCGGGCGCGCTGTGCTCTGCACACAGCCATCCAGACAGTCAGTGCAGGGGGAGTGTTGCTGCTTCAGGGAAAGGTTTGCGGCCCTTTATAGCTATTTCCGTAGCAGGGCTGCAAACAGTGTGACCAGAAGTCCTTCTCAGGACTATTATAGTTGTATACAGGCAGGCAGGGTATAGCCAGGTCGGAGTACAGTAGCAGAGTCCTTCTCAGGACTATTGTTGCTGTATACAAGCAGGGTATAGCCAGGTCGGAATACAGGCTAGTGACCAGAAGAGTCCTTGTCAGGACTATTGTAGCAGTATACAGGCAGGCAGGCAGGGTATATAGCCATTCCTAGTGGTGACCGTATACCAGCCTTCATCATATCTGGGGCTGGTGTACACAGTCTAAAACAGTCCAGATAGTGTCAGACTTCTCAGTAATTGTCGCTCCTAAAAACCTGTTAGGTTCTTAGTGCGTCCGTGCTTGCAATTAAAAACCGCACGTGTGTGCCTGTCGGTGGCAGCGTACAGGTGCACGTTTTGCACAAACTATTATATAACGCACAAGTCTAGTGTATAATACACGTCAGTCAGCAGTGTCTGATAGTGTCAGACTTCTCAGTAATTGTCGCTCCTAAAAACCTGTTAGGTTCTTAGTGCGTCCATGCTTGCATTTAAAAACCGCACGTGTGTGCCTGTCGGTGGCAGCGCACAGGTGCACGTTTTGCACAAACTATTATATAACGCACAAGTCTAGTGTATAATACACGTCAGTCAGCAGTGTCTGATAGTGTCAGACTTCTCAGTAATTGTCGCTCCTAAAAACCTGTTAGGTTCTTAGTGCGTCCGTGCTTGCATTTAAAAACTGCACGTGTGTGCCTTTTGGTGGCAGCGTACAGGTGCACTTGTGTGCGTTTTGCACAAACTTGGATATAACGCACAAGTCTAGTGAATACACGTCAGCACAGCATTGCAAAATGCGCAAGGGCGTTGGCAACGAACAAGGAAGTGGACGTGATGGTGGTGCAGGCAGAGGCCGAGGTCGTGGGAAAGCTCTAATTTCGTCACAACAAAGGGCCACATCTAGTCACTCGCACGTCCTGTCTAGAGTTGAGCGCGGTTCGTGGTTCGAGGTTCTCCAGTTCGAGGCTCGAGTGATTTTGGGCCCTGTTCTAGATCGAACTAGAACTCGAGCTTTTTGCAAAAGCTCGATAGTTCTAGAAACGTTCGAGAACGGTTCTAGCAGCAAAGAACCAGCTAAATCCTAGCTTGGTTTCTGCTGTAATAGTGTAAGTCACTCTGTGAATCACACTATTATGACATTTCAGTGTATAGTGTGCGTGAACAGCGCCTTCAGATCACTGCTGTTTCTATAATGGCGATCGCCATTTTTTTTTTTTTTTCCTTGTCTTCCTTCCCTAAGCGCGCGCGTGTAGTGGGGTGGGCCAGCATGTCAGCCAATCCCAGACACACACACAGCTAAGTGGACTTTTAGCCAGAGAAGCAACGGCATGTGTGATAGGATGTCCATGTCACATGTCCCTGCATTATAAAACCGGACATTTTCCTCCAGGACGCCATTATCTCTTCTGCGTCTTTGGTGTCAGACATCACAGTCGCAGCTCCGTCCTTTGTCCTATCGCTGATACAGCTGTATGCGCTCCATACACAGCGCTGGACAGCTTAGGGAGAGCACTTTCTAGCAGTCCTTTTAAGGGCTCAAACCGGCAGGGTCAGAGTTAAGGTGACAGGTCCTGAAAACAGCGACAGCGTCTGTGTAGCCAAGGTCAGGGATTTCCTCCCTGCATTTCCCTATTAGGAGGGAATAGAAAGGCAGGCTTCCATTCCTCTACCCAGACCCCACAATCCTGGCACTGTACCCTCCTGTCCTCTGCACACTCCAACTCATTATAACTAAGCCATTATACTAGCAAACACTCAGTGTACCTAGTGGCATCCTAAACGTGGCTATTGGACTTTGCTATAGTCCCACTAGTGCAAAGACATTTGCAGCACCTCTGCCTGCATTGCACACTCCAACTCATTATAACTAAGCCATTATACTAGCAAACACTCAGTGTACCTAGTGGCATCCTAAACGTGGCTATTGGACTTTGCTATAGTCACACTAGTGCAAAGACATTTGCAGAGCGCGTCTGCCTGCATTGCACACTCCAACTCATTATAACTAAGCCATTATACTAGCAAATACTCAGTGTACCTAGTGGCATCCTATACGTGGCTATTGGACTTTGCTATAGTCACACTAGTGCAAAGACATTTGCAGAGCGCGTCTGCCTGCATTGCACACTCCAACTCATTATAACTAAGCCATTATACTAGCAAACACTCAGTGTACCTAGTGGCATCCTATACGTGGCTATTGGACTTTGCTATAGTCCCACTAGTGCAAAGACATTTGCAGAGCGCGTCTGCCTGCATTGCACACTCCAACTCATTATAACTAAGCCATTATACTAGCAAACACTCAGTGTACCTAGTGGCATCCTATACGTGGCTATTGGACTTTGCTATAGTCACACTAGTGCAAAGACATTTGCAGAGCGCGTCTGCCTGCATTGCACACTCCAACTCATTATAACTAAGCCATTATACTAGCAAACACTCAGTGTACCTAGTGGCATCCTATACGTGGCTTTTGGACTTTGCTATAGTCACACTAGTGCAAAGACATTTGCAGAGCGCGTCTGCCTGCATTGCACACTCCAACTCATTATAACTAAGCCATTATACTAGCAAACACTCAGTGTACCTAGTGGCATCCTATACGTGGCTATTGGACTTTGCTATAGTCACACTAGTGCAAAGACATTTGCAGAGCGCGTCTGCCTGCATTGCACACTCCAACTCATTATAACTAAGCCATTATACTAGCAAACACTCAGTGTACCTAGTGGCATCTTATACGTTGCTATTGGACTTTGCTATAGTCACACTAGTGCAAAGACATTTGCAGAGCGCGTCTGCCTGCATTGCACACTCCAACTCATTATAACTAAGCCATTATACTAGCAAACACTCAGTGTACCTAGTGGCATCCTATACGTGGCTATTGGACTTTGCTATAGTCACACTAGTGCAAAGACATTTGCAGAGCGCGTCTGCCTGCATTGCACACTCCAACTCATTATAACTAAGCCATTATACTAGCAAACACTCAGTGTACCTAGTGGCATCCTATACGTGGCTATTGGACTTTGCTATAGTCACACTAGTGCAAAGACCTTTGCAGAGCGCGTCTGCCTGCATTGCACACTCCAACTCATTATAACTAAGCCATTATACTAGCAAACACTCAGTGTACCTAGTGGCATCCTATACGTGGCTATTGGACTTTGCTATAGTCACACTAGTGCAAAGACATTTGCAGAGCGCGTCTGCCTGCATTGCATACTCCAACTCATTATAACTAAGCCATTATACTAGCAAACACTCAGTGTACCTAGTGGCATCCTATACGTGGCTATTGGACTTTGCTATAGTCACACTAGTGCAAAGACATTTGCAGAGCGCGTCTGCCTGCATTGCACACTCCAACTCATTATAACTAAGCCATTATACTAGCAAACACTCAGTGTACCTAGTGGCATCCTATACGTGGCTATTGGACTTTGCTATAGTCACACTAGTACAAAGACATTTGCAGAGCGCGTCTGCCTGCATTGCACACTCCAACTCATTATAACTAAGCCATTATACTAGCAAACACTCAGTGTACCTAGTGGCATCCTATACGTGGCTATTGGACTTTGCTATAGTCACACTAGTGCAAAGACATTTGCAGAGTGCGTCTGCCTGCATTGCACACTCCAACTCATTATAACTAAGCCATTATACTAGCAAACACTCAGGGTACCTAGTGGCATCCTATACGTGGCTATTGGACTTTGCTATAGTCACACTAGTGCAAAGACATTTGCAGAGCGCGTCTGCCTGCATTGCACACTCCAACTCATTATAACTAAGCCATTATACTAGCAAACACTTAGTGTACCTAGTGGCATCCTATACGTGGCTATTGGACTTTGCTATAGTCACACTAGTACAAAGACATTTGCAGAGCGCGTCTGCCTGCATTGCACACTCAAACTCATTATAACTAAGCCATTATACTAGCAAACACTCAGTGTACCTAGTGGCATCCTATACGTGGCTATTGGACTTTGCTATAGTCACACTAGTGCAAAGACATTTGCAGAGCGCGTCTGCCTGCATTGCACACTCCAACTCATTATAACTAAGCCATTATACTAGCAAACACTCAGTGTACCTAGTGGCATCCTATACGTGGCTATTGGACTTTGCTATAGTCACACTAGTGCAAAGACATTTGCAGAGCGCGTCTGCCTGCATTGCACACTCCAACTCATTATAACTAAGCCATTATACTAGCAAACACTCAGTGTACCTAGTGGCATCCTATACGTGGCTATTGGACTTTGCTATAGTCACACTAGTGCAAAGACATTTGCAGAGCGCGTCTGCATGCATTGCACACTCCAACTCATTATAACTAAGCCATTATACTAGCAAACACTCAGTGTACCTAGTGGCATCCTATACGTGGCTATTGGACTTTGCTATAGTCACACTAGTGCAAAGACATTTGCAGAGCGCGTCTGCCTGCATTGCACACTCCAACTCATTATAACTAAGCCATTATACTAGCAAACACTCAGGGTACCTAGTGGCATCCTATACGTGGCTATTGGACTTTGCTATAGTCACACTAGTGCAAAGACATTTGCAGAGCGCGTCTGCCTGCATTGCACACTCCAACTCATTATAACTAAGCCATTATACTAGCAAACACTTAGTGTACCTAGTGGCATCCTATACGTGGCTATTGGACTTTGCTATAGTCACACTAGTACAAAGACATTTGCAGAGCGCGTCTGCCTGCATTGCACACTCAAACTCATTATAACTAAGCCATTATACTAGCAAACACTCAGTGTACCTAGTGGCATCCTATACGTGGCTATTGGACTTTGCTATAGTCACACTAGTGCAAAGACATTTGCAGAGCGCGTCTGCCTGCATTGCACACTCCAACTCATTATAACTAAGCCATTATACTAGCAAACACTTTGTGTACCTAGTGGCATCCTATACGTGGCTATTGGACTTTGCTATAGTCACACTAGTGCAAAGACATTTGCAGAGCGCGTCTGCCTGCATTGCACACTCCAACTCATTATAACTAAGCCATTATACAAGCAAACACTCAGTGTACCTAGTGGCATCCTATACGTGGCTATTGGACTTTGCTATAGTCACACTAGTGCAAAGACATTTGCAGAGCGCGTCTGCCTGCATTGCACACTCCAACTCATTATAACTAAGCCATTATACTAGCAAACACTCAGTGTACCTAGTGGCATCCTATACGTGGCTATTGGACTTTGCTATAGTCACACTAGTGCAAAGACATTTGCAGAGCGCGTCTGCCTGCATTGCACACTCCAACTCATTATAACTAAGCCATTATACTAGCAAACACTCAGTGTACCTAGTGGCATCCTATACGTGGCTATTGGACTTTGCTATAGTCACACTAGTGCAAAGACATTTGCAGAGCGCGTCTGCCTGCATTGCACACTCCAACTCATTATAACTAAGCCATTATACTAGCAAACACTCAGTGTACCTAGTGGCATCCTATACGTGGCTATTGGACTTTGCTATAGTCACACTAGTGCAAAGACATTTGCAGAGCGCGTCTGCCTGCATTGCACACGCCAACTCATTATAACTAAGCCATTATACTAGCAAACACTCAGTGTACCTAGTGGCATCCTATACGTGGCTATTGGACTTTGCTATAGTCACACTAGTGCAAAGACATTTGCAGAGCGCGTCTGCCTGCATTGCACACTCCAACTCATTATAACTAAGACATTATACTAGCAAACACTCAGTGTACCTAGTGGCATCCTATACGTGGCTATTGGACTTTGCTATAGTCACACTAGTGCAAAGACATTTGCAGAGCGCGTCTGCCTGCATTGCACACTCCAACTCATTATAACTAAGCCATTATACTAGCAAACACTCAGTGTACCTAGTGGCATCCTAAACGTGGCTATTGGACATTGCTATAGTCACACTAGTGCAAAGACATTTGCAGCACCTCTGCCTGCATTGCACACTCCAACTCATTATAACTAACCCATTCTACTAGCAATTTTTGCTGCCAGTTTAAGGGCCGTAGTTGCATTGTCAGGGATATTTATTCTTTATTATTCTGCTGTTAATAAAGCTAGACCACCACTGCAATCTACACCACCTCTCAATTTTTACTACCACATTTTCAGTCCACAATCTTGTCGCAATCAACATGAGTGGCAAAATGACAGATGCTGGTGGAAAGGGGAAGAGGCGTGGTGGAAAAGGCAAAAAAGGTTTTGTCCGTGGGGAAGGTGGCAAAGCTCCATTATCATCTGCTGAAGATAGACCATCTACCAGCAAAAGTAAGATGTCTACTACTTACCGTGGACAATCCGATGTGCTCCCTTTTTTACGGACACGAACAACAGGAACAAAGGTAGATGATGGGCAAAAAAGGAAAATGCTTGAATGGATCTCAAGTGGTCCAACAAGTGCCCTCTCAGCCACTTCAAGTACCGCATCCAAAAAACACCAGTTCTCTGAGTTGTCATCCCAATCAAACTTGCTTTCTCCCAGCTCTGAAGTCTCCATCAGCCCTGCACAGTATGGTGGAACTGAGATGGCTGAGTCTGCAGAGCTGTTCAGTCACACTATAGCCTGGGAATCAGAGGTCTGCTCCCAAGCTACAGTGAGTACAGGAAATGGTCTGCAGTGATGCCCAGAACCTTTGTGACTCTGATTCAGGCCATGAAGACCAAGTTTCTGAGCATAATGTTGACCCTTTGTCACAAACTGTAACACCTGTGGTTATAGACAATGAGGAACATACTGATGAAGATGAGATGCAGATACCTGATTGTGATGACAACTTAAATATTCGGTCAGGGCAAGAAGAGGCTCGGTCTCAGGGGGAGGGGAGTGCAAACACAACAATTGATGATGAAGTTCTAGATCCCACCTACTGTCAACCCCCAGTCAGGCACTCGAGGAGGTCAACAGAGGCGGTGGAGGAGGATGCAACCGACGACGAAGTTACCTTGCGCCTTCCTGGACAGAGTCGGAGCACTGGTAGCACGTCTACAACTGCATCCTCAGCCACCACTCTGCCTCTGAGCATTATTCGGGGTGGATCAACAGGTCGCATGGCCTCTAAGCCTTGCCTAGCCTGGTCCTTTTTTGACATAGAAAAAGATCGCCCAAATTATGTGATCTGTAAACTTTGTTATGATTGTCTTAGTAGAGGTCAAAACCTCAGCAGTTTGACAACTTCTTCCATGAATCGTCACATGAATAAATATCATAGGTCCCGGTGGGAAGCTCACCGTGCTGCAATGCGGCCTAGCGGAGCGAACCATCCACCGCCTGCCCCTTCCAGTGCATCCGCGCGCTGTTCATCTTCTAGGACTGTGGGGACAGCTGTCACACCTGTTTTTCCACCCACAACTTCCACCACTGTAACCGCAACAGGCAGTTTGCTTGGTAGGTCGTCAGTTGTTTTGGAAGGGGAAACAAGTGAGTGTGTACAGCTCTCTCAGACATCGATAGCACCAACTTTGGATGAAGGCAACATCATGTCTCCGCCTGCACTTTCCTCACAAACCTGCATTTTTCCAGGGACACCCTACTCAACACCGTCTACACACAGCAACCAGATCTCTGTCCCTCAGATGTGGACAAATAAAAGGCCATTTCCTGCGACCCATGACAAAGCTAAGAGGTTGACGCTATCCCTCTGTAAGCTGTTGGCTACAGAAATGCTGCCTTTCCGCCTAGTGGACACACAGGATTTTAGAGACCTTATGTCTGTCGCTGTGCCCCAGTACCAGATGCCTAGTCGCCACTACTTTTCTAAGAAAGGTGTGCCCGCGCTACACCAGCATGTCGCACACAACATCACCGCTTCATTGAGAAACTCTGTGTGTGAACGGGTGCATTTCACCACCGATACTTGGACCAGTAAGCATGGACAGGGACGTTACATGTCGCTCACTGGGCACTGGGTAACTATGGTGATAGATGGTGAAGGGTCTGCTGCACAAGTCTTGCCGTCCCCACGACTTGTGTGTCAATCCTCTGTCTGTCCAAGTTCCGCCACTGCTTCTGCATCCTCCACCTCATCTGGGTCCTCCACCTCCGCCCCAAGCCTGCCTGGTCAGGCCACCAGCGTTCTCACTGCGCAGAAGGAATCACGCACCCCTCATTACTATGCTGGCAGCAGAGCGCAACGGCATCAGGCGGTCTTTAGCTTGACATGTCTTGGGAATAAGAGTCACACAGCTGAGGAGTTGTGGTCAGCTCTGCGGTCCGAGTTTAATAAATGGTTGTCTCCACTCAACCTGCAGCCTGGTAAGGCCGTGTGCGACAATGCTGCAAACCTGGGTGCGGCCCTTCGCCTGGGCAAGGTGACACACGTACCTTGTATGGCTCACGTGTTGAACCTTGTCGTGCAGCAATTTTTAACACAGTATCCCGGCCTAGATGGCCTTCTGAACAGGGCACGAAAACTGTCTGCTCACTTCCGCCGTTCAAGCGCCGCAGCTGAGCGACTTGTATCGCTCCAGAAGTCTTTCGGCATGCCGGTTCATCGACTGAAATGCGATGTGGCGACACGCTGGAATTCAACTCTCCACATGTTACAGCGACTGTGGCAGCACCGCCGTGCCCTGGTGCAATACGTCATGACGTATAGCCTGGGCCAACGAGATGCAGAGGTGGGGCAGATCACCCTGATGGAGTGGTCTCAGATCAAGGACCTATGCACCCTTCTGCACAGTTTCGACATGGCGACGAATATGTTTAGCGCTGACAATGCCATTATCAGCATGACGATTCCAGTCATTTACATGCTGGAACACACGCTAAACACTATTCGGAGTCAGGGGGTGGGACAACAGGAGGGGGATGAACTACAGGAGGATTCATATGCGCAAGACACAACAACATCACCAAGGTCCAGACGTTCATCATCACCAAGGCGCCAGGCATGGCAGCATAGGGGACAGGGATCAACAAGGGCGCATGGTAGCAGGCGAGATGTTGAGGAAGGTGCAGGAGGACATGAAGAAATGGAGGACGAACTGTCCATGGACATGGAAGACTCAGCAGATGAGGGAGACCTTGGTCAAATTTCAGTTGAAAGAGGTTGGGGGGAGATGTCAGAGGAAGAAAGATCGGTTAGCACCTCTATGCCACAAACACAGCGTGGACTTGGTCCGCATGGCTGCGCAAGACACATGAGTGCCTTCTTGTTGCACTACCTCCAACATGACCCTCGTATTGTCAAAATTAGAAGTGATGATGACTACTGGCTTGCCACACTATTAGATCCCCGGTACAAGTCCAAATTTTGTGACATAATTGCAAGAGTATCAGCAGAAGCTGTTACTCGATCTTAGATCCGCTTTTCCACCAAACAACCGTGCAGGTGCAGGGAGTGAATCTCCCAGTTGTAACTTGACAAACATGGGACGGTCTCGTCATCTTCACCAGTCTACCCGTACCAGTAGGACCGTATCTGGTGCTGGTAACAGCAATTTTATGGAATCTTTTCATAATTTTTTTAGACCCTCCTTTGCAAGGCCACCAGAGACAACAAGTCTGACACATAGTCAACGGCTGGAGAGGATGATACAGGAGTATCTCCAAATGAACATCGATGCCATGACTTTGCAAATGGAGCCTTGCTCCTTTTGGGCTTCAAACCTCGAAAAATGGCCAGAGCTCTCAACTTACGCCTTGGAGATTTTGTCGTGTCCAGCGTTGTCTCTGAACGTGTCTTCAGTGCTGCTGGGTGTGTGCTGACAGATAAGCGCACGCGTCTGTCCAGTGACAATGTGGACAAACTTACGTTCATCAAAATGAACAAGTCATGGATCCAGAAGGAATTTACAACCCCTGTGTCATCCTGGGGAGAGTAAATGCTTGTGGATTTGGAATGTGCTTGATGCAAATCTAGCTGTGAAGTGTACAACTAGGGCACAAGTGCTGCCACTGAATGGGTGGGTGTGTGTGGGGCACAATTTTTGGAAAAAAAGGGAGACTCCGCTTGGAGTAACCCTTGCTTGCTGTGTTTTTAAAAGAAGCCAAGATGAACAGAGCTGGGATCAGGAAAGACTTTGCTACCTACCCTGGTGTCATACTGGGGACGGTTAATTATGGCGTATTTTTGAATGTGCTTGATGCAAATCTAGCTGTGAAGTGTACAACTAGGGCACAAGTGCTGCCACTGAATGGGTGGGTGTGTGGGGCACAATTTTTGGAAAAAAAGGGAGACTCCGCTTGGAGTAACCCTTGCTTGCTGTGTTTTTAAAAGAAGCCAAGATGAACAGAGCTGGGATCAGGAAAGACTTTGCTACCTACCCTGGTGTCATCCTGGGGACGGTTAATTATGGCGTATTTTTGAATGTGCTTGATGCAAATCTAGCTGTTAAGTGTACAACTAGGGCACAAGTGCTGCCACTGAATGGGTGGGTGTGTGTGGGGCACAATTTTTGGAAAAAAAGGCAGACTCCGCTTGGAGTAACCCTTGCTTACATAGTTTTTAAAAGAAGCCAAGATGAACAAGTCATGGTTCAGCAAAGACTTTATCTACCTACCCCGGTGTCATGCTGGGGACGGTTAATTATGGCGTATTTTTGAATGTGCTTGATGCAAATCTAAACATCCTGTTTGCAACTAGGGCCCAAGTGCTGCCACTGATGGGGTGGGTGTCTGTGTGGCCCAATTTTTGGAAAAAAGGGAGACTCCGCTTGGAGTAACCCTTACTTGCTGTGTTTTTAAAAGAAGCCAAGATGAACAGAGCTGGGATCAGGAAAGACTTTGCTACCTACCCTGGTGTCATCCTGGGGACGGTTAATTATGGCGTATTTTTGAATGTGCTTGATGCAAATCTAGCTGTGAAGTGTACAACTAGGGCACAAGTGCTGCCACTGAATGGGTGGGTGTGTGTGGGGCACAATTTTTGGAAAAAAAGGGAGACTCCGCTTGGAGTAACCCTTGCTTACATTGTTTTTAAAAGAAGCCAAGATGAACAAGTCATGGTTCAGCAAAGACTTTATCTACCTACCCCGGTGTCATGCTGGGGACGGTTAATTATGGCGTATTTTTGAATGTGCTTGATGCAAATCAAAACATCCTGTTTGCAACTAGGGCCCAAGTGCTGCCACTGATGGGGTGGGTGTCTGTGTGGCCCAATTTTTGGAAAAAAGGGAGACTCCGCTTGGAGTAACCCTTGCTTGCTGTGTTTTTAAAAGAAGCCAAGATGAACAGAGCTGGGATCAGGAAAGACTTTGCTACCTACCCTGGTGTCATCCTGGGGACGGTTAATTATGGCGTATTTTTGAATGTGCTTGATGCAAATCTAGCTGTGAAGTGTACAACTAGGGCACAAGTGCTGCCACTGAATGGGTGGGTGTGTGTGGGGCACAATTTTTGGAAAAAAAGGGAGACTCCGCTTGGAGTAACCCTTGCTTACATTGTTTTTAAAAGAAGCCAAGATGAACAAGTCATGGTTCAGCAAAGACTTTATCTACCTACCCCGGTGTCATGCTGGGGACGGTTAATTATGGCGTATTTTTGAATGTGCTTGATGCAAATCTAAACATCCTGTTTGCAACTAGGGCCCAAGTGCTGCCACTGATGGGATGGGTGTCTGTGTGGCCCAATTTTTGGAAAAAAGGGAGACTCCGCTTGGAGTAACCCTTGCTTGCTGTGTTTTTAAAAGAAGCCAAGATGAACAGAGCTGGGATCAGGAAAGACTTTGCTACCTACCCTGGTGTCATCCTGGGGACGGTTAATTATGGCGTATTTTTGAATGTGCTTGATGCAAATCTAGCTGTGAAGTGTACAACTAGGGCACAAGTGCTGCCACTGAATGGGTGGGTGTGTGTGGGGCACAAGTTTTGGAAAAAAAGGGAGACTCCGCTTGGAGTAACCCTTGCTTACATAGTTTTTAAAAGAAGCCAAGATGAACAAGTCATGGTTCAGCAAAGACTTTATCTACCTACCCCGGTGTCATGCTGGGGACGGTTAATTATGGCGTATTTTTGAATGTGCTTGATGCAAATCTAAACATCCTGTTTGCAACTAGGGCCCAAGTGCTGCCACTGATGGGGTGGGTGTCTGTGTGGCCCAATTTTTGGAAAAAAGGGAGACTCCGCTTGGAGTAACCCTTACTTGCTGTGTTTTTAAAAGAAGCCAAGATGAACAGAGCTGGGATCAGGAAAGACTTTGCTACCTACCCTGGTGTCATCCTGGGGACGGTTAATTATGGCGTATTTTTGAATGTGCTTGATGCAAATCTAGCTGTGAAGTGTACAACTAGGGCACAAGTGCTGCCACTGAATGGGTGGGTGTGTGTGGGGCACAATTTTTGGAAAAAAAGGGAGACTCCGCTTGGAGTAACCCTTGCTTACATTGTTTTTAAAAGAAGCCAAGATGAACAAGTCATGGTTCAGCAAAGACTTTATCTACCTACCCCGGTGTCATGCTGGGGACGGTTAATTATGGCGTATTTTTGAATGTGCTTGATGCAAATCAAAACATCCTGTTTGCAACTAGGGCCCAAGTGCTGCCACTGATGGGGTGGGTGTCTGTGTGGCCCAATTTTTGGAAAAAAGGAAGACTCCGCTTGGAGTAACCCTTGCTTGCTGTGTTTTTAAAAGAAGCCAAGATGAACAGAGCTGGGATCAGGAAAGACTTTGCTACCTACCCTGGTGTCATCCTGGGGACGGTTAATTATGGCGTATTTTTGAATGTGCTTGATGCAAATCTAGCTGTGAAGTGTACAACTAGGGCACAAGTGCTGCCACTGAATGGGTGGGTGTGTGTGGGGCCCAATTTTTGGAAAAAAGGGAGACTCCGCTTGGAGTCACCTTGCGGTGTTTTACATGACTTTAGAAGGGCGTGCCATGCCTATATCTGTGTCTCCTCCTCTTTTTCCTTGTCCAGCTCTTTTGTTTTTGCATAAGTATATGTCCTTGTCACTTCCCCATGTGTTTGTGTTGTGTTGTGAGTTGTTTGTCACCTTTTGGACACCTAGGGTGTTTTCTAGGTGTTTTTCTGTGTTTGTGATTGCCTGCCATTGTTTCCTATGCAGTTCGAGTTCGGTTCGTCGAACGTTCGACGAGCCGAACTCGAACGGGACCTCCGTTCGGCGAACCGGCCTCGAGCCGAACCGGGACCGGTTCGCTCATCTCTAGTCCTGTCCCAAATTCTTGGGGACCGCAGCAGTACACCGCTCTTGAACCAAGACCAGTGTCAACAGGTTGTTCGTTGGATAGCAGATAATGCTTCCAGTCAGATTGGCACCACCACAAACACTCTGTCTTCCACACGGTCAAGTGTCAGTAGCCGTGATACTGCACCGCACATTTCAGAACCTGATCCTCCTTCCTACCACAAGGCTGAGTATACGTCCTCGGACATTACTGATCCCACACTTGGACACTCGGAAGAGCTGTTCACGTTTCCATTCGCACATTCTGGCCTCTCGCCAGCTCATGTTGAAGTGGGTCATGAGGAGATCGTATGTACAGATGCCCAAATATTTGAGCAGCCACGTTCTCACGAAGTTGGCATCGTGTCTCAACAAGGGGTGGACGATGATGAGACACAATTATCAGGAAGTCAGGAGGAGGAGCATGGTGCGGAAGAGGAAGACGACGTGGTGGATGATCCAGTAACTGACCCAACCTGGCAGGAGGATATGCAGAGCGAGGACAGCAGTGCACAGGGGGAGGGAGGCGTAGCATCGCAACAGGCAGTAAGAAGCAGGGTGGCGGCTCCAGGCAGAAGTCAGGCAACCATTCCCCGGAACAACAACACGACACAAGGTGCCTGTACAAATGTTAGGTCTTCCCGAGTCTGGCAGTTTTTTAAGTTGGCTCCAGATGATTCTAAAAAGGCCATTTGCAACACCTGCCGTGCCAGCATCAGCAGGGGTACCAAAACTAGCAGCCTGACCACCACCAGCATGATCAGGCACACGTTAGCCAAGCACCCGACTTTGTGGGAAGTACAACAGAGTCAAAGAGCAGTGCTTGCTGATGTCACTGCTACATCTTTGCTTGTTGTGCATGCGAGCCAATCCCCTGTCCATGCTGCCTGCGAACAAGCCTCCTCCGGTCCTGCACCTGCAGTTGCCTACGCAGAAATAACACCATCATCAAGCACGTCCTTGTCCCAGCGCAGCGTTCAGTTATCCATTCAGCAAACCTTTGAACGCAGGCGCAAATACACTGCCAACGCCCCACATGCCAGAGTTCTAAATGCTAACATTTCGCGACTGCTTGCGCTGGAAATGTTGCCTTTTAGGCTGGTGGAGACAGAAGCATTCCGCGACCTGATGGCGGCAGCTGTCCCACGTTACTCGGTCCCCAGCCGCCACTATTTTTCCCGGTGTGCCGTCCCCGCGTTGCATAACCACGTGTCACAAAACATCACACGTGCCCTGAACAACGCTGTTTCACCCAAAGTCCACCTAACCACAGACACGTGGACAAGTGCTTGTGGGCAAGGCCGCTACATCTCGTTGACGGCACACTGGGTTAATATTGTGGAAGCTGGGACCCAGTCTGAGCGAGAGACGGAACACGTCCTTCCCACACCAAGGTTTGCAGGCCCTACCTCAGTCAGGGTTTCACCCACACTCTACAGCTCCGGAATGTCATGCTCTTCAGCCTCCTCCTCCTGCGCATCCTCATCCACTTTACCCTCCAAACCAGTCCCAAGCTGGAAGCACTGCAGCACTGCCTCGGCGAAGCGGCAACAGGCTGTGCTGAAGCTAATCTGCATAGGTGACAAACCCCACAATGCAGAAGAGGTGTGGACAGCTCTGAAACAGCAGGCAGATAACTGGCTCACACCTCTGAATCTAAAGCCAGGAAAGGTCGTGTGTGACAATGGCCGGAACCTGGTGGCGGCTTTGAGGCGAGGCCAGCTGACACATGTTCCATGCGTGGCCCATGTGCTCAACCTCGTGGTTCAGCGGTTTCTAAAGTCATACCCAGAGCTGTCTGATCTGCTGGTAAAAGTTCGCCGCCTGTCTGCACATTTTCGAAAGTCACCTACTGCTTCAGCCGGCCTTGCCGGCTTTTAGCGCCGTTTGCATCTTCCGGCTCACAGACTGGTGTGTGATGTCCCCACGCGTTGGAATTCAACTCTGCACATGTTGGTCAGGATATGTGAGCAGAAGAGGGCAGTTGTTGAGTACCTGCATCACCTAAGCCGTCGGGAAATGGGTCAAACTCCACACATAACACCTGAGGAGTGGAGATGGATGTCCGACCTATGTACCATCCTCCAAAACTTTGAGGACTCCACCAAGATGGTGAGTGGTGATGACGCCATTATTAGCGTCACCATACCGCTTCTCTGCCTTCTAAAACGGTCTCTGCTCAAAAACAAACATGATGCATTGCAGGCGGAGCGCGATGAGTTGGAGCAAGAAACAGTCGTGGGTGTGGGTGATAACACACAGCCCAGCCTCGTCTCATCACAACGTGCAGTGGAGGACTATGACGAGGAGGAGGATGAAGACATGGAGCAACTCTCCGGCCAAATTGAGGATATGACAATCACACCAGTCATATCCTCGGTTCAGCGTGGCTGGCCAGAGGACAGGGTAGATGAGGAGGAGGAGGAGGAGGAGGACAGCATGTTCAGTCATCGTGTTGGTCAGGATACTGAAGTACTGGCTGTTAAGAGTCTGGCGCACATGGCTGACTTTATGGTAAGCTGCCTGTCTCGTGACCCTCGCGTTAAGAACATCTTGGCCGACAATCATTACTGGTTGGTAACACTGTTAGACCCACGCTACAAGGAGAACTTTATGTCTCTTATTCCCGAGGCAGAGAGGTCAGCCAAAATGCAGCAGTTCCGGAAGGTCATAGTCACGGAAGTAGGCAAAGCATTCCCCTCACAAAACGCTAGCGGCATAGGTCAGGAATCAGTGGACAACCAAGGCGTACAGCCGAGAGAGGCACAAGTCCAATCCGCCAGAGGTAGGGGAACAGTCTTTAAGATGTGGGACAGTTTTCTCAGCCCCTCACGTACCACAGCCCCTGAGGTGTGGGGTAGTGCCACAAGAAATCCTAAGTTTGCCCAGATGCTCAAGGAGTACCTTGCAGATCGAACAACTGTACTCCGACATTCCTCTGTGCCTTACAATTATTGGGTATCCAAGGTGGACACGTGGCATGAATTGGCTCTCTACGCCTTGGAAGTCCTGGCCTGCCCTGCCGCTAGCGTTTTGTCAGAGCGTGTTTTTAGTGCCGCAGGTGGAATCATTACAGATAAACGCACCCGCCTGTCAACTGAAAATGCTGACTCTGATCAAGATGAACAAGGGTTGGATTGGGCCAGACTTCACCACACCACCAGCAAATGAGAGCGGAATTTAAAGTTTGTAACGGGAATTTGCCATGTACCTCCACTCACCCATGGGTACACACTTCTCGACTTTGGATAATCGCTGGACTGCTCCTCCTTCTCCTCATGCGCCACCATGATGACCGTTACAATAGTTAGGCCTTTGTTTCAGGTATACCCCCAGTGGTAAATTTTTTCGCCCATTCTTTCAGAATGGACAATACAACGACAGGAGACCCGCTCCTTTGCAATGGGAACAATGTTTTGAGGCCCTCATGCACGTCTCTATCCAGGGACAATGTGGAGCCTCCCAATTTTTGGCTGCCCTGCCTAAGGGCTATACTACAATAGACCCAGTTCCTTACAATGGGCACTTCAGGTTTACAGGCCCTCATGCACGTCTCTATCCAGGGACAACGTGGAGCCTCTCAATTTTTGGCTGCCCTGCCAAAGGGCTATACTACAATAGACCCACTTCCTTACAATGGGCACTTCAGGTTTACAGGCCCTCATGCACGTCTCTATCCAGGGACAACGTGGAGCCTCCCAATTTTTCGCTGCCCTGCCAAAGGGCTATACTACAATACACCCACTTCCTGACAATGGGCACTTCAGGTTTACAGGCCCTCATACACGTCTCTATCCAGGGACAATGTGGAGCC
Source organism: Anomaloglossus baeobatrachus (assembly GCF_048569485.1). Lineage (NCBI taxonomy): Eukaryota > Metazoa > Chordata > Amphibia > Anura > Aromobatidae > Anomaloglossus > Anomaloglossus baeobatrachus. The sequence continues at coordinate 503,388,037 of NC_134354.1, forward strand.
TCCCAATTTTTGGCTGCCCTGCCTAAGGGCTATACTACAATAGACCCACTTCCTGACAATGGACACTTCAGGTTTACAGGCCCTCATGCATGTCTCTATCCAGGGACAATGTGGAGCCTCCCAATTTTTGGCTGCCCTGCCTAAGGGCTATACTACAATAGACCCACTTCCTGACAATGGACACTTCAGGTTTACAGGCCCTCATGCATGTCTCTATCCAGGCACAATGTGGAGCCTCCCAATTTTTGGCTGCCCTGCCTAAGGGCTATACTACAATAGACCCACTTCCTTACAATGGGCACTTCAGGTTTACAGGCCCTCATGCACGTCTCTATCCAGGGACAACGTGGAGCCTCCCAATTTTTGGCTGCCCTGCCAAAGGGCTATACTACAATAGACCCACTTCCTTACAATGGGCACTTCAGGTTTACAGGCCCTCATGCACGTCTCTATCCAGGGACAATGTGGAGCCTCCCAATTTTTGGCTGCCCTGCCTAAGGGCTATACTACAATAGACCCACTTCCTGACAATGGACACTTCAGGTTTACATGCCCTCATGCACGTCTCTATCCAGTGACAATGTGGAGCCTCCCAATTTTTGGCTGCCCTGCCTAAGGGCTATACTACAATAGACCCACTTCCTTACAATGGGCACTTCAGGTTTACAGGCCCTCATGCACGTCTCTATCCAGGGACAACGTGGAGCCTCCCAATTTTTGGCTGCCCTGCCAAAGGGCTATACTACAATAGACCCACTTCCTTACAATGGGCACTTCAGGTTTACAGGCCCTCATGCACGTCTCTATCCAGGGACAACGTGGAGCCTCCCAATTTTTGGCTGCCCTGCCAAAGGGCTATACTACAATAGACCCACTTCCTTACAATGGGCACTTCAGGTTTACAGGCCCTCATGCACGTCTCTATCCAGGGACAATGTGGAGCCTCCCAATTTTTGGCTGCCCTGCCAAAGGGCTATACTACAATGGACCCACTTCCTTACAATGGTCACTTCAGGTTTACAGGCCCTCATGCACGTCTGTATGCAGGGGCATTGGTGAACCTCACAATTTTGGACTGCCCTGGCAAAGGAAAATACTACAAAGACTCACTTCCTCAAAATGGGCACATTAGACTCAAGAGGCATTCATGTACGTCTCTTCTCAGGGACATCGGAGTGCCACACAATGTTTTATGTAAAATCTTTCATGTATTAATCTCAAAAAGTAACATACACCAGCTCTATCTCACTATTGGGTATGTGCCCTTAACATTTCCGCCATGAAAATTCATTTTGGTGTCATTTTGAAGGTTTTCTGGTGAGTCCGTAAAAATGGCGTACAACGCGGACAAAATTGTTCACAGCTGTGACTTTTGAGTGATAAATGCTTCAAGGGGTCTTCCCCATGCTGTTGCCATGTCATTTGAGCACTCTTCTGAGACTTTTGTGACATTTTTAGGGTTTCTACATGCTGCCGGGGGTCATTTCATAAAAATACTCGGGTCTCCCATAGGATAACATTGGGCTCGGTGCTCGGGCAGAGTACACGAGTATCTTGGGATGCTCGGCCCGAGCCTCGAGCACCCGAGCTTTTTAGTACTCGCTCATCACTAAGACCTATCTTCGCTATCTTTTTCACCCTTAGCAGATGGATCTTTGCAGATACCCCTGCAGTCGGCATCCTTTTCTCAGGGGCCCTAGGGATAGGAATTCGCCCATAGAGAAACTACTGTTGCTGATGTCATGGTGGCCATTGGAGTTTGTAATATTTCCGTTAACAATCTCATGTATCAAATGGGTTGTATTAAACAGGATCTGGCTAGTGTGAGACAAGATATCAAACAGCTAGATGAAATATAATAATAATAATAATAATAATAATAATAACAACAATATTTATTCATTTATATAAAGAACCACAGCCCTTGAGGAAAGAGTGAGTGAAATAGACGATGTGTTGTGGCCCATGACAAAGGATGTTCAGGTGCATGGCAGAATCATGGACGTCATTTGCGCACAACAGGATGATCTAGAGAACCGTTTGCGCAGAAATAATATCCATATAGTGGGGTGCCGGAGAATGTGGAGGGAACAAAGCCTGCTGAATATTTTGAGGACTGAATTATAAAGAATTTGGAAAGGATACGCTGACAGCGTTATTTGCTATTTAGCGAGCTCACAGGGTCCCTACCAGGCCCCGACCCTCGTGAAGCCCACCACATATGGTGCTCATGAAAATCCTGCACTACAAGATTACCAAAACGTAATTTTAAGAGCAGCAAGAAATACATCGAACTTATCTATGGAAACCAGAAAGTGTCGCTCTTCCCAGATTTTTCGGCACAGGTCCAAAAAAAAAATGGGTGCAGTTCCTGGACATTAAGCGCAGACTGTGTCAGCTGGATGTACCCTATTCCATGCTTTACCCGGCATGACTTCGACTGGTGGCTATGAACTCTACACATTTCTATGAGTTTCCGACGGATGCACTCGAATGGCTGGACAAGAACGAGAAAACCATTTGGGACTTAAAGGGGCAAAGGAGTTCCCACATTGATTGAAGCAGACTGGTTCTTAATTCCACCCTTTTCTGGGGTTTTTCCCTGTGTTTTTTCTTTCTTTTATTTTGCTTAATCTGTTTCCCAGTTTATGGGAAAAGTCACCCATCTGTGCTCCTGTGAACTGAGACAAGTACTTGGTGGGGAGAGGTGACGTGAACTGCCTCCCTCGGTTGGGGTGTTTGAACCTGTGTAGTAACTGGATATGAAGGACTGGATATCCTGCATTATTATGTTAAATTGTGTCCCCCGGGACTACTTCTGGTTCACGGGTTATCTGGCTTATGGGTTATCTGGCTTGTTTTCCTGGAACTTACGCTTACCTGATGTTGCACCTCTCCCACCCCCCCTTTTTTTTTCTCTTCTTTCTTTACTTTATCCCTATACCTATGGTACTGTGCTATAATAGGGATGTGATTTAATATGGTATGTTGAGGCAGGTGGGGGTGTCATAATACTATGACGATAATGCATGCTTATGTACAACGGTTGGAGGAGCTTGCCTTAAATGAAAAACGGTACTTGATTAGCAAACGTTCCCCATGAAGTAGGAGTAGTTAAGTTTTGGCAGTAATTCTTGGTCTGGACTCCTACTGGTGAGGAGTGTGTTTGATAGACCCTGTTGTCAACTAACTGGTGGGTATGTTTGTTAAGTTGTTGAGAGGGGGAGGGGGGAGGGGAAAGGTGAACTTTCCGACTTAAGAAAATAAGGCTAGATCTGTGGCTCAGAACCTATATTAGTGTGTGTGGAAATATTCGACTTATACCTAACTTGTCTAATGCAACATGATGGCGGAACAGGTGACGATGCTGACTTGGAACGTTAGAGGGATTATTGATGGTGTGAAATGTAGGGCAGTGCTGTACTATGCAAAATCCTTCCCATCTTTAATAGTGTCTCTGCAGGAAACTCACCTGACTAAGGACAGAACCCATTTGTTGAAAGTGGGGTGGATTGGTCATAGAGTCTACGCCTCTTGTTCAAACTATGCCTGAGGGGTCAGCTTGCTAATACACCAAAACATACCTTTTGTTTGTCTGTCAGTCAAGATAGATGAAGAAGGGAGGTGTATCTGTCTTTTAGCAGTTATCAGGGACTGCATATGTAGCGCCCCTGACTACATCAGGGTGCTACAGGAAACTGCATCCTGTACCCCAGGGTGCAGGACCTACCCCTGTGGTTCCAGGTTCCCATCAACAGTGTCACTGACATCCGCACTACAAATCCCAACCACACCTCACACCGGGGCTGGACAGACACACCAGTGGGTTGGTCAAGTTGGAGCACGGCCGCCCACCTAGGGGCCAGGTAGACTGGTGGGAGGAGAGACAAGGAGTGTTCAGTTGTAGCCCTAAGAGAGTGAGAAGCAGGGTAGTTGGAGCTCCCAGGCAGGCGACAGGTTGGGTGGCAAACGGTGGTCCGGGACCACAGGAGTCGGGGACCGGTATTAGGAACACTAGACAGGAGTGTAACAGACGCAATCTAGGAGGACTGTTGGCTCAAGAAAACCCAGCAACCTTACCGGTACCATGCACGGCGGGTTACAGGACCCTAGATCAGGGAAGAGCTTCAAGCGCCTTGGTAATTAACCTTTGGAGGATAGTCTCTTTTTGAACTTTCCCCAAGAGCTCAGAGATTGGAGGCATCAGCACAACGCGGAGAATAGGGTTCTCAAAAAATACACAACCCACTGAAATCCCAAGTGCCAGCTAAATATCCACTATCTGGGGCCTTCCCTACCTGCGGAGGTCTCACACCTGGCTGCCCCACACCATCTGCCCCGGTACTCCCATCGGCAGCGGCGGTACTCCCCTTTACCGCAACCCACAGGTGGCGTCACGAACTTTCATCAACTGTAAATATCCCCTTACATTTGAAGTGGCCGCAAGCCCCCGGGTCCGGAGATCCTCGAGCCACAGCAACCCCGTATCTGATCAGTTCGACTGCTACTGGGGTGACACGCAAATATAATATGGTGGCAGCCTATATTATTCCTCCATACTTGGGGAAGGGGATCTGCAGGAAGCTCTTCAATTTGCCGTGCAGGCATCCCTATTACCACTTTTGATCCGTGGGGATTTTAACAATACGATCAATGAGGAATTGGATAGGCTGAGACAGAAGGGAGAGAAAGATGGGGAATGACTCCGTTTGGGTGACTCGTATTTGAATTTGAATTGATGGACCTATGGAGAATCCGTAACCCAGGTGTAAAGATCTATTCTTGCTTTTCTATCTCTTTTTGGCTCATTATCAATGAATGATCTAGCTCTTACGAATGTGCAGATGGTGAGGACAGTAAGCCTGGTAGAATTTTTGCCACGTAACATATCAGATCATTCCCCACTTCGACTAGTAATACAGCTGGGAGCAAGGGAGGGAGGTGTCCCTATCCCCTGGAGATTTAATCCATTTTGCCTCACAATATTTCCTAAGGGCAGCAAGGTCCCCAAATTACTTGAGGAATTCTTTCTTCACAGTAAGGGGTCATTTTCTGTGGCTATATTATGGGACACAATGAAGACTTCTTGATAAAGAGGTAAATGGGTGGTACTAGCTAGTATGGGCTTTGGCAAAAAAATAATTTCTTGGGTGAAATTGTTGTATGCAGTGCCAAAGGCCAGAGTAACGGTCAATGGTCTGCTATCAGAGGAGTTATCACTGGCCAGAGGGGCCAGGCAGGGGGGCCTGCTGTCCCCGGTACTTTTTGATATTGCTATTAAACCCCTGGCTGCAGCATTGAGAGCATCGGGAGGCGTGAAAGGTTTTTCCCATGGTAATTTGAAAGAGAAGGTCATGCTATACACAGATAATATGCAGTTGCTCTTAAATGATTTGCCGAACTTCCTAAAAGGAATAATATCTGTCATTGATCATTTTAGCACACTGTCAAGATTAACAATTCATTGGGATAAATCATCTCTGATGATATTGGGGCCCCTCCTGCTTCTCAGGGTCTGGTAGGGCAGCTGAAGCTAACTTCCTCATTTAAGTATTTAGGGATTTGAATTAGTGAGAAAGTGACAGACTATAAAAAACTAAATATCCCACCTCTTTGGTAAAGGTTTCAGCAGAAAATCAAAGCCTGTTGCAAACTTCCACTTTCGGTGATTGGTAGGGCCATCTAAGTGAAAATGATTCTTATGCCACAGGCACTATACCTGTTACATAATGCACCTATGTGGCTGCCCCAACGTATCTTTTATAAAATTAATAGTTCCTTCAGAGAATTAATTTGGACAAGGGGAGTAGCACGTATAAAGTTACAGACACTGCAGAAGCCTAAAATGAGAGGGGGATTGGCAGTTCTGGACCAGTTTCTTTACTATCTGGCAGAGCAGATGCAGCACCTTAAGAATTGGGAGGAAGAGGGTGCAGGAAACTCACAATCAATAGTGGCAATTCTACATCATACACTAGGAAAAAGGGATCTGCCTGCGGAATTGGATTCAGGGGGTTCTTGACAAGAGACTGTGCCTCGATTACCAATTAATTTTTTTTAAAAATCCTCAGAGCTCAGACGGAGTCCATGGCATTCCCACGACGTTCACTAATTCTGTAGCACAACCTACAGAGCCTTGTTCTGAGGCTGCATGACCCCTGAGCTTGATGCCATCTGACATTAACCAGCTGACATCAACCCCAAAAAATATTACCCCAATTGCCACCAAACCAGGGCAATTGGGTAAAGCCGGGTAAAGCGCTAAAATCGGCACATATAATGTGATGCATCAATTCTGAGGTGGCTGTGGGTTGTTATTTTTAGGCAGGGAAGAGCCAAATAACCATGCACCTTCTCAGCCTAATATTAGCCTCCAGCCATCTGCTTTACCTTGGCTGGTTTTAAAAATGGGGGTACCCCACATAATTTTTTTAAATTATTTATTTATTTTGTTCACAGAAGGGATTTGGGAGTCGGAAATGTGTTCAGGCATCTTCCCCATTTTGTTGCTGTTCCATTTGAGAACTGTTCCATCCATTTCAGCAATTTTCCAGCCATCCAGATGGGAGTTCTTCTGGAAAAATGCTCAAGTTCCCCATTGATTTTAATTATACTAGTTACTCAAATCGAGCACATCTGAGCATCTGACCTGCTCGATTTGGGTAACGAGCACTGAATCATTTTCGTGCTAGTTCACCACTAGCCTTATGTTCTTTCAAATGCACTGTTATCTCTGTTTGTAAATATAGTGATAGTATTTTAAAATCAGAATACTTCGTTAGCAGAATTTATCTACTCAACAGAAATGCCACTCACCACCCACCTAAGCATTCAAAAGTAAGGAGAGTCAGCATAGCTATGCACTGTTCAAGAGACAACTTTAGAATACCTTTTATTCAGAGGTTGATTGTAACCATCATATGGAGGGGACTTTATGGGGCTCATTTTCAAGCAAGTAGTGCAGGTGCCAGAGGTGGAGCTTAATCTATAAGTAGTGATGAGCAAGTGTGTTCAAGTCTGCTCGTTACTTGATCGAGCATCAGGGTGCTCGGCATACTCGACACTTGGCTGAGTATCGGAGGTGCTCGAGCGCCATGCTCGATTCCCTCCCCCGGATGTTTCAAAGCCCTTTTTCAGCCACTAAACATACTGAGATTGCCTGCCAATCACGGTAATACTGTACCCATGTTGGCTACTTACTGGCATTACTGTGGCTGGCCTGCCACATTTCATCATGGGGTCATATAAAACCCGATGACACCATGCTCGTGGAACTGTACCCCAGAAATAATGTAGTGAGAGCTCCTGGAAAATTGATAGTGTATTAGAGTGATTATTGTCTTACATTTTTTGCTGCGGCTACGTTAAGACAAAAGTCCTTTTAGGGCTAATTCAGATTATTAAATTCTCTTTTAATCCTGCCTTTAGCTGCAATTAGGTATGGAAAGCTGCTGAAAAAGGGATAGTGTATTAGAGGCATTTAGGCAGTGATTATTGCCATATATTCCTTTCTGTTGCTACATTAACCAAAAAATCCTTTTCAAAGCTAATTCAAATAATTATATTCTCTAATAATACCACTCTTAGCTGCAATTAGCATATGGAGAGCTGCTGGAGATAGGATAATGTATTAGAGGCATCTATATACATAGGCAAAATATATCTTTGTACCATGTTAGCCAGTAGATAGAAAAAAAACATTTAAAAAAAAACTGAGAGTCCTCAGTGGTTGATACCTTTTAATGGCTAACTGAAAAGTTACTACCATGTTTTCACTTAGCAATTAAAAGGTATCAACCACTGAGGACTCTCAGTTCTTTTAAATATTTTTTTAGAGGCATCTAGGAAGGGATTATTGCCTTACATTCCTTGCTGCTGCTAGGTTAACCCAAAAGTCCTTTTCAAGAGCTAATTCAAATATTTTCTATTCTCTAAAAATACCGCTCTTAGCTGTAATTAGTGTAGGGCTGGCTGTTGAAGAGGGGATAGTGTATTATAGGAATATAGGCAGTTAATAATGCCTTACATTCCTTGCTGCTACTATGTTAATGCAAAAGTCTTTTTCAAGGATAATAGTACGGTTTAACTTGAGCTCATAGCTTCCGATGCAAGAGTATCAGAAGCAATATGCTAATGACTCTGCTGCGAGCGCCAGTCGAGGGTCATGCAACTGTGTTGTGATCTGTGTAGAGAAGAGGGAGGGAACACTTTCTTCCCATCTCCTCCGCTTCCTTTCTCTGTGTATATCTCACTGCACTCAGATTACATTCAATTGCAGTGTAATGTTTCACACTCTCTCATTGGCTTGTATGGGGGTGCGTGAGCCGAGAATCGCTGCCAAACGCAGCACAATGCGATTCATTCCATGTGCTGCAATGGCATGAGAAATAAATCGCAGATGGACACTGCCCCACAGTTTTGCACTAGAGTGAGAGCAATCCAATGTTTTATCGGATTGCACTTGCCCATGCAAGGTGCAAGTGGAACCGAACCCTAATTCAAATTATTCTCTTCTCTAACACTGCTCTTAGCTGTATACCTAATTTAAAAGGTGTGAGGAAAGATACAGGGAAGTGAGCGTTCCACTGATGGTGGTTCATGCAGAGGCTGTATGCCAGGGCAACCTCTTCCTGCTGCAGAAGAACAACAAACACACTCATTCATCAGCTACACCTAGGTTTATGTCCCACTTTGCAGGGGGACGTGGTGCACCACTGTTGAAGCCATAAGAGTGCGAACAGGTGCTTGGTTGCATGGCAGACAATGCTTCCACTCTGTTTCCCAGTACCACTCTGTCTCCCACATGGCCACATTTCACTTACCAAGTGCCTGGACTACATACGTATTTTCGCTTTATTAGACGCACTTTTCCTCCCAAAAATTTGAGAGGAAAATGGGGGGTGCGTCTTATAAAGCGAATATAGCGGTACCTGGGGGTCCGGTCTGTGCGGTGATCGGGCGGCCGGGTGCCTGTGGCTGCGTGCAAGCGGCCGGGTACCTGTGCTTGCGTGCGGTGGCAGCTGGGTACCCATGGCTGTGTGCGGGCGGCAGTCGGGTGCTGTATGCGGGCTGCGGCCGGCGGCCGGGTGCTGTGTGCGAGCGGCGGCCGGGTGCTGTGTGCGGGCGGCGGCCGGGTGCTGTGTGTGGGCGGCGGTCGGCGGCTGTGTGCGGGCGGCGGCTGTGTGCGGGCGGCGGGCGGCAGCTGTGTGCGGGCGGCGGTTGGCGGCTGTGTGCGGGCGGCGGGCGGCGGCTGTGTGCGGGCGGCGGTCAGCGGCTGTGTGCGGGCAGCAGCCGCCCGCACGCAAGCACAGGTACCTGGCCGCTTGCACGCAGGGTGGGCGGGCAGCCTGCTGGCTGCCACTCTGTGCGTGTGGGGCGGGCGGCTTTGCAGCAACTTACCCAGTTTGTCCGCGGTCCCAGTTTCAAATGATGGCAGCGGGCGAATGCGCAGATGGAGCCCTTGGATGAGAGCTCCATCTGCGCAGGCGCCATTATTTGAACCGGGACCGCGGACACTGGGACACTCACTGCAGCGGCCTGCTGCATGACTCACCCGCCGTCGCCGCTGCTGCTGCCGCCACCACGGGCCCCGCGGCTCCTGCCACCACGGATCCCAAGGCTCTTGCCACCCCGGACGCCACCTGCCACCCCGGACCCCGCTGCCACTGACCCGCCGTGCCTGCCAGCAAATCCGCTGCCTCCTGTGACCCCGCTTCACCACCACTGCTGCCCCCCTCCGGTAAGAGAACACCGGATTATAAGACGGACCCTATTTTTCTTTTTTTTTACCTTCTTTTTATGTCTAAGTTTGGGGTGCGTCTTATAATCCGGTGCGTCTTATAAAGCGAAAAATACGATAATTGTCACCCTGATATTCCTTCCTCCCACCATAGGGGTCCCAGCAGACAAGAGATCGCACACTTGAACACTCCAGGGAGCTCTTTACCTTTCCATTTATTGCTTCTTCTGGCCTCTCAAGTTCAAAGAGGTACAAGAAGAGATCGAGTGTGGTGATGTCCAAATATTTGAGCAGCAACAGTCACAAGAAGATGACGGTGGGGAATGGCAATTACTGTCTCAAGATGTGGATGATAATGAGAAACACTTGCCAACATGTTATTGACATGTTGTATTTAAACTGGGGTGTGGGAGTATTGCTGTATATGCTTGTTAAAAAAGAAAATTTCTCGAAACATGAGCCATATGGTAAATGCGCCACCAGCACTTATGTACTAGCGGCGCATGTGCATCACTCGCAATAGAATGCAAAGAAGGAGAACAGTCGAGTGTATATGCAAACAAATTGTTTATTAGAAAAAGACACACGCAAAACAGCAATAGATTAAAAACAACTACCACTAAATCAAGGGGGGCATAGAGTGTAACAGAGGATGACACAGTGCATGTTAAATGCCAGTGACCATGGAAAGAGTGAACAATATTGTATTGGGAAGGCCAAAATAATACAGTATGGCAATGAAACCCAATGTTCACAATCCCAAATAGCCATGGGAGAGGTAGAATGTTTGAAAAGGGATTAATTGGATGGTATAATCAGCACATTTGGGTAACAAATGGCCAATACCCAGTATTCACAATCCCAAGTAGCCGTGGAAGAGGTAAAAGATTAAAACAGGGGTTGTTTGGATTGCACAATAATACCTCCAAACAACATTAAACAGAAAATAGCCGTGGGAGAGGAAAGGGTACAGGTTATGATGTCACACTATAATCGTGGGAGAGGTGAAAACATACAAGTGAAGGGTAAATAACCAACACACCGGGGCGGATAGACACTGCCAGTACTCTATTATAAATGTCTCAATAACATCATACAAAATATTGGTAGTGCCGTGAAGGGACCAGCCACGACTGGAGTGTATGGAATTACATGTAAAACACCATAACCAAAAGCCATAAGGTACCAAAAAATACTTATGATTACTGGCCCCAGACATATAGTATGCATGCCGAAAAGCCTTGAAAGGCATGGGATCAGAGGACATAAAGTGCAAATGCATGAAGATAAATAATCCCAATAACATGGAAAGTATGGTAAAACTGTAACGACTGAATGCCAGTCGTTATGACTATTAAGATACGATGGCACTATGGAAAACCCAGGGACACAAAGATGGTAAATAACAATTTTCTTTATATAAAAAAAACAGTTCTCTTACAACGTATGGGCCACAACAGCCCGGAATAAACAATGACAGTTTATGCAACTTGGAGGACTTCAAGTGTCTGTCTGTAGGGATGAAGTGGACTATATTTCCCCCCACTATACCGCTCCCACTCTTATCTATTAATGGGGCTTACTCGGGTGCACTATTACAGACAATGGCACTTGATCCCTCCAAAGGTATAGTCTTACAACCACCTCCCCTTATGTTTACAATGCAATCAGGGTACCCGGCCACCTTCCCAGATACAGTCAGAAACAAGCAAATATATGTACATGTACCTCTATTCAATATTCTGTACCTCACTGCCCCAGACAGTGTGAGGAAGCACAGGCAGAATAGTCTTATTATCAGCACAACACAGCTTAACCTCCAATAACTTCCGGTTCAGAGCAAACGCCTCAAGATAAACAAGTAACACAGCTCCTTCTCAGTAAATAATCTGTAGAATAATCCTCCTTCTTCTTTATCCTATCTATCTGTCCCTGACTGACTATTATACACCGATCGGTCTCAGGTCAATTGTTACTCACTAAAGTCCTTCACTCAAGATGGCGTCCGTCCTCTCAGGACTGCTTCTGATTCACTCTTAGATGATTTTATCCAAACAGTTTCTGGAGAAAAATTCACTCAGATGAATTCCCCTCGTCAGGGTCAGTAGGAGCTCCAAGAAAAAAATGAGTAAGCAGTCCACAAAAGGAAGAAAAAAAAACAGGCAATCCTACAAATCCGAACACGGAAAAATGACATCCGTCTTTCTCTTGCACAGTCCCTCAGATCCTGACTGAAATTTTCAACCGTCTCTCTGTGTCTCCGTTACCAGGGAAACCTAATGTAACCCCTTACTGTCTAGCAGTGTGCCTGCCCTCTAGTGACACCTAGTGGCCATTTAAGTTATAGCATAAATATCTATATACATTAACAAACATGCAAGTTTATCTTATGTACATTTTCATTTTCAACTTGTTACAAAACAATGCCCACAAATAAAAATAGCCACTGGCAACAGATATGGAGTAACAATCACATAATGCACATACCCAAAGAAAAGAGGGATCACCACCAACGTGTGTTTCGCAGAGGTATTATTGCTTCTTCAAGGAGGAAACCCTACTGGCAATGTAAACCTGGTGGGTATAAATAGCCTAGTGGTTGATTGTTATTGCTATCAGGTGTTGAGTCACTGGACAGGAAGTATATGGTGGAACTAATTGGACAGCCCATCAATGACCTGATAGGCTAGTAGCTCATAGTGGGCGTCCATTAATGGCACAGCTCTTCTATATGGCTAAAGAGGGTAAACAATCTGCCAGAAGATCATGTGATCTTTATGATTTCTATAATTATAACCCAAAACGTGAGGCCCCGAATAGGTGCCAAATGCAGATAATGTTGCTCAAAGTGTTTAAGTGTCCACGGCTAAAAAAGTGAACGAGCGGTGTTATACACAAAAATCCAGGAAGTTCCGACGCTCCGGACGTCCCGCCCCCCAGCCAGACTGAGAATGAGCCTGTGACGCCACGGTCGTGTAACCATGGCGACCACGCGCTCAAACACAGCCCTAGGCTGAAGAGGGCATAGGACGTCACGAGCAGGAACAACCCCCGGAAATCCCGCCCATCATAACACGCAGTAAGATGACGCGCGCTGCATGAGGCCATATCATTGGGCATAAAGGCCTGATCACGTGTAAAAGTGTGTATGGTAATAAGGGAACCGGTGGCCATGAATGGGACGCATAACAATGGTATCTATAGACTAAATATAAAGCATGGAGTTACAATGTCAATATGCTTGTAGGTTGAAACGTTGCCTGACTTGGTGGATTAAAGAAAAAATGGAAAAACCCCCGGGATGCTGTCTGCTTTTCTTCTGTGACATGATAACCAAGAGGATCCCTTGGATTTGACTTGCATACCTTATCCTGGATATAGGATTTAACCTGAGGTGCTGCAAACGATTTATTTACACTTGCCAACAAGTCATGTTGTTAAGTCAACACGTCAGAAGGAGAACTAGAGTGCGGAAGTGGAAGACAAGGTGATGGACAATGAAGTGACTGACCCAATATATACCACCACAGCAGTCAGGAAGAGACATTAGGGTGGCCAAGAAGAGAAGGTGCACAACTGTTACCAGAGCAACACATGTTGTCAGATCTGAGGCCAAGGGTTAAGTGTTCCCAAGTCTGCCGCATTTTTACAGCAAGTGCGGATGACAATAAAGGTGATGTACCAAGGTCAGAGAATTCTGACCACCACTAGAATGCTCAGGCACATGTAATCCAAGCACCTGACTATATCTGCCTAATGCCTGGATCCACAGTCAGTGTCTGCCTCTTTCCATGTGCTACGTGCTGGTCAGGACTCTGGCATGGATGTCTTCCACCCTGCACCTATTGGTGCACATTCACAACCACCGTCAGCAACCACATCTACTTCCTTGTCAGAATGCAGAATTCAGCTGTCTCTACTTTAGGCCTTGGAATGCAAGTGAAAATACTCAGCCACCCACCCACAGACCCAAGCACTAAAGGGGCACAATTCCATACTGCTTGCCTTGGAAATGTTGCTATTTAGGCTTGTGAATATTCACAGTCTCATGTAAGCACCATTTCTTGGTACTTGGTCTCAAGGTGCCACTATTTGCCACCCCCACTTTACACAATCTCGTGTCCAATAAAAGCACAGATGCCCTAACCAATGCAGCTACTGGGAAGGTCCATTTAACCACCGACATGTGGACAAGTGCTTGTGGCTAGGGGCGCTACATTTCCCTCATGGCACATTGGTTGAACCTTGTGGAGGCCGGGACCGAGTCAGACGCCTAGGATGGCACACTTGCTACCGATGCCAAGAATTGTGGGCCCTAGTTCCTTCAGGGTTTCCACCTGGTTAAACCTCCTACACCAGTTCTTGCATACCCTCCTCCTTATCCTCTATTTCCAAATTGTCGTACATATCTGTCACAAGCAAGAAGTATTACAGCACTGCCACAGCACATAAAAAACAATGAGTCACTGTGGATGTCTGACATCTGTGCAGTTCTCCAAAACTTTGTGGAATTAAACAATATGGTGAGCTGTGATTACACCATAATCAGCGTAACCATCCAGCTTCTGTGTCTACTGAAATGCTTGCTGCTCATAATTAAAGATCAAGCTTTGCAAGCTGACCATGTGGAGATGGAGAAAGAAAGTAGACAGGCTGATATTACCCAGTCTAGCTGTCATGGGTTTGTCATGGGTGTGTCACGGGTGACAGACAGTCATGTTGTTTCAGGCAATAGAAGGTCACAGCATTTGGCCGTGCAAAATACTCCATGACTTTCTGCTGTTTTTGCTGTTAATATTGATTGTACTTGGTAGCTTTCCTGCTGGATTTTCATCTACTCCCCTTTAGGACCCAAGGGAGCGCTGTAGGAGAGCGCTGTTTCCTTGCAGCTGATGATTATCAGTATTCCCCTTGTACTTAAATACTCTCATCTTCCCTGGACTTATGCTGGTGATATCATTCAGTTCATTTAGCTCTTGTTGCAAGCAGGAGGCTTGTACTCATCTGTGATATCATTGCTACAACCTTACTGAACTTCTACCTGAGTTATGTGTGGATAAGTAGTTGATGCACTTTCCCCTGTGTGTCCTCCTTGTGTCTTCTATAGTGTTTAGTGGGGTTGATGAAGAGCTCATCCCCGATTTTCCCTATTTAGGGCCCAACACTTGAGATATCTAGGGTAAGGTATCTGGCTCGGCGCATAGGTGCAAAACCTATCTATGATGGTGAAGAACCCCAGGGACCAGCGGTAGGTTTGGTCACGAGTCACCATCTTCGAAACGGCTGTCTGTGGATGGATACCATGTTTGGTATAGGTGGTCTCCTTGACTGGAGACTGCCCTTCCCGTGGTTGTTCCTTCCCGGTGAAAGACCTGGCTAGTTTCCTGGCAGCGTTGAGAAACACGTGATGGTGTCTCCGCGGCTTTCTTATTTGCATACTTCCCAGGGGGCAATGCTCTAGAATCACTGCGTTGAGAAACACGTGATGGTGTCTCCGCAGTGGATATGTTGATCTCCCTAAGGTCAACAATGCTTGCTTAAGTAGTCTTTTACTAGGCATTGCCCCCACTAGCCAGATTCCTACTCCACACTGATGAGGGGCAAATACCCCGAAACGGCTGTCTGTGGATGGATACCATGTTTGGTATAGGTGGTCCCCTTGACTGGAGACTGCCCTTCCCATGGTTGTTCCTTCCCGGTGAAAGACCTGGCTAGTTTCCTGGCAGTGTTGAGAAACACGTGATGGTGTCTCCGCGGCTTTCTTATTTGCATACTTCCCAGGGGCAATGCTCTAGAATCACTGCGTTAAGAAACACGTGATGGTGTCTCCGCAGTGGATATGTTGATCTCCCTAAGGTCAACAATGCTTGCTTAAGTAGTCTTTTACTAGGCATTGCCCCCACTAGCCAGATTCCTACTCCACACTGATGAGGGGCAAATACCCCGAAACGGCTGTCTGTGGATGGATACCATGTTTGGTATAGGTGGTCTCCTTGACTGGAGACTGCCCTTCCCATGGTTGTTCCTTCCCGGTGAAAGACCTGGCTAGTTTCCTGGCAGCGTTGAGAAACACGTGATGGTGTCTCCGCGGCTTTCTTATTTGCATACTTCCCAGGGGGCAATGCTCTAGAATCACTGCGTTGAGAAACACGTGATGGTGTCTCCGCAGTGGATATGTTGATCTCCCTAAGGTCAACAATGCTTGCTTAAGTTGGCTTTACCTGACTGGCGATCAAAATACGGCGGGAGCCCATGCATTTTTTTTTAACTATTTTTATTAAATAAAAAAAATAATGGGCTTCCCTGTATTTTGATTGCCAGCCAAGGTAACGCCAGGCTGCCTATTTGTACCCGGCTAGGAACCAAAAATATAAGGAAACCCTTTTTTTTATTATTGCACGAATTTTATGAAATAATTAAAAAAAACAAATGACATGGGCTTCGCCCCATTTTTGTGTCCAGTCAGGTACAACTAGGCAGCTGGGGATTGGAATCTACAGCACAGGTTGGCCCAAGCTTTCTGGGCCCCTCCGCTGTGAATTGCAGTCTGCAGCCGCCCCAGAAAACGGCGCTTTCATATAAGCGCCATCATCTGGCGCTGTATCCAACTCTTCCAGCACCCCTGATGCCGGGTGGCTCGCTGAGTAGTAAGGGGTTAATACTAGCTTTGTTTTACTAGCTAATATTAAGCCATAGATTATTAATGTCAGGCAAGTTTGACCCGGCCATTAAGAATCTCCAATAAAGGGTTAAAAAAATGACACCACACAGAGAAAAAATACTTTAATAGAAATAAATACACAGACACACTTAGAGACTCCATGTTTATTACTCCCTGTCACCCCTCCACGATCCTGGTCTTCTGTCTTCTTTCTCCTTCAACCCATGCAGCTCTGCTACATCAGACAACACTGCATGGGAGGAAGAGGCTGCTGCTCCAGGTGCAGTCTAATCACTCAGTGAGTGAGTAGAGGCTGCGGGCTGTAAGCGGTGATGTCACTGCTGACAGGCGGGTTACCATAGCAACGGTGCTCCGATCACGTGATTCCTGGTACCGCTATTCACCGGCTGTGGCATCTACTCCCTGCATGTGGGCTGACTCTGTAAAGAGCGCCCCATGCAGGAACGGGGAAGCCGACCATGTGCCAGAGCATCTTGCTAGTACAGGGACATGCTCAAACGAGCACCGTGTACCGGAGAGATGCACTGACAGGACCTAGCATGACGTCTAGCCATGTGACCAGTCTGTAGCCAATGAGAGACACTTAGAGACTCCATGTTTATTACTCCCTCTCACCCCTCCACAATCCTGGTCTTCTGTCTTCTTTTCCTTCAACTAATGCAGCTCTGCTATATCAGACAGCAAAGGGGAGGAAGATGCTCTTCATCCCCCGTGCAGTCTAATCACTCAATGAGTGAGCAGAGGCTGCGGGTTGGTAAGCGGTGACGTCACCGCTGCCACCATAGCAATAGTAACCTGACAGGTGGGTTACTATAGCAATGGTGATCTCCGATCACCTGATTCCCGGCACTGCTATTCACTGGCTGTGTCTTCCAGTCCCTGCATGTGGGCTTACTCTGTAAAGAGGGCCGACATGCAGGAACGGGGAGCCAAGCATGTGCCGAGTATCTCACCGGTACTCACCGAGTATACTAAGTACGGAAATGCTCGCGTGAGCCCTACATATTGGCAACATGCACTGACTGGACCTAGCATGACGCCATAGCCATGTGACCATTCTGTAGCCAATGAGATAATACACACGTGACTGGTCACATGCTATGACATCACGGAAAGGTCCTATCATCAGTGCTGGTTACCGTGAGGACACAGCGCTGATCGGAAGTAGAAGCGGCGGGAGACAGAGTCTGCAGGACGCGTCGTGGGACCTGTAAGTATAATAGCAATGTTTATTATTAACTGTATGTGTATATGTATAATGTGTTTGTATGTGTTTGTGTTTGCCTGCCATTGTTTTTAATGGGGTTCGAAGGTGTTCGTCGAACGTTCGTTGAACACACCCGCCGTTCGACGAACCGAACTCGAACACTAGGGGGGTGGCTCATCTCTACCCATGATGCTCCCATTTCATTTGTACATTGTTGCCATCCATTTTAGCAATTTTTCTACCCCCTCAGACCTCCTAGGAGGACTTTCAGGAAAAATTCTTGAGTTTCTCATTGACTTCCATGGCAGCGAGCACTCAAACATTTCAGTGCTCGCTCATCACTATCTTTTAAGACATTTATTACATATTCTATAAATATAACATTAATATCTAAGATGGAGATACTTGAGAACATATAAAATTATACAAAAATATCAAATAAACAATTTTAATACTGATCATTAGTCTAATGAGACAGATGAATATGATTTAAAATATTTTTAATAAATATACTTTACTTTGCTAAATGTATATAAAAGTATAAATGTATACAAGTGGAATTAATATATCTCATTTTTCAGATTAAATTAGTTTTAGAACATATGTATCTATTTTTAAAAGCTAAACAGTTATTTCTGTCAGATTCTATTGAGCTAAATTGCAAGGACATCATTATCTGAAAGGTGTGTTTGCTTCACAAATAAGCTGGTAAACATGATACTGCAAGTATCCTCTTCTGAAAAGTAATTCTTTGCTTATTTCAATTCATCCAGATATAATTCTTTAACAATAATAGAATGTGGAAAAGGATGTGGTGGTATCATTTATAAACACACATTGCATAAGCTCTGGTAATGGCTCTTAGCTTGCCCTCAGTTGCGAGGGTAATAAGAAAAGTTTGTAACACACAAAGAACTTTCATTGAAAATGAAAAATATAAATTATTTTCTGATTTAACAAAACCATATTCAAGTCCTTGGTAATAGTGTGTTTAATGCATACAATTTACAATAAATGGATCGGACTGTTAGGGAAGGCAGGTTGAAAAATTACTATTGCTGTAATGTAATGCACATAGACAATGGAAAACATGAAAAAGAGTCAGTAATCTATATCTGCATTGTAAGGGTTTTATTAAATTTGCTACTCAGTTTAACTATGTTTGGAATGATCAGGGCCATGATCAGGACAGTATAGCTGGCACTGCTGTATGGAGCACCAGATATCATAGTACAATTTGTGGTCTAGCTTATTCATTTTTACCTATTTTAAAACAAGAATGATTATGATTTATCCCTTGGCAAAGGCAATATACTGTAAATAATGCTTGGAGAAAGAGAACAACAAAGAGGAGTAAGAATTTAAGTAGAGATGAGCTGATCTTTTGAGAATTCAATTCACTTAATTTGCTGAATTTTCCCTAAAAATTAGATTTGCGGCAAATAAATTTGATAAAATCTCACTACTGGAAAGCCCGTAGATGCTCAGAAAATACTCATGAGGTAGAGAAGAGATAACACCCTGCAGATCATAATACCTTACATTCTAAAAAAGAGAGACAGAGAGAGGGAGAGAGACAAAAGAGAGACATTCGCTGACTGTAAGGGCGGCTTTGCACGTTGCAACATCGCACGTGCGATGTCGGTGGGGTCAAATCGAAAGTGACGCACATCCAGCGTCGCTTTCGACTTCATAGTGTGTAAATCCTAGATGATACGATTAACGAGCGCAAAAGTGTCGTTATCGTATCATCGATGTAGGCTCCGACTTTTTCAAAATTACGCTGCCGCGACAGGTACGATGTTGTTCCTCGTTCCTGCAGCAGCACACATCGCTGTGTATGAAGCCGCAGGAGCGAGGAACATCACCTTACCTGCCGCCGGCGGCTATACGGAAGGAAGAAGGTGGGCGGGATGTTTACATCCTGCTCATCTCCGCCCCTCCGCTTTGATTGGCTGCCTGCCGTGTGACGTCGCTCTGACGTTGTACGACCCGCCCCCTTAGGAAGGAGGCAGGACGCCGGCCAGAGCGACGTCGCAGGACAGGTGAGTGCATGTGAAGCTGGCGTAGCGATAATGTTCACTACGCCAGGAATCACAAGATATCGCTGCTGCGACGGGGGCGGGGACTATCGCGTGCGACATCGCAGCATCGGCTTGCAATTTCGCAACGTGCAAAGCCTGCCTAAGAGCATAGACTTTACAATCAAGGGAGAGACTGGATGATACTCGTGTCACAGCGCGGTATCCACCGCTGCATCCAGTCTCCCCATGTGCAACTGAAGAAGGTCTTCTGTGACCGAAAACATTATTTATGCACATCCACTGTTAAATAACATCACAGCATCAAGAATTTTGGGAGTGTCTTGTGTCTATACTTAGTTCCTTACTCATTGACTGACCGGAAATTGAAAACGTCTAAGTCATTCAAACTCTATTTCCCTGGAAACCGCCCATCTTCGATGGACAAGCTAATAACTAGAGATGAATGAACGTGAGGTTCAAGGTTCGAGGTCCAGGTTCAGAAACTGACTTCCAAAAAAAGAAAATTCAGGTTCGAAGTTCGAGTGAGTTACAAGTGCAAACCACTCAAGTGAGGAACACTGTGCTTGGGTATGATTGATGCACAGCTCTGTGCGAGCCGCGTGCTGTGTTTAAACAGCTCGCACTGGGGTTAAAATCAGTGGGATCTGATGTAATGTGCACACACAAAAAACATTTGAAAAACCCCACCCGTCCATGGCAGTGTTCTGCTTATGGCTGGCTGCATGTGGGCAAAGGCACAAACTGCCCCAAATAACTGACTTCCATTGAGGTTTGGTTGAAGTTAAGGTCACAAATAGTGATGAGCGAGCATGCTTGTCACTACTCGGTACTCGCACGAGTATCACTGTACTCGGGCTGCTCGGCGGGGACCGAGTAATCTCGCGATACTCGTGCTTTACTCGTGGTCTTCATTTCTGCATGTTGGCGCTCTTTTGAGAGCCAGCCCTCATGCAGGGATTGGCTGGCAGACCACTGCAATGCCACAGCCCTGTTAGTTGTGGAATTGCAGTGATTGGCCGGCCTGCACAGCGTCACCGAGCCTTTATATCGGCCGGCGCGCTGTGCTCTGCTCACAGCTATTCTGACAGTGAGTGTAGGGAGAGTGTCGCTGATTCAGGGAAAGCTTTGCGGCCCTTTATAGCTTTTTCAGTTGCAGGGCTGCAAACAGTGTGACCAAAAGTCCTTCTCAGGACTATTCTAGTTGTATACAGGCAGGCAGGGTATAGCCAGGTCGGAGTACAGTAGCAGAGTCCTTCTCAGGACTATTGTTGCTATATACAGGCAGGGTATAGCCAGGTCTGAATACAGGCTAGTGACCAAAAGAGTCCTTGTCAGGACTATTGTAGCAGTATACAGGCAGGCAGGCAGGCAGGGTAGTGGTGACCGTATACCAGCCTTCATATCTGGGGCTGGTGTACACAGTGTAAAACAGTCCAGATAGTGTCTGACTTGTCTGTACTGTAATTGTCGCTCCCCAAAAAAACCTGTTAGTAGGTTATTATTGCGTCCGTGCTTGGTTTTTAAAACCGCACGTGTGTGCCTGTTGGTGGCAGCGTACAGGTGCACTGGTGTGCGTTTACCAAACTATTATATAACGCACAAGTGTAGTGTATAATACACGTCAGTCAGCAGTGGCTGATAGTGTCAGAGTTCTTAATTTTTGCTCCTAAAACCTGTGTTAGGTTATTATTGCGTCCGTGCTTGGTTTTTAAAACCGCACGTGTGTGCCTGTTGGTGGCAGCGTACAGGTGCACTGGTGTGCGTTTACCAAACTATTATATAACGCACAAGTGTAGTGTATAATACACGTCAGTCAGCAGTGGCTGATAGTGTCAGAGTTCTTAATTTTTGCTCCTAAAACCTGTGTTAGGTTATTATTGCGTCCGTGCTTGGTTTTTAAAACCGCACGTGTGTGCCTGTTGGTGGCAGCGTACAGGTGCACTGGTGTGCGTTTACCAAACTATTATATAACGCACAAGTGTAGTGTATAATACACGTCAGTCAGCAGTGGCTGATAGTGTCAGAGTTCTTAATTTTTGCTCCTAAAACCTGTGTTAGGTTATTATTGCGTCCGTGCTTGGTTTTTAAAACCGCACGTGTGTGCCTGTTGGTGGCAGCGTACAGGTGCACTGGTGTGCGTTTACCAAACTATTATATAACGCACAAGTGTAGTGTATAATACACGTCAGTCAGCAGTGGCTGATAGTGTCAGAGTTCTTAATTTTTGCTCCTAAAACCTGTGTTAGGTTATTATTGCGTCCGTGCTTGGTTTTTAAAACCGCACGTGTGTGCCTGTTGGTGGCAGCGTACAGGTGCACTGGTGTGCGTTTACCAAACTATTATATAACGCACAAGTGTAGTGTATAATACACGTCAGTCAGCAGTGGCTGATAGTGTCAGAGTTCTTAATTTTTGCTCCTAAAACCTGTGTTAGGTTATTATTGCGTCCGTGCTTGGTTTTTAAAACCGCACGTGTGTGCCTGTTGGTGGCAGCGTACAGGTGCACTGGTGTGCGTTTACCAAACTATTATATAACGCACAAGTGTAGTGTATAATACACGTCAGTCAGCAGTGGCTGATAGTGTCAGAGTTCTTAATTTTTGCTCCTAAAACCTGTGTTAGGTTATTATTGCGTCCGTGCTTGGTTTTTAAAACCGCACGTGTGTGCCTGTTGGTGGCAGCGTACAGGTGCACTGGTGTGCGTTTACCAAACTATTATATAACGCACAAGTGTAGTGTATAATACACGTCAGTCAGCAGTGGCTGATAGTGTCAGAGTTCTTAATTTTTGCTCCTAAAACCTGTGTTAGGTTATTATTGCGTCCGTGCTTGGTTTTTAAAACCGCACGTGTGTGCCTGTTGGTGGCAGCGTACAGGTGCACTGGTGTGCGTTTACCAAACTATTATATAACGCACAAGTGTAGTGTATAATACACGTCAGTCAGCAGTGGCTGATAGTGTCAGAGTTCTTAATTTTTGCTCCTAAAACCTGTGTTAGGTTATTATTGCGTCCGTGCTTGGTTTTTAAAACCGCACGTGTGTGCCTGTTGGTGGCAGCGTACAGGTGCACTGGTGTGCGTTTACCAAACTATTATATAACGCACAAGTGTAGTGTATAATACACGTCAGTCAGCAGTGGCTGATAGTGTCAGAGTTCTTAATTTTTGCTCCTAAAACCTGTGTTAGGTTATTATTGCGTCCGTGCTTGGTTTTTAAAACCGCACGTGTGTGCCTGTTGGTGGCAGCGTACAGGTGCACTGGTGTGCGTTTACCAAACTATTATATAACGCACAAGTGTAGTGTATAATACACGTCAGTCAGCAGTGGCTGATAGTGTCAGAGTTCTTAATTTTTGCTCCTAAAACCTGTGTTAGGTTATTATTGCGTCCGTGCTTGGTTTTTAAAACCGCACGTGTGTGCCTGTTGGTGGCAGCGTACAGGTGCACTGGTGTGCGTTTACCAAACTATTATATAACGCACAAGTGTAGTGTATAATACACGTCAGTCAGCAGTGGCTGATAGTGTCAGAGTTCTTAATTTTTGCTCCTAAAACCTGTGTTAGGTTATTATTGCGTCCGTGCTTGGTTTTTAAAACCGCACGTGTGTGCCTGTTGGTGGCAGCGTACAGGTGCACTGGTGTGCGTTTACCAAACTATTATATAACGCACAAGTGTAGTGTATAATACACGTCAGTCAGCAGTGGCTGATAGTGTCAGAGTTCTTAATTTTTGCTCCTAAAACCTGTGTTAGGTTATTATTGCGTCCGTGCTTGGTTTTTAAAACCGCACGTGTGTGCCTGTTGGTGGCAGCGTACAGGTGCACTGGTGTGCGTTTACCAAACTATTATATAACGCACAAGTGTAGTGTATAATACACGTCAGTCAGCAGTGGCTGATAGTGTCAGAGTTCTTAATTTTTGCTCCTAAAACCTGTGTTAGGTTATTATTGCGTCCGTGCTTGGTTTTTAAAACCGCACGTGTGTGCCTGTTGGTGGCAGCGTACAGGTGCACTGGTGTGCGTTTACCAAACTATTATATAACGCACAAGTGTAGTGTATAATACACGTCAGTCAGCAGTGGCTGATAGTGTCAGAGTTCTTAATTTTTGCTCCTAAAACCTGTGTTAGGTTATTATTGCGTCCGTGCTTGGTTTTTAAAACCGCACGTGTGTGCCTGTTGGTGGCAGCGTACAGGTGCACTGGTGTGCGTTTACCAAACTATTATATAACGCACAAGTGTAGTGTATAATACACGTCAGTCAGCAGTGGCTGATAGTGTCAGAGTTCTTAATTTTTGCTCCTAAAACCTGTGTTAGGTTATTATTGCGTCCGTGCTTGGTTTTTAAAACCGCACGTGTGTGCCTGTTGGTGGCAGCGTACAGGTGCACTGGTGTGCGTTTACCAAACTATTATATAACGCACAAGTGTAGTGTATAATACACGTCAGTCAGCAGTGGCTGATAGTGTCAGAGTTCTTAATTTTTGCTCCTAAAACCTGTGTTAGGTTATTATTGCGTCCGTGCTTGGTTTTTAAAACCGCACGTGTGTGCCTGTTGGTGGCAGCGTACAGGTGCACTGGTGTGCGTTTACCAAACTATTATATAACGCACAAGTGTAGTGTATAATACACGTCAGTCAGCAGTGGCTGATAGTGTCAGAGTTCTTAATTTTTGCTCCTAAAACCTGTGTTAGGTTATTATTGCGTCCGTGCTTGGTTTTTAAAACCGCACGTGTGTGCCTGTTGGTGGCAGCGTACAGGTGCACTGGTGTGCGTTTACCAAACTATTATATAACGCACAAGTGTAGTGTATAATACACGTCAGTCAGCAGTGGCTGATAGTGTCAGAGTTCTTAATTTTTGCTCCTAAAACCTGTGTTAGGTTATTATTGCGTCCGTGCTTGGTTTTTAAAACCGCACGTGTGTGCCTGTTGGTGGCAGCGTACAGGTGCACTGGTGTGCGTTTACCAAACTATTATATAACGCACAAGTGTAGTGTATAATACACGTCAGTCAGCAGTGGCTGATAGTGTCAGAGTTCTTAATTTTTGCTCCTAAAACCTGTGTTAGGTTATTATTGCGTCCGTGCTTGGTTTTTAAAACCGCACGTGTGTGCCTGTTGGTGGCAGCGTACAGGTGCACTGGTGTGCGTTTACCAAACTATTATATAACGCACAAGTGTAGTGTATAATACACGTCAGTCAGCAGTGGCTGATAGTGTCAGAGTTCTTAATTTTTGCTCCTAAAACCTGTGTTAGGTTATTATTGCGTCCGTGCTTGGTTTTTAAAACCGCACGTGTGTGCCTGTTGGTGGCAGCGTACAGGTGCACTGGTGTGCGTTTACCAAACTATTATATAACGCACAAGTGTAGTGTATAATACACGTCAGTCAGCAGTGGCTGATAGTGTCAGAGTTCTTAATTTTTGCTCCTAAAACCTGTGTTAGGTTATTATTGCGTCCGTGCTTGGTTTTTAAAACCGCACGTGTGTGCCTGTTGGTGGCAGCGTACAGGTGCACTGGTGTGCGTTTACCAAACTATTATATAACGCACAAGTGTAGTGTATAATACACGTCAGTCAGCAGTGGCTGATAGTGTCAGAGTTCTTAATTTTTGCTCCTAAAACCTGTGTTAGGTTATTATTGCGTCCGTGCTTGGTTTTTAAAACCGCACGTGTGTGCCTGTTGGTGGCAGCGTACAGGTGCACTGGTGTGCGTTTACCAAACTATTATATAACGCACAAGTGTAGTGTATAATACACGTCAGTCAGCAGTGGCTGATAGTGTCAGAGTTCTTAATTTTTGCTCCTAAAACCTGTGTTAGGTTATTATTGCGTCCGTGCTTGGTTTTTAAAACCGCACGTGTGTGCCTGTTGGTGGCAGCGTACAGGTGCACTGGTGTGCGTTTACCAAACTATTATATAACGCACAAGTGTAGTGTATAATACACGTCAGTCAGCAGTGGCTGATAGTGTCAGAGTTCTTAATTTTTGCTCCTAAAACCTGTGTTAGGTTATTATTGCGTCCGTGCTTGGTTTTTAAAACCGCACGTGTGTGCCTGTTGGTGGCAGCGTACAGGTGCACTGGTGTGCGTTTACCAAACTATTATATAACGCACAAGTGTAGTGTATAATACACGTCAGTCAGCAGTGGCTGATAGTGTCAGAGTTCTTAATTTTTGCTCCTAAAACCTGTGTTAGGTTATTATTGCGTCCGTGCTTGGTTTTTAAAACCGCACGTGTGTGCCTGTTGGTGGCAGCGTACAGGTGCACTGGTGTGCGTTTACCAAACTATTATATAACGCACAAGTGTAGTGTATAATACACGTCAGTCAGCAGTGGCTGATAGTGTCAGAGTTCTTAATTTTTGCTCCTAAAACCTGTGTTAGGTTATTATTGCGTCCGTGCTTGGTTTTTAAAACCGCACGTGTGTGCCTGTCGGTGGCAGCGTACAGGTGCACTTGTGTGCAATTTCCAGAAACTTTGATATAACGCACAAGTAGTGAATATACACGTCAGCAGTGCACAGCATTGCAAAATGCGCAAGGGCATTGGCAAGGAACAAGGAAGTGGACGTGATGGTGGTGCAGGCAGAGGCCGAGGTCGTGGGCAAGCTCTAATTTCGCCACAACAAAGGGCCACATCTAGTCGCTCGCACGTCCTGTCCCAAATTCTTGGGGACCGCAGCAGTACACCGCTCTTGAACCAAGACCAGTGTCAACAGGTTGTTAGTTGGATAGCGGATAATGCTTCCAGTCAGATTGGCACCACCACAAACACTCTGTCTTCCACACGGTCAAGTGTCAGTAGCCGTGATACTGCACCGCACATTTCTGAACCTGATCCTCCTTCCTACCACCAGGCTGAGTACACGTCCTCCTCGGACATTAATGATCCCACACTTGGACACTCGGAAGAGCTGTTCACGTTTCCATTCACACATTCTGGCCTCTCGCCAGCTCATATTGAAGTGGGTCATGAGGAGATCGTCTGTACAGATGGCCAAATATTTGAGCAGCCACGTTCTCACGAAGTTGGCAACGTGTCTCAACAAGTGGTGGACGATGATGAGACACAATTGTCAGCAAGTCAGGAGGAGGAGCAGGGTGCGGAAGAGGAAGACGACGTGGTGGATGATCCAGTAACTGACCCAACCTGGCAGGAGGATATGCAGAGCGAGGACAGCAGTGCACAGGGGGAGGGAGGCGTAGCATCACAACAGGCAGTAAGAAGCAGGGTGGTGGCCCCAGGCAGAAGTCAGGCAACCGTTCCCCGGAACAACACGACGACACAAGGTGCCTGTCCAAATGTTAGGTCTTCACGAGTCTGGCAGTTTTTTAAGTTGGATCCAGATGATTCAAAAAAGGCCATTTGCAACACCTGCCGTGCCAGCATCAGCAGGGGTACCAAAACTAGCAGCCTGACCACCACCAGCATGATCAGGCACATGTCAGCCAAGCACCCGACTTTGTGGGAAGTACAACAGAGTCGAGGAGCAGTGCTTGCTGATGTCACTGCTACGTCTTCGCTGGTTGTGCATGCGAGCCAATCCTCTGTCCATGCTGCCTGCGAACAAGCCTCCTCCACTCCTGCACCTACAGTTGCCTACGCAGAAAGAACACCATCATCAAGCACGTCCTTGTCCCAGCGCAGCGTTCAGTTATCCATTCAGCAAACCTTTGAACGCAGGCGCAAATACACTGCCAACACCCCACATGCCACAGTTCTAAATGCTAACATTTCGCGACTGCTTGCGCTGGAAATGTTGCCTTTTAGGCTGGTGGAGACAGAAGCATTCCGTGACCTGATGGCGGCAGCTGTCCCACGTTACTCGGTCCCCAGCCGCCACTATTTCTCCCGGTGTGCCGTCCCCGCGTTGCATAACCACGTGTCACAAAACATCACACGTGCCCTGAACAACGCTGTTTCACCCAAGGTCCACCTAACCACAGACACGTGGACAAGTGCTTGTGGGCAAGGCCGCTACATCTCGTTGACGGCACACTGGGTTAATATTGTGGAAGCTGGGACCCAGTCTGAGCGAGGGACGCAACACGTCCTTCCCACACCAAGGTTTGCAGGCCCTACCTCAGTCAGTGTTTCACCCACACTCTACAGCTCCGGAATGTCATGCTCTTCAGCCTCCTCCTCCTCCTGCGCATCCTCATCCACTGTGCCCTCCACACCAGTCACAAGCTGGAAGCACTGCAGCACTGCCTCGGCGAAGCGGCAACAGGCTGTGCTGAAGCTAATCTGCATAGGTGACAAACCCCACAATGCAGAAGAGCTGTGGACAGCTCTGAAACAGCAGGCAGATCACTGGCTCACACCTCTGAACCTAAAGCCAGGAAAGGTCGTTTGTGACAATGGCCGGAACCTGGTGGCGGCTTTGAGGCGAGGCCAGCTGACACATGTTCCATGCGTGGCCCATGTGCTCAACCTCGTGGTTCAGCGGTTTATAAAGTCATACCCAGAGCTGTCTGATCTGCTGGTAAAAGTTCGCCGCCTGTCTGCACATTTTCGAAAGTCACCTACTGCTTCAGCCGGCCTTGCCGGCTTTCAGCGCCGTTTGCATCTTCCGGCTCACAGACTGGTGTGTGATGTCCCCACGCGTTGGAATTCAACTCTGCACATGTTGGTCAGGATATGTGAGCAGAAGAGGGCAGTTGTTGAGTACCTGCATCACCTAAGCCGTCGGGAAATGGGTCAAACTCCACGCATAACACCTGAGGAGTGGAGATGGATGTCAGACCTATGTACCATCCTCCAAAACTTTGAGGACTCCACCAAGATGGTGAGTGGTGATGACGCCATTATTAGCGTCACCATACCGCTACTCTGCCTTCTAAAACGGTCCCTGCTGAAAAACAAACATGATGCATTGCAGGCGGAGCGCGATGAGTTGCAGCAAGAAACAGTAGTGGGTGTGGGTGATAACACACAGCCCAGCCTCGTCTCATCACAACGTGCAGTGGAGGACTATGACGAGGAGGAGGATGAAGACATGGAGCAACTCTCCGGCCAAATTGAGGATATGACATGCACACCAGTCATATCCTCGATTCAGCGTGGCTGGCCAGAGGACAGGGTAGATGAGGAGGAGGAGGAGGAGGAGGAGGAGGAGGAGGAGGACAGCATGTTCAGTCATCTTGTTGGTCAGGCTACTGAAGTCCTGGCTGTTAAGAGTCTGGCGCACATGGCTGACTTTATGGTAAGCTGCCTGTCTCGTGACCCTCGCGTTAAGAACATCTTGGCCGACAATCATTACTGGTTGGTAACACTGTTAGACCCACGCTACAAGGAGAACTTTTTGTCTCTTATTCCCGTGGAGGAGAGGTCAACCAAAATGCAGCAGTTTCGGAAGGCCATACTCACGGAAGTAGGCAAAGCATTCCCCTCACAAAACGCTAGCGGCATAGGTCAGGAATCAGTGGACAACCGAGGCGTACAGCCGAGAGAGGCACAAGTCCAATCCGCCAGAGGTAGGGGAACAGTCTTTAAGATGTGGGACAGTTTTCTCAGCCCCTCACGTACCACAGCCCCTGAGGTGCGGGGTAGTGCCACAAGAAATCCTAAGTTTGCCCAGATGCTGAAGGAGTACCTTGCAGATCGAACAACTGTACTCCGACATTCCTCTGTGCCTTACAATTATTGGGTATCCAAGCTGGACACGTGGCATGAATTGGCTCTCTACGCCTTGGAAGTCCTGGCCTGCCCTGCTGCTAGCGTTTTGTCAGAGCGTGTTTTTAGTGCCGCAGGTGGAATCATTACAGATAAACGCACCCGCCTGTCAACTGAAAATGCTGACAGGCTGACTCTGATAAAGATGAACAAGGGTTGGATTGGGCCAGACTTCACCACACCACCAGCAAATGAGAGCGGAATTTAAAGTTTGCCATGTACCTCCACTCACCCATGGGTACACTTCTCGACTTTGGATAATCGCTGGACTGCTCCTCCTTCTCCTCATGCGCCATCATGATGACCGTTACAATAGTTAGGTCTTTGTTTCAGGTATACCCCCAGTGGTAAATTTTTTCGCCCATTCTTTGCAGAATGGACATTACAACGACAGGAGACCCGCTCCTTTGCAATGGGAACAATGTTTTGAGGCCCTCATGCACGTCTCTACCCAGGGACAACGTGTAGCCTCCCAATTTTTGGCTGCCCTGCCTAAGGGCTATACTGAAATACACCCACTTCCTTAAAATGGACACTTAATGTTTTGAGGCCCTCATGCACGTCTCTACCCAGGGACAACGTGTAGCCTCCCAATTTTTGGCTGCCCTGCCTAAGGGCTATACTATAATACACCCACTTCCTTAAAATGGACACTTAATGTTTTGAGGCCCTCATGCACGTCTCTACCCAGGGACAATGTGGAGCCTCCCAATTTTTGGCTGCCCTGGCAAAGGGCTATACTGAAATAGACCCACTTCCTTACAATGGGCACTTCAGGTTTAAAGGCCATCATGCACGTCTCTACCCAGGGACAATGTGGAGCCTCCCAATTTTTGGCTGCCCTGCCTAAGGGCTATACTATAATACACCCACTTCCTGACAATGGACACTTAATGTTTTGAGGCCCTCATGCACGTCTCTACCCAGGGACAATGTGGAGCCTCCCAATTTTTGGCTGCCCTGGCAAAGGGCTATACTGAAATAGACCCACTTCCTTACAATGGGCACTTCAGGTTTAAAGGCCATCATGCACGTCTCTATCCAGGGACAATGTGGAGCCTCCCAATTTTTGGCTGCCCTGCCTAAGGGCTATACTATAATACACCCACTTCCTGACAATGGACACTTAATGTTTTGAGGCCCTCATGCACGTCTCTACCCAGGGACAATGTGGAGCCTCCCAATTTTTGGCTGCCCTGGCAAAGGGCTATACTGAAATAGACCCACTTCCTTACAATGGGCACTTCAGGTTTAAAGGCCATCATGCACGTCTCTACCCAGGGACAATGTGGAGCCTCCCAATTTTTGGCTGCCCTGCCTAAGGGTTATACTGAAATACACCCACTTCCTTAAAATGGACACTTAATGTTTTGAGGCCCTCATGCACGTCTCTACCCAGGGACAATGTGGAGCCTCCCAATTTTTGGCTGCCCTGGCAAAGGGCTATACTGAAATAGACCCACTTCGTTACAATGGGCACTTCAGGTTTAAAGGCCATCATGCACGTCTCTACCCAGGGACAATGTGGAGCCTCCCAATTTTTGGCTGCCCTGGCAAAGGGCTATACTGAAATAGACCCACTTCCTTACAATGGGCACTTCAGGTTTAAAGGCCATCATGCACGTCTCTACCCAGGGACAATGTGGAGCCTCCCAATTTTTGGCTGCCCTGCCTAAGGGCTATACTATAATACACCCACTTCCTGACAATGGACACTTAATGTTTTGAGGCCCTCATGCACGTCTCTACCCAGGGACAATGTGGAGCCTCCCAATTTTTGGCTGCCCTGGCAAAGGGCTATACTGAAATAGACCCACTTCCTTACAATGGGCACTTCAGGTTTAAAGGCCATCATGCACGTCTCTACCCAGGGACAATGTGGAGCCTCCCAATTTTTGGCTGCCCTGCCTAAGGGCTATACTATAATACACCCACTTCCTGACAATGGACACTTAATGTTTTGAGGCCCTCATGCACGTCTGTATGCAGGGGCATTGGTGAACCTCACAATTTAGGACTGCCCTGGCAAAGGAAAATACTACAAAGACTCACTTCCTCAAAATGGGCACATTAGACTCAAGAGGCCTTCATGTACGTCTCTTCTCAGGGACATCGGAGTGCCACACAATGTTTTCACGTAAAATCTTTCATGTATTGATCTCAAAAAGTAACATACACCAGCTCTATCTCACTATTGGGTATGTGCCCTTAACATTTCCGCCATGAAAAATCATTTTGGGGTCATTTTGGAAGGTTTTCTGGTGAGTCCGTAAAAATGGCGTAAAACGCGGACAAAATTGTTCACAGCTGTGACTTTTGAGTGATAAATGCTTCAAGGGGTCTTCCCCATGCTGTTGCCATGTCATTTGAGCACTCTTCTGAGACTTTTGTGACATTTTTAGGGTTTCTCCATGCTGCCGGGAGGTCATTTCACAAAAATACTCGGGTCTCCCATAGGATAACATTGGGCTCGTTGCTCGGGCCGAGTACACGAGTATCTTGGGAGGCTCGGCCCGAGCTTCGAGCACCCGAGCTTTTTAGTACTCGCTCATCACTAGTCACAAACCAAATCTTATCCAAGGTTCGAATGTGCCCTGCGAACTGAACTTCCAAATGTTTGCTCATCTCTACTAATTACTACCCCTTTACAAGGTATAACATAAGTGCAGAGCATTGTAGAAAGGCATTGCAAAACGACATCAGCCCACTCCCTATTTTTTTTCTGTGAACCCGAAATCAAATCTCTAATTTTTTTTAATTTGCATGAAACCAGTTAATTCAACCCAATCTCTCTCCTCCGCAGATTGATCAGCTCATCTCTAAGGCTGGAAACACATCTATGCGAGTAAAATCGGACCGACTGGGCTGAAAAATACTCGGCTGATTTTAGTTCACGTTAGGTGCGAGTGCAATGCAAGTGCGATGCTTTTTGCTCGCGTGTGTGTCTCGTTTGCGATGCTAGTTTCATGCAACATCTTAATTAGATAAAAGCTATTACACGTGTCATTTAATTACCCTATGGGAATGTGCTGTCACATTCATCTGTTGATTATTTAATGAGCAAAGTTACTGCCACACTCGCAAATGTGAACGGTTGTGCGCGTGTGTGATGCTACTTTTAATCCCCTTCCATAGGAAATCATTGGGACAAATGGTGCGAGAAACTCGCAAAAAAGCAGCATGCTGCGATTTTTTTCTCGGTCCGATTTGGACTGAGAAAAAAATCGCAGATGAGAGCTGAATCATTGACTAACATGTGTCCGATTTCAATGCGAGTTTTTCTCGCATTGCTCTACTGCGAGAAACTCGCAAGTGAGAAGCAGCCCTAATTCTAAATGAAGCCTTAATCATAAGTATGAACCCCTTTCTTCTCAGTTGTATACTCCCTATAGAAGCAAAAAAAGCAAAATTAATCAGCGCAGAGAACAGACCTCACATATGCAACTATTATAATAAATACAAGACTTTTCTTGAAAAAATATCCGTTTTATTAAACAAATGATTTAAAGCAAGGATAAACAACACTGAATAAAACAAGGAGACTATAGTAGCAACCACAGATAGATATAACAAAAAAGTTAAAATAATCACTTAAATTGAGTGGAGGAAAAAAAAAAAGAAAAATTGTCTCTCTTTCTTCCAGTTTTGAGGAAGGAAAGCAAAACGTGAGTCAGGGGACAACCACTTGGTCTTACTGCATGTCCATGGTAATTTATGTTTCTGTTATTTTAGCTGTGGCTATTGTTGTATCTTGTATGCCTTAGGGCTCATGCGCACGTTGTGTAATTGCATGCATTTACACTGCGTATTGCACTGCAGCCTAAAAGCGTGCGTCCTGCGTCCCCAGCACAATCTATGAAGATTGTGCATGAGACGTGCGCACAATGCTTTTTTGAACGCAGTGATTTGGAAAATTTTGACCCAAATCTATGCGTTCATAAAATGAGCATGTCAATTATTTGTGCGTTCTGGATGAGCCCTTAATCTGCCCTTTGCAGTAAACAATACATATGCAAAATCCAGAAAAGGAGAACGTTGTCCTGCACCAGAAGCAAACACACCTTGCTTCACTTAACCTTAAATTCACCTGGCACAGAAACTATCTGACCAGACTGCTAATCCACTTTAGGTGGTGCTTGACCCGTTGAAAAAGTGTACATATCAAAATCCACAGCAAACGACAAGAAAACGGTGGCACCCACAAAATAATTCTTTATTTTATCCAGACATAAAAATTCAGGGGGGGGATGCGGAAGACATCTAAGGATGACGGCGACCGTTTCACGCACAATGACGCTTTGTTGGATCCCAACAAGGCGCTCTTGTGCGTAAAATGGTTGCCGCCATCCCTAGACATCTCCCACATTTTCCCTGCATTTTTATGTTTGGATAAAATAACGAAGACTTTTATCAGGAGAGTGCCATTGTTTTCTTGTCTTTTGCTGTAAACAATACATATGTTGCAGAGTTTTATGAAATTGGACTTTCCTATGATTGTATTGTTGCTCTGCACATAACTGTTCTACCTATAGCACTGTCACTTTATGTTTAATAATTGTAGTAAAGGCCATTCTATTTATATTATGCATAATATTATGGCACAGGATATCATAATGGTTGTCACAATATTGGATGTATGGTCACTCTTACTATAGATATAAGAATTGCAAATTGTTTATATTCAAATAACTTTTTTTATATACAGGACATTTTAGCACATTGTGTGAGCAGCATGGCTTGCACAGGATCTTTGGATGATCATTACACCCACAGCACTGTTGCTTTATACTTGCACAATCTGATCAGCCGCACCTTAGCTCTTGAAAAGCAATTTATTATGCACTAGACACTGTATAATCTAGCATGGGACACTTTTCATCCACTCACACAGTGCCAGATTTACAGAAATGACCTTTTGTTGTATGCACACACATTCATATGTATTGGAAATGTTTGTAGACCATATATACATAACGTACTTACTTCATACCTAACATTCTTCACTATCCTACAGTGGATAGAACTAGTACAAAGACAGACAATTTTTCTTTTTCCCCACACAGTACAAGTGATTATATTACCTTTTGTGTTATATTTATCTGTGGTTGCTGCCATATTCTGCATTTTTTTTTAATAAAAACTGTCAACTTTTCAATAAAAATCTTGCATTTATTATTATATTTGTATATATTAGGTCTGTTCCATGCAGGGGTTCATTTTGGATTTTGAGTGTTAACCTCATACAATTATTGGTCATTTCTTCTGCTTTTGTGTTTCACTGTAGACACCAACAAGCCTGTTTTGAAGTTACCCAGTTTTGGAAGGGTTACAAGCTTATCAGCAATTTCCCATTTTCCAACAAAATTTACAAAAGTATTTTTTAGGAATCACATCACATTTGAAGTGCCTATGTGACAGTAAATATCCCAAAGTGACACAATTCTAAATACTACACCCCTCAATCTGCTGGAAAAAAAACACATCCAAGAAGTTTATTAACCCTTAAGGTGCTTCACAGCAACTAAAGCAATGTGGAAAGAAACAATGAAAATGTTAACTTTTTTCTCAAAAATGTTACTTTAGCCCCAAATTTTGCATTTTCACAATTTGTTATGCAGTTTAACCTGAACAGAATGATACCCCAAATTTGGTGGAAAATTACTGTTTGTGTACACTGCAGGGCTCGGAAGAGAAGGAGCGCCATTTGACTTTTTAAATTCAAAACTGGCTGCAATCATTAGAGGATGCTAGGGTGCTTCACTGGTTTTTAGAACATTGAGATGTGAAAATAAAAAAATCAAATTTTTCCCACAAAAAATGTTATTTTATCTCTAATTCTGTTAATTTTTACAAATGTACTAGAAGAAATTGAACCTTACAATTTGTTGTGCAGTTTTTCCTGAATACACTGATACCCTATATGTGATTTAAAACGACTGTTTGGTTTCATGGGATGACTCGGAATAGAAAAAAGGATATTTGGTTTTTCAAACGCTAAATTGGCTGGAATCATTAACGGACACCATGTCACGTTTGGACACCATGTCACGTTTGGAGAGCCCCTGATGTGCCTAAACAGTGGAAACCCCTACAATTGACTCCATTTTGGAAACTAGACCCCTCATGGAATTTATCTAGATGTGTGGTGAGGACCTTGATCCTCCAAGTGCTTCACAGATTTTTAGAACATTGAGGCGGAAAAATAAAAAAAAAAATCACATTTTTTTGCACAAAAATGTTTTTTGCTCCACATTTTTTCATTTTCACAAATTTAACAGAGAAATTGCACAATACAATTTGAATTCCCATGTGCTTTACTGAATTTTACAACATTGAACTGTGAAAATGAAGCAAATTGATTTTTCCCACAAAAATGTTGTTTGAGTCCAAAATATTTAATTTTTAAACAGGTAGCAAGAGAAAATGGACCCCAAGAATTGGGCAATATCTCCCGAGTACACAGATGCTCCATAGGTCATGCAAAACTACTGTTTTGACAACTGCCTAGCTCCAAATGGAAGGAGTGATGTTTTGAAGCATAGACTTTGATGCAATAGTCTGGGAAATAATGATGCATTTGCAGAGCCTATGAGGTGTCAAAATAGTGGCTGCAGGACTCATGTGCATATATAGTGCAAACGGGGGAGGGACTTAACAGTAAAAAATAAAATTCTGGACAAAATTGAGCATAGACACTGATTTACATCACTGATCAGTGGCTCGATGGCTGCAAGATACATATACGTGTATCAAAAAGGGTTTATGAGGGCACCACGGCTATGAGATGGGATCAATCCAAAAACACACACCAATATGATCAAGGCAAGCAAAAAGAAGGAAAGGTGGTGTGTGATAAATTGGATCACCAGAAAATATTGAAAATATTGCAAAAAATAATAATCAATTTTATTGACATAAAAAACACCAAGGAAACATGTTAAAAACATTTAAAAACACACAATAAACATACAATCAAGAATGGGGATTGCATAAGATAAGGCAAAACTCCCCAAAAAATCCCCCCCTCACTAGAAAATACTACACATGGGAAATGCACAATAAATAAAAAAAAATATATAAATAGCAGCTCAACACATAATACAGTTAGGTCCAGAAATATTTGGACAGTGACACAAGTTTTGTTATTTTAGCTGTTTACAAAAACATGTTCAGAAATACAATTATATATATAATATGGGCTGAAAGTGCACACTCCCAGCTGCAATATGAGAGTTTTCACATCCAAACCAGAGAAAGGGTTTAGGAATCATAGCTCTGTAATGCATAGCCTCCTCTTTTTCAAGGGACCAAAAGTAATTGGACAAGGGACTCTAAGGGCTGCAATTAACTCTGAAGGCGTCTCCCTCGTTAACCTGTAATCAATGAAGTAGTTAAAAGGTCTGGGTTGATTACAGGTGTGTGGTTTTGCATTTGGAAGCTGTTGCTGTGACCAGACAACATGCGGTCTAAGGAACTCTCAATTGAGGTGAAGCAGAACATCCTGAGGCTGAAAAAAAGGAAAAAATCCACAAACAAGCAAGACCTGAAGGCTGCGGCTGTAAAGGCCTGGCAAAGCATTAAGAAGGAGGAAACCCAGCGTTTGGTGATGTCCATGGGTTCCAGACTTAAGGCAGTGATTGCCTCCAAAGGATTCGCAACAAAATATTGAAAATAAAAATATTTTGTTTGGGTTTGGTTTATTTGTCCAATTACTTTTGACCTCCTAAAATGTGGAGTGTTTGTAAAGAAATGTGTACAATTCCTACAATTTCTATGAGATATTTTTGTTCAAACCTTCAAATTAAACGTTACAATCTGCACTTGAATTCTGTTGTAGAGGTTTCATTTCAAATCCAATGTGGTGGCATGCAGAGCCCAACTCGCGAAAATTGTGTCACTGTCCAAATATTTCTGGACCTAACTGTATATAGCAGATAGAAATTAGAGTTGAGCGCGGTTCGTGGTTCGTGGTTCTCCAGTTCTAGGCTCGAGTGATTTTTGGGCTGTTCGAGATCGAACTAGAACTCGAGCTTTTTGCTAAAAGCTCGATAGTTCTAGATACGTTCGAGAACGGTTCTAGCAGCAAAAAGCAGGGCTTTTTACAGCTACAGTGAGCAGGAGCCATCGCTGGCAGCCTGCCACAAGCTGGTAACCAAGATAAACATCGGGTATCCAAGCAAAGCGCTTTGGTTAGTAACCCGATGTTTATCTTAGTTATGTGCAGGAAGCCCACACTTTCCCGCTCAGCTCGCTCCACCCCCTCCTGCCCGCGGCATGTACACATACATACACATACACAAACACACACACACACACACATCCACAACAGTGTTTTTTCAAATAAAAATGTGTTTGTCGTCTATTTTTTTTTTATTACTGACTGGGTTGGTGATGTCGGGTATCTGATAGACGCCTGACCTCACCAACCCCAGGGCTTGATGCCAGGTGACATTACACATCTGGTATTAACCCCAAATATTACCCCGTTTACCACCGCACCAGGGCGCGGGATGAGCTGGGGCGAAGCACCAGGATTGGCGCATCTAATGGATGCGCCACTTCTGGGGCGGCTGCGGCCTGCTATTTTTAGGCTGGGGAGATTCCAATAACCATGGACCTCCCTAGTCTGAGAATATCAGGCCCCAGCTGTCTGCTTTACCTTGGCTGGTGATCCAATTTTGGGGGACCCCTACGTGTTTTTTTTTTTAATTATTTATTTAATTTAAAATAACAGCGTGGGGTGCCCTCAGTTTTGGATTACCAGCCAAGGTGAGGTTGCCAGCTGTGGTCTGCAGGCTGCAGCCGTCTGCTTTACCCTAGCTGGCTACAAAACTAGGGGGAACCCTATGTCATTTTTTTTTCATTTTTTTGGCTAAATACAAAGCTAAGCACCCCTTAGTGCCACATGAAAGGTACCAAAGGGTGTTCCACTTTTTCTCCATTTTTTTCTCCACTTTCTCTCCACTTTTTCTCCACTTTTTCTCCATTTTTTTCTCCACTTATTCTCCACTTTTTCTCCTCTTATTCTCCACTTTTTCTCCACTTTTTCTCCACTTTTTCTCCTCTTATTCTCCACTTTTTCTCCACTTTTTCTCCACTTTTTCTCCATTTTTTTCTCCACTTTCTCCACTTTTTCTCCACTTTTTTCTCCACTTTTTCTCCTCTTATGCTCCACTTTTTCTCCTCTTAATCTCCACTTTTTCTCCACTTTTTCTCCACTTTTTCTCCACTTTTTTCTCCACTTTTTCTCCTCTTATGCTCCACTTTTTCTCCACTTTTTCTCCACTTTTTCTCCACTTTTTCTCCACTTTTTCTCCTCTTAATCTCCACTTTTTCTCCTCTTATGCTCCACTTTTTCTCCACTTTTTCTCCACTTTTTCTCCACTTTTTCTCCTCTTAATCTCCACTTTTTCTCCTCTTATGCTCCACTTTTTCTCCACTTTTTCTCCACTTTTTCTCCACGTTTTCTCCACTTTTTTCTCCACTTTTTCTCCTCTTATGCTCCACTTTTTCTCCACTTTTTCTCCACTTTTTCTCCACGTTTTCTCCACGTTTTCTCCACTTTTTTCTCCACTTTTTCTCCTCTTATGCTCCACTTTTTCTCCACTTTTTCTCCACTTTTTCTCCTCTTAATCTCCACTTTTTCTCCACTTTTACTCCACTTTTTCTCCACTTTTTCTCCACTTTTTTCTCCACTTTTTCTCCACTTTTTCTCCTCTTATGCTCCACTTTTTCTCCACTTTTTCTCCACTTTTTCTCCACGTTTTCTCCACGTTTTCTCCACTTTTTTCTCCACTTTTTCTCCTCTTATGCTCCACTTTTTCTCCACTTTTTCTCCACTTTTTCTCCACTTATGCTCCACTTTTTCTCCACTTTTTCTCCACTTTTTTCTCCACTTTTTCTCCTCTTAATCTCCACTTTTTCTCCACTTTTTCTCCACTTTTTCTCCACTTTTTCTCCACTTTTTCTCCACTTTTTTCTCCACTTTTTCTCCACTTTTTCTCCTCTTATGTTCCACTTATTCTCCACTTTTTCTCCACTTTTTCTCTACTTTTTCTATGGTCGGTCTACCCATTAGCTCTGCCATGCATAGTGTAGCTCTACACCTACTGCACATGTTACTTTATGATTGACATCTCTTTCGTACCAGAGCTGTCTAAGTCTACTCTGACCCCATATTTGTCATTACTATATTGTCCTTGTACTGTATTATGACATTTGTATCATGTGTTTCATTTCTTGCTGTGTTGCAATTTTTTTGCTGCATCCCAATTGTACCTCTACATTGTTCGAGTTTATGTTATTGTTCTCTCACTCTTATGTGATACTGATTATTGTCATTTTTCATGATTACATGCAGATAAGTCCAATCTGACGAAGGCTCAGGCCGAAACGTCATTTGTAACTTGTTTTGGACAAAAACATATATGCTTATGAAAAAAAAAATTTCTTAATACGGACCAATAAAGAGTGATTTTGCATTACTATCCGTTGTGACTTACTGACTTAGTCTGGGAGATATAGAGTGCCGAGGTTACTCACTAATTTTATCTATTATTACCTCTGAGCACCTATATACCAGTGAGCAGAGCTTCCTCTACAGTAGTTCTCCTGATTAGGCATGCCCTTACCTCATGAGCAGGGCATTGCAGCTTTGGTAGCAACCATTACGACGGACTCTGCTGCTGTGGACCCGGGGAGAGTGAGTGCAGATTCATTGCACCCACACTCCTCACATGAAGGGTCCGCACTCCTAGAAAATGGGGGATACGTTCCCTGAGTGTCTCCCCCCCATATTCTAGACGGTCCAGAGTCGTCGTGGGACCCCTTTATTTTTTTTCTTACAATAAATTGGTGAAAGAGGAAATGTTTTGGGGACTGTTTTTTCAAATAAATTTCTTTTGTCGATTTTTTGTTTTTGTTAGTACTGACAGTTTATGATGTTGGGTATCTAATAGACGCCATGACATCACAAACTGCTGGGCTTGATCTCAGGTGACTTTACAGCTAGTATCAACCCGATTTATTACCCCGTTTGCCACTGCACCAGGGCACGGGATGAGCTGGGGTGAAGCGCCAGGATTGGCGCATCTAGTGGATGCGCCACGTCTGAGGTGCCTGCGGCCTGCTATTTTTAGGCTGTGAAGGCCCAATAACTATGGACCTTCCCACCCTGAGAATACCAGACCACAGCTGTCCGCTTTACCTTGGCTGGTGATCCAATTTGGGGGGTCCCCTACTTTTATTGTGTAATTATTAATATTTATAAAATAATTATAAAAAAGAGCCTGAGGGGACCTCCACATTGGATCCCCAACCACGGTAAAGCTGCCAGCTGTGGTTTTCAGGCTACAGCCGTCTGCTTTACCCTAGCTGGCTATCAAAAATGGGGGGACCCAACGTAATTTTTTTTTTTTAACTATTTTTTAAATAGAAAAAATTAATGGGCTTCCCTGTATTTTGATTGCCAACCAAGGTAACGGCAGGCAGATGGGGGTGGCAACCCATAGCTGTCTGCTTTATCTGCGCTGAGAATCAAAAATACCGCGGAGCGCTACGTCATTTTTTTAAAGATTTATTTTTACAGCACTGTGATGTCCAGCAATCAAAATACAGGGAAGCCCATTTTATTTTTAGTTATTTAAATAAATAATTAAAAAAAATATATGTTAGCTCCCACTGCATTTTTTGTATTGCTAGCTAAGGGTAATCCAAGCAGCTACTGGCTGCTAACCCCCACTGCTTGGTGTTACCTTCACTGGCAATGGAAAATCCAGGGAAGCATTTTTTTTTTTTTTTGCCAAAAAGCTACAAAAAAAGGACGTGAGCTTCGCCATATTTTTGTATGCTAGCCAGGTATAGCAGGCAGGTGCTGGAAGAGTTGGATACAGCGCCAGAAGATGGCGCTTCTATGAAAATGCCATTTTCTGAGGTGGCTGCAGACTGCAATTCGCAGCAGTGGGGCCCAGAAAGCTCAGGCCAACCGGTGGTGCGGATTCCAATCCCAGCTGCCTAGTTGTACCTGGCTGGACACAAAAATGGGGCAAAGCCTACGTCATTTGTTTTCTAATTATTTCATGAAATTCATGAAATAATAAAAAAAGGGCTTCCCTTTATTTTTGGTTCCCAGCCGGGTACAAATAGGCAACTGGGGGTTGGGGGCAGCCGTACCTGCCTGCTGTACCTGGCTAGCATACAAAAATATGGCGAAGCCACATAATTTTTTCAGGGGGCAAAAAACTTCTGCATACAGTCCTGGATGGAGTATGCTGAGCCTTGTAGTTCTGCAGCTGCTGTCTGTCTGTATGGAGAAGAGCAGACAGCAGCTGCAGAACTACAAGGCTCAGCATACTCCATCCAGGACTGTATGCAGAAGTTTTTTGCCCACCAAAAAAATGACGTGGGCTTCGCCATATTTTTGTATGCTAGCCAGGTACAGCTGGCAGCCACGGGCTGCCTCCAACCCCCAGTTGCCTATTTGTACCCGGCTGGGAACCAAAAATATAGGGAAGCCCGTTTTTTTTAATTATTTCACTTATTTCATGAAATAATTAAAAAACAAATGACGTGGGCTTCGCCCTATTTTTGTGTCCAGCCGGGTACAACTAGGCAGCTGGGGATTGGAATCCGCAGCACAGGTTAGCCCGAGGTTTGTGGGCGCCTCTGCTGCGGATTTCAGTCCGCAGCCGTCCCAGAAAATGGCGCTCTCATAGAAGCGCCATCATCTGGCGCTGTATCCAACTCTTCCAACAGCCCTGGAGCCGGGTGGCTTGTTGGGTAATCATGAGTTAATACTGGCTTTGTTTTACCAGCCAGTATTAAGCCAGAGATTCTTAATGTCAGGCACGTTTGACCCGGCCATTAAGAATCTCCAATAAAGGGTTAAAAAAAGACACCACACAGAGAAAAAATACTTTAATAGAAATAAATACACAGACACATTAGAGACTCCATCTTTATTACCCCTGTCAGCCCTCCACGATCCTGCTCTTCTGTCTTCTTTCTTTCTAGTGTAGTAGTAGTGACGATTGTAGTGAGGGGCATCACTTGGGGCTGGGGAACCTCCATCCTAACTACAATGCTCACTACAATCGGGAAGCAGCGTGCAGCCTTCACTCCGTGAGTGATCACTGCTGGCTGCTAGCGGTAACGCTGACAGACGCGTTACCATAGCAACGGTGCTCCCGGAGCCGCGGTTAGCGGTGACGTCACCGCTAACTGCATTGCTATGGCAACGGTGATCTCCGTTAATGACCGGCTGTGTCAGCCGGTCCCTAACGGAACGGGGAGTCGACCGTGTGCTAGAGCATGTCGCCGGTACACGGCGATACACATATGTGCACCGTGTACCGGAGAGATGCACTCGCAGGTCCTACATGACGTGTCATAGTCATGTGACCAGTCTGTAGCCAATGAGATAATAGCCACGTGACTGGTCACATGGCTATTTTGACGTCACGATAGGTCCTGCTTCTCTGCTGGCAGTGCAGGTCACCGGGAGGATTCAGCGATCATCGGATGGAATAGCGGCAGGAGACAGAGTGCAGAAGGGATCGCGAGGACCGGTAAGTGTTATGGCAATGTTTATTAACTCTTTGTGTACATTTATAATGCATTTTTATGTGTTTGTGATTGCCTCCCATTATAGCCTATACGTTCGAGTTCGGTTCGTCGAACGTTCGACGAACCAAACTCGAACGGGACCCCCGTTCGGCGAACCGGCCTCGAGCCGAACCGGGACCGGTTCGCTCATCTCTAATAGAAATGCATATGTCAAACCAATACAAACATATTGCACCTAGTAAACATGTATAAGGTCAATAAATACCAACACTGTCCAGATTAGATAGGAAAAACAGCATCAGGAGCAGATCGCATGGATACAGTGGAAATAACCATAATGGAGCAGGAAACAAGAAAGACCCCCCCCCCTACCCACACACACACACACATACACAAGTATAGTGCAAAAGAAGAGAGGAAAACTGACAGGAAAAAACAGTACTGAACAAAAATGAGCATGGATGCTGAATAATGATATACGTTACTGAACAGTGGGTCAATGTCTGCAGGATGTACACTCGGATATGGTGCAAAAGAGGGAAAGAAGAATTAATAAGAAAAAAAAGTCATGGCCAAAAGCAAACACGGATGCTGATCAGTCATGTGTGTCACTGATCAGTGCACGACGTACGTATGGAGGGGTGGAAAAAAAACCTGCCAAAAGACAAGCGATCAAGTACTGATCAGTGCTTTGAGGCCAAAGGGGTATTAAGGAAGGGGTAAGAGAGAGTGGGGAAAGGGGGGAAAAATGGAATAGGAGGAGAGAGAGATTGGAGCTAAGAAAAAGGAGTCAGGAAAAGATCTTCTTTAAGTTTTTAGTCAGCAGCAGCACAGGTAGTGATAACACTGGCTAACATAGCATGTGGCACCACAAATCTTAGCAGATCTGTCAGCAGAACAACACAGTGACTACTCTCCTACTCTCCTAATGTCTCCAAGCAGGAATGAGAGAGATCAAAGTGGTCA
Organism: Anomaloglossus baeobatrachus; assembly: GCF_048569485.1. Taxonomy (NCBI): domain Eukaryota; kingdom Metazoa; phylum Chordata; class Amphibia; order Anura; family Aromobatidae; genus Anomaloglossus; species Anomaloglossus baeobatrachus. The sequence goes on from NC_134354.1 coordinate 503,431,913, forward strand.
CTGTGAGGTCAAGTAGAGTCTCTGCTCAATGATTGGGCGTCATCTTCACATTTCTCAAATCAGTGCTTGGGCTGTTGTCAGGCTCCACTTTACGATCGGTGCTGTTATAGCACTGATCATAGCTGGTCTTTAAGGTTTCATTGCCTGAAACATTGAAATTGTTGTCATTGGTTGAAACAATTGTACAGCAAATCACAACGATCATCATTGTTGCGGGTCAGTAAAACCCCTCGCAATGATGAAGCCAGGTGCCCTTCTGTGAGAAACAGCAGGCACTTTTAAGCAATCATCATCACTGCAGTCATGAAAATTGGGAATGCATTGCCAATCAGGACATGTGGGGCATGTCCAATATTGGGAAGGGTGTGAAGTAAAGTCCGATCGAGCCCGGTGAACTCAAACATCTACAGGCCCGCTTATCACTAGTGAACAGTATTTATGGAATATGTGTATGTGCAGAATCGGACTGGCTACCAGAGGAACAACAAGTAATACCAGTCCTGGCTGCGGTTACGTGGATTGAACTCCGGAGCTCTCACCTGAACACCGGAGTGCAGGCTGGACTGAACTCAGGGTTTGCAGGTCTGAACCATGAGCGCCGACTGATTTCATGGCAATTGTGGTTCAGTTCATGTCACAGCTGCTGACAGGTCCGGCTGAACTCCAGAGTTCAGGTGAGAGTTCCGGAGTTCAATCCAGGTAATCGCAGCCAGGACTGGTATTACTGGCGGTTCCTCCGGTAGCCAGTCCAACACTGTGTATGTGTATGATTTCAGTGATAATCCGTTAAAGGGGGTTAACAGCTATATTTTTTGGAATGTTATATATTTTTCTATTTTTTTTTGTAGAACATAGAATAAAAAAATCTGGGAACAGTAGAAAATTTGCATATATATTGCCTGCTTGAAGAGTTAGTTTATGCAATGCATCTTTAAGATATTTCCACAATTTTAAAGCCAGGAAAGAATTCTTCAGGGACAACAAACTATAGCACCAGCATTGTATTATCCTGTAGAATAATATGTATGAGTATCTATGCCTGAAATAAATATTTTAAACACATTACCAGAAGCTGTTACCATCTTTTTTTTTACATGTTTTAAGGATGTAATGTAGGTTTACATTTTATTGACATAGGCAGAGACATAATAATTTGTAATCCTTATCCTTATAGTTCTGTAAAAAACAAAAAAACCTTTTCTAAACTTGATAAAGGTTTCTCTGGAAAATTTTCATACAGAGGAAATAGTCTGCTGCACACAATCTTCAAGCCAATCCAGGAAATTATCAAGAACCGCAGATGAGACATTTTCTTTCTTGCACGTTTATGAGCACAAAAAAGAAATTCTCTTTGGTCTCCGGGCTATTTTTCTTCACAAGCTGCACATAAGGCCTTTGCAAACTCCTTTTCTCATGTCTTTTAAGAACAAAACATTCTGTGATATATTTACAAAACATAAAATGCTACATTTTTAGCTCCGACAATGGTGTAGCGCACTTAAGCATAGTGCGTCGTTTGCCCAAAGTGATTTTGAATGGGAGAAAACATAAATTATACAAATGTAGCTTTTTAACTTTTCCTTAGTTTTGAAAACTTAAATCAGTGTTGATAATTTTATTTATAACCTTTTCATGAAACCTCTAATTTTAAACCATTTTTGCAAATATAAAGTATAACAATAGAGAATTAAGTCTCTAATCAGCTTAAACCTGGGAAAGTATTTTGTAGATTTTACACACCGCAGCCAGCTAAAAGCATTGTAATCTTTAAATGAATAGTAAAGTACAAATGTTCTAAAAACTGTAAAAAAATAACCCTGCATGGTTCTTATTTCTACCTGTTTAATAAAATGTCATTACTCTGCATGTAACGGTCATTATTCTTAGCCTTTTTTAACTGCTCTCTTAATGCTTTTGAGGTTATTTCAGTGAGAAACCACGGTGGGAACTAGATTACAGCTGCAGTGATTTCTAAAGCAGAATGCTGATATAAATGTAGGAAATGACAAGGACATCGAGCCACAATTTATACCTTTATTTTATGTCATAATGTCTGTGGTTCATCATTTTTATGTCGTAGTAACATAAGATCAGGTTTCTAGGGCCAAAGGATTCTAGGAGATAAGAAAAGAGAATTTTATTTACAAACAGAGCCAAACTTGTCCATGGGACTCACTTTTACTTCTGAGAATATTCTAATGAACAAAAATAGGGGGACGTACTTTTACTAGTGCTTTATACACTGTTTTTAATTTAAGGCACATTGGAATAAAATATAATACATTTTTGAAGCAAGCCTTGACTCTTCAGGCTGTCTGTGCAGTAGAAGAGTTAGGGCTCATGCGCACGTATCTGCTGAATATTCTGCAGTGATTTGATAGCACATGTGCGCTTCAAATCGCTGCAGAAACACTGCGTAATAGATGCAGTTTTTCTGTACAAAAAAAGCCGATTTCATGCGCTATGGATGCTGCCCCCACCATAGACAGAGTGGGAGCTGCATCCACAGCGCACAAATTCATTGACATGCTCATTTTATAAATGCACGGATTTGGGTAAAAATGTTAGCACCCAAATCGCTGCGTTCATAAAAGCAACGTGCGCACGTATCATGCAGAATCTATATATATTGTGTAGTGAACACAGGACGCATGCATTTACGCTGCAGTGCAATACGCAGCGTAAATGTATGCAATTATGCAAAGTGTGCACGAACCCTTAATCTACTCAAACTATGAGCTGGCATAGATATGTGCCATAATTTAAGACAATTTCTTAGTATGTTGGAATTGATTTTAATTTGCTGTTAATATTATAACTAACTGTATACTTTTTATTTCTTTTGCGTTCACTTCTTTATTCTCTAGGTCGTGTTCTTTATCTTTCTCTAAGACTATGTTCGCACTTTGCGTCGATGTAGTTGCAGTTCTAAATGCATCCTCTGGCAGAAATTGATTTTGCCAAAGTTGCTTTTGACCATCAAAACGCGATAAATACGCGTTTTAGCAGCGTTCTTAGCGCTTTTTACATGCTTTTCCATTGCTTAAAGTCAGATGCGTTTTGATTACAAAGACACTACTAAATAAAGTTTTAACATACAAACACTATGAAAAAAGGGAAAAAAATAAAACAAATATAATTTATTAAATCATAACGAAAAAAAGTTATATTTAATATAATTATAGCGGTTTTATACTATATATGGCTTAAATATCAATAAATTAAAATTTTTCATTAATTTAATTGTCAGACTATGTGTGTGTGTAAAGGAACATATCATTCCATTATTTTGATGTCATAAACGCATGCGTTTTGGTAGTCCAGTTTTCTGTAGCTAAAAAGCATGTGAAACGCTGGAATTTTGATGTTGCTTGCTTTTTGCAACTTCTCATTGACTTCAATGTTAGCAAACCGCAGCCCAAATGGCAAAAACAATTGGCATGCTGCTTCTTTGAACGCAGAGTTTTTGCCCAAAATTATGCAAATTAAACACAGTGTTTTGAACTGCAAAATGCGCACAAGAAATCACCATTTTCCATAGACTTTGCTTGAAAATCAAAACGCATGCCTTTTGGCATGAAAATGCTGCAGTTCAAAACGCTGCGGAAAAGCAGCTGAAACGCAGGTGAACACGCAAAGTGCGGACACAGCCTGAGGCCTGCGACACACATCTGTGCCGCCGGCACGTGGTTGTCATTTTTTACACGTACCGGCGGCATGGAGACACGTTAAGCAATGCTACCCTATTGTAGCAGGCACACACACGTAAAACCACACGGAACGTGTGTCCGTGTGCGCTTGTATGTGTGGGCGTTTTTATTAACGCTGACATGTCAGTGTTTTCTCCGGCAGCACGGGTGTCACAAGGCCCGCACCCGTACCACACGGATGTAGTGTGGATGCGGTCCCATGTGACACGCGCCGGAGAAAACACACGTGTCAGTGAAAAAAAAAAAAAAACATTAACTCACCTTCTCCAGCCCTCCTGTCTCTGCCGCTGCTGCCTCTTGCTGCCAACCGCCGCTCATTATTCTCATTTAATACTCACTTCACTGCCTGGCAGCAGCAGCAGAGGGGAGACGGGAGGGCTGGAGATCGAGGATCAGCACCACGGACAGCAGCGCAGACAGCAGGAAGGACCACGTGAGTATGTAAATTACCGGTTCTACGTGTGCTATCGCGGATAGCACACGTAGAACACACGTGGCCTGCACATACCAGAGACACGTACTTACCTGCACACAACACGCAGGGGAAATACGTGTCTCTCGGCACGTGCGTGATTTTCATGTGAGTGTGGCAGAGGCCTTAGCATTAGTTTCATTGCTATTGAGGTATAATCCTGCACATGAAACAGAATATAACCTTTATATGGATATTTTTTGTTGTTTTCATTAGGAAATTGTAGTATGTATGATGAGCTGCTAGAAGTCAAACCTCCTAATTATAAACCTTGCTTATTTTATTTTTTCTAATGTCGAGACCAGAGTAAAAAGACAAAAGCTGCAGTAACATGACTGAGATTATGCAGAAGAGCTAAACTACTGATCAGATCAAGCGCTGATGGGAGGTAAAACATTTTTCGCACCCTAAGTATTTGGTTGCAGTAAATTCTGTACCAAATCTGTGTCTCCTGACATAAAAACATGCATTTTTGCCTACATTTTGGTGCATTTTTGAAATGTTTTATTAGTGTTTTGTATGTATTTTGTCCATGTATTTTTCATGCATTTGGAATAGAGAAATGCTGGTAAAAATGGTGAAGAATTGATGTGCTACAGATTTTCTGCAACAAATCTGAAAGGGAAAATTAGGCAATATGTGAACAGCACTTCAGAATTCTCATTGACTTTGCTGGCACAATCTACACCACAAAACGCATAAATAAGCATAATAAATGCAGTGTGGGCACATAGCATTAGGCTATGTGCGCACATTGCGTCGTGTCCTTGCAGAAATTTCTGCAGGGATTTGGCAGTGCATGTGCTCTTCAAATCGCTGCAGAAACACTGCATAATGGATGCAGTGTTTCTGCAGAAAAAAAATCCCATTTCATGCGCTCTGGATGCAGCCTCTCCCATAGACAGAGCAGGAGCTGCATCCAAGTGCACAGAATAATTGACATGTTGCTTTTTAGAACGCAGTGATTTGGAACAAAATTTTGGCACCCAAATTGCTACGCTCTCAAACGCAACGGGCACATGGATTATGCACAATCTTCATAGATTGTGCTAGGGACACAGGATGCATGCATTTACGCTGCAGTGCAATACGCAGCGTAAATGCATGAAATTCGGCAACAGGCACACACAGCCTTACGCCCCCTTCACACGTCAGTGATTCTGGTATGTTTGTGCTTTTTTTTCTACGTACCAGAATCACTGATATACGCAGACCCATTATAATCAATGGGTCTGCGCACACATCAGTGATTTTTCACTGAACGTGTCTCCATGCAGCGTGCACCCTTGGCCGTGATTCTGCACGGAGACATGTCAGTTTTTGTCTGGCATCACTGATGACCCACGGACCACACTATGGTGTGATCCGTGTGTGATCAGTGAAACACGTACAAGAAAATCACGGACATATTAAATATTAAAAATTTTCAACTTACCTTGCCTGCGATTCGCTGTGCAGCCTCTGCTTTCGGCAGCTCCTGCCTGACTCATGAATATTCATGAGAGCAGGAACCAGGATGTAGCTGCTGAGAGCGGTGGGTGCTGCAGAGCCAGAGACTTCAGCACCATGGACAGCAGCAGTGAAGGCAGGTGAGTAATGTCCATATGCAATCACGGGATCACGGATCACGGATTGCACATGGACAACCCACGTGTGCCGTGAATCATGGAACACGGAGGGACTTGTGCGTGTTTTACACGTCAGCGAAGAACGTCAGTGTTTTTCACTGACGTGTGAAACGGGCCTTAGAGAACTCTGCAAGATGTTTTTCTGTCTGCTTTTTCCTATTCACTTCCTTACTTCTCTCTCCTTCTCATGCCTCCCCCTCTATAAAAGTGAATGATAAATTCAGGAGTAGAGGTGGAGGGTAAATCGTTTCTGATGAAAGGGAAATTAAGCTGATTTCCCTGGCAAGGTATATTACAAAGTCTCTTATAATCGACTGCACTATTGAATTATGAAAATTTGGTTGAAAATATAGTTATTTTTAAGTATCACTGTTATATAAGTTTAATTGTTCCTCAAGTGTACTTTTCATTCTTTCTCAGAGCATTGACTGAATGTGTGGGCACACAAGTTCAATAGCTCAATCCCACTTCATTAATTCACTTGACCATGGGTTGCTATGTGAGATTTTTGCTACTGTGCATCAAGTATAAATTTCATTTGATGGACCTTCGATAAAATTAAGAAAGGCAATAAAATGAATAGTGGAAGCACCATTACCCAAGTGTGTATCTGAACTATATAGACACAGGAACATTATTAAAATGATTGTTAATCTAATGTGATTTAACCCCTTTGTGACCAAGACAATTTTAACTGAATGACCAAGATAAAATTTGGAAATCTGACCAAGAGCACTTTATGTAACTCTGGAGTGCTTCAACAAATACCAATCCTTAGAAGATTGTTTTTTCCTTACATATTGTTCTTTATGTTAGTGGTAAATATTTTTTGCATTAATATTTAAAACATTTTGCAATTTTCCAACTTAATTTTTATACCCTTATGTCTCCCAAGATAATTATTACATAACATTTCCCATATTTGTACTTTACAACTGCATCATTTTTCAAATGTCATTTTATTTTTTTAGGATATTAGAAGGGTTAAAAATGTAAGAGAAAATTCTCATTATTTCAAGAAATTTCCAAAATTTGTTTCTTTAGGGCCCTATTCAGATATAAATGAAATTTGAGAGGCCTATTGTATATATTGGAAACTCCCCAAAAGTTATACCATTTTAATAATGCCTCAAAAACTTGAAAACTGTCTACAGGAAATTTGTTTAACTCTTCAGATGCTACACAGGAATAAATGCAAAATGGAAGAAGAAAAAAAAAATATTTTCACCTCTAAAATGTTGCTTTAGGTCCAATTTTTTAACTTTTACAAGGGATAGCATAATAATATTGACCACACAATTTGATACCCAGTTTCTCCTGAGCTTGCTGATACACCATCAGAAACCTCTGTTTGGACAAAAAAGAGGAGTCAGAAGATATGAAGAACCATTTGAATTTTCATACACAAATTTTTCTGAAATAGATTGGGGGCACTATGTCACATTTGCAGAGCCCCTAAGGTGCCTAAATAGCAGAAACCCTCCACAAGTGACCCTATTTTTAAAACTATACTCCTCAAGGATATTATCCAGGGGTATAGTAAGAATATTTAACCTACAAGTACTACATAGATTTTGATAAAATTAGGCTGTTATATTAAAAACTTTCATATTTTTCACAAAACTTTGCTTTAGCCCCACAATTTTGTAAGAGGTAACACCAAAAAGTTTACCCCACAGTTTGTTACTCACTTTCTTATGAGCTAGGTCATACCCCAAATGTAGTCACAAAGTTCATTTTAAACCCACAAGTACTACACAGAATTTGATAAAATGAAGTTCTTGTACTGAAATACCACATTTTTTAATGAAAATGTTGCTTTTGCCCCAAATTTGTAATTTTCACAATGGACAGCAGAAGAAAAATGACCTAATAATTTGTTATGCAATTTCTCCCGAATGTGATGATACCCCTTGTATGGTCAAAAACTGTTGTTTGGGCACATGTCAGGGCTCGGAAGGGAAGTCGGGCTATTTGATTTTTGAAGTGTAAATTTGTCTGGAATGGATTGCAGATGCCATGTTACATTTGCAGAAATACTAACATGCCATAACAACAGAAACCCCCAAAAGTGACCCCATTTTGGAAACTAGACCCTCAAGGAATTCATCTAGTATCGTACTGAGATTTTTAACCAAGAGGTGATTTACAAAACTACATAACATTTAGATGTGAACACAAAAAAATATTTTTATCCCATGAAAGTACTGTTTTAGCACCAAACTTATAAATGACATGGGGTATAGGAGAAATTCCACAGAACAATTTGTTTTGTGGTTTTTACTGAATGTGGCCGTACCCCATATGTGGGTGTACACTATTGTTTGAGCACAAGTCAGGAATCAGATGGGAAGGAGTGGTACTTGGCTTTTAGAATGCAGATTGCGTGGTAGATTGTGGGCTCCTTTAGCCGAGCCCCCGAGGTGCCAGATCAGCAGAAACCCACAAAAGCGAACCCTTATTGGGAGCGTCACTGTTTAGGGAATTTATCTAAGGGTAAAGTGAGTATTTTGAACCCACAGGTGCCTCACAGAATTTTGTAAAATCAGGATGAGGAAATATAGCATTTTACTGGTAAAAAAATAATTTTTGATTAGCTGCAAACTTGTCAGTTACACAAGGGTTAAAAGGTGAAACTGAACCCAACGATATATTGTGCAATACCTCTAGAATGTAGTTATCCCCAAATAACTTCAGAAACTACTGCATGGCCACACAACAAGACTGAGAAGTAAGAAGTGCTATTTGGCTTTTGGAGCACAGATTTTGCTTGATTAGCTTGCGGGCAACATTTGCGAAGCAACTAAAGTGCCAGAAGAGCAGAAAAAAAAACAAAAGTGACCCCATTGTAAAATTATCAAGAGTGTGTTATGGCCTGATGTCACCTCAAGGTAATCTGTGATCAGAAGGTCACAGTGTTTAGTTGATCACAGATCCTCTTTAGTGCCTGCCAGTAGTGATGGGCAAACCCCCCCACTGTTCGGGATCGGGAGCCTTGCCCGAACATTTTGTAAAGATTGAGTTCGGGTTCTGAGATAACGCGAACTTGCGTCCGAACACTAAACTCGGGCTTTACAGTTATGGGATGGGGCGGGTGGGCTGTAAAATAAAGAATATAGTTAATAATAAAAACATTGTCATTATACTTACAGGTCCCTCGACGCATCCTGCAGTCTCTGTCTCACGGCTGCTTCTGCTTTTGCTCCGATCATTGCTGTGCCCCCCAGGTAGGCTCTACTGACTAAAGGACCTTCCATGACATAATAGCAATATGACCAGTCCGGTGTGAATGTTGTACTGACCTTAACTTACAGACTGGTCACATGGCTGACGTCATTGAAGGTCCTGTTAACTGAACCTTGACTGTCACTGTGCAAGTGTTGCATTGCATCACCAGGCACGGCGCACAATCTCCCGACAGGAGTGGGTTGGCTGCATGTATTTCCATGCAGCTAAGGTGCTCGTGTCCTGAGAGCGTCAGATGCTTTATAGGTGTTATTTAATAACATGCTTGTTTGACACCTTAACTAGCGTTTCATATATATTTCTTATACAACACGCTATAAATGCCATAGGGGTCTTTTGTATTCCACAATTTCCTCATGATATCTTGTATGGTTATACCTCAGATATATTGCATGTGCAGCCACTATATATATATATATATATATATATATATATATATATATATTCTTTCTTTTTTTCTCATAGTTGCCTTGCAGTTGCTATCGCACACCCTTTTTAGCTAAATTCACATATGTGTGACTCATTTTCATTAGGTGATACAGTTTTGAGCTCTTTTTTTCTATTTACATTTTCATCATGACTATAATATTGTGATCTAATCATTGTATTACTTTCCTTGATGCAAGTGGAGGAACTAATTGTTGTCATGTGAACAAATATTTTCGCTCATTTTTTAAATGTTTTAATATGTGTCACTGTTGTCCTTATGTGTACAATAAAAGATTTTTGTATTTAATATGGTGAAAATTAATTTGTGCCATCCTTTCTTTTTCTAATGCATCACCAGGCAAGGCGCACAATCACCGGACAGGAGCGGGTTGGCTGCATGTATTTCCATGCAGCTGAGGTGCTCCTGTCTTGAGAGTGTCAGGCTGTGCGGGCTACTGCAATACGAGATGCAAGTGGAATCATACCCTCACTGTCAGCCTGCTTTTCACTCTGTACAGAGCAATGTAGCAGAGCTGACAATGCTCTCTCTGCTTCTCGCTCTGACCATTGCAAAATTGTCAGTTTTTCTGATTTTTCACTTTATAGGTATATTTTTGAGTAAACTGTAAATTGTCCTTTCATTCTATAATCTACTGACAACATGTCTCCGAATTTCCAAGCAATAATTTTTGTATTTATTTTCTGAAAATAGTAAATTGTAGAATAAAACAATAATTTACATTTTACTCAAAAATATACCCATAAAGAAAAAAAAATCAGAAAAACTGACAATTTTGCAGTGGTCAGAGCACTCTGCAGTATTTTTGATTCTCAGTGCAGATAAAGCGGACGGCTACGGGCTGCCACCCTCATCTGCCTGACTTCACCTTGGCTGGCAATCAAAATATAGGGAAGCCCATTATTTGTTTATTTTTTTAATTATTTAAAATATAATTAAAAAAAATGTGTGGGCTCCTGCCGTATTTTGATTACCAGTCAGGTAAAACCAAGCAACTTGGGGCTAAGATTCTCAACAAGGTAAGGCCCAAGCGTTCTCGGCCCCCATGCTAAAACCGCAGCCTGCAGTCACCCCTGAATATGGCGCATTGTTTTTTAGCGCCATTTACAAGCGCTCTACCTGGTCGTCCAGCAGTCCTGATGGCTGTGGCATGCTGGGTATTAAAGGGGTTAATACTAGCTTTGTATTCTCAGCTGCTACTAAGCCCGAAATTCATGGTGTCACGCCATATTAGACATGGCCACCAGGAATTTCTAGTAAACAGTAAAACATTTTTTTTTTTATTATAAATAAAACATTGAGACACTCCATCTTTATTATGAAAAAAATCCTTAGCCCGACATAGTCCACAGGTAGAGCAGCTCTGTTTCATCACTGCACAGACAAGCATTTATACAGAGTGAGAAGAAGGCAGACATTGAGGCTTGAGTTCCACTTGCGTATGACACGTGCATCACCTGGCACGGAATGACACTCTCCAGACATGAGCGGCTCAGCTGCATGGAAATACATGCAGGATACCGCTCCTGTCGGAATAGTGTGCGGCTGTACCGGGTGATGCCGATGGGACACTGGCACAGTCAAAGTTCAGTTAATGGGACCTTCAATGACGTCATAGCCATTTGACAAGTCTGCAAGTCAATGTCTGTACAACATTCACACAAGACTGGTCACATGGCTATGATAAGTGGATAAGTGGTAATTACCGGGGGCACAGCAATGATCAGACGCGGAAGCAGAAGCGGCCAGGAAACAGAGTCTGCAGGATGCATCGCGGGACTTGTAAATATGATCTTAATGTTTTTAATAATGTGAGGTTTTTTTTACAGCCCCTGGACTCGAACTGGACCCGAACTGTAACACGAGCTTCCCAGAAAACCTCATGTTCGGGATTGTGTTCTAAAATTTACAGTTCGGGTTTGCCCATCTCTACATGCCAGTTGTTTATCCTGAGTTGGAGCTTATTTAATTTGATCCAGTACTGAAGGAGTTAAGGTTCCTTTCTAACCTGCTGTGATTAAACAGGTAGTTGTAATCTCAGCTGCAGTCACTCCCTTCCACTATATGCAAGCATGCCTCACTTCTCCCTATGTCGGTTATAATTTATTCTATGCTGACCTGTGAAGGTGCTCTCTTTAGAGAAAGCAGTGGTGTTCTTTCCAGCATGTACAGAGGAGTCTCTTTCTTGAGAAGAATTGGAGTGCTATGTTGTATCTGTTTACCTTCCTCATGTTCTCTTTATACTAGTTGTAAAATGTATGCCTTACTGGCCTGTGAACTAGGTAGAGCTTGTCCAGGGTTAGGTAGGGCCTGAACACGTCGTCGTGCATGGTGGTAAAGACCCGTCTAGGGACATTAAGGTGTTCAGATCAGCCACCGGTTAGTTCAGGTTGGGAACCCTCTTCCCTCTACCTATCATCAGGTCCTTCCTTTACATCTTCCCTGGTTTACCCATCTTCTTGTACCACATGTCAAGTGATCCTCACTTTGGGGTAATGTTATAGCCGACCCACATATTTTCAGGATTTTTACATTAATCTTGTTGTCAGTCTTGCTGATCAGTTGCATACTTTGTCTCTAGATCTAACAGATCTGCGGTATGAGTTTTTGCATCAGCAACAGTAATCCTCAGTTCTGTTTTTCTCAGCAGCTTACCAGGGTAAAACGGATCATTGGCTCTCCCAAGATATGTTTGCCGAGGAACTTAATACATTTGTGGTTTTCCGTGAAGCATGCACACTTTATTTAAACCTTAGTTCTTGTTCTTCTGGGTGGAAAAACAGCAGGTATGGATTATTATCTCTCTCCTGCAATGTGATCCTCAATCCTAGGCTTTTTCTTCTTCCTAAGAACTCACAGTCACTCGAGTGGGTAGATGGGTTTTTTTTGTGGCTCTGAGTCTTGTCTATGATCATCTTGATCATGTCTCTCTTGCTGAGTCAAAACTACGAAAACTCCACCAGTAAGACTGGACCGCTCAGGACTTTTGTTCAGAGTTCTGTAGGTGGGCTACAGACACAGCCTGCAATGACCGTGCTCTAATAAGTCCTTTTTGCCAGGATCAGTCAGAAAGGTTAAAAGATGCTCTGCATCTTTACAGACCACTATTGCCCTTGCCATACAGATTGACAGACGCCTCAGGGATAGACCTGTGTTGACTCCGTTTGCATTGATACTTCTCAGTGGTTAAGTCCCGCTCGTATGCACTGATAAACCCATGTGGTTAGGGAGGGTGTCTTCTCAGTCTAATTCTCAGGTAGTCCACCATAAGGCATGGGGGTGTTTCTTTTGTGGTAAACTCAGTAACTTTATTGGGGCTTGTCCTTCTGGCCCAAGCAGGAAAAGCCAGTGGAAAATATCTGCCCTCAGGTTGTGTGGAGGATTACAACCTGGGTGTATACATTTCTTTTTGCATGTGTACCTCAGTTTGTCTTACATGCAGAAGAGGTCTTTGGTAGGAAAACTGAGAACATTTCTGTCCTTTTGAATAGTAAGACAGGAGCTAATATGGTAGATTATCGGTTTGCTCGGACCCATGGTCTTTCCTGTAGGATGCTGGCAAAGTCCATTTCCATATTAACTTTTTTCTCTGCCCCTTTGTCAGGGGAGTTTTAGGCTATGTGCGCATGTTGCGTTTTCTCCTGCGTTAATGCTGCGTCTTGAACTGCAGCATTTCAGTGCCAAACTGCATGCATTCAGCTGCCCCAGCAAAGTCTATGAGAAAGCCGAAAATTCAGTGCTCACGCTGCGTTTATAAATGCAGTGTTTTGGATACCACAAATCGCTGCAGAAAAAAAAAGCAGCATGTCACTTCTTTCGTGCATTGTAGCTGCATTCTCCACCCATTGAAATCAATGATGTGGATCAAAATGCAACCAAAATGCACTTGGCTGCATTTTTGTTGCATTCCGCATGCTTTTTTGGCATACAGAACGCATGCATTTTGACCTGGAAGTGAGGTCAAGAGGTTTCCTGTTGACCTCACTTCCTGGCAAAGTTCAGGAAATTCTTTTTTTTTGGGAGAGAGAGGATTTTTGAGCAGTTTTGGTGTGGTCGTGAGGAATCTTCTCAGTGCCATTCGCGAGAAATCTTCTCAGTGCCATGGAGTGGTAAAACCGATTAAAGATCGATGTACCAAAGCTCATTAGTCTGGTTAATATAGTGGGTTTAATTTTTTTAAAACATATTTTTCCCAATTTTTTGGGGAAAATGGCGTGGGGCTCCGCCACATTTTGATTTTCAGCCATGCCATGTGCTATGAAATAATTAAAACATGGAGTTATCTTATCTATTTATTCTTTCCATCTTTGTATTTATCCATCCTTCTATGCTTTTCTTTTCTTTCTATCTATTTATCCATCCTTCCATGCTTTTCTTTTCTATCTATTTATCCATCCTTCTATGCTTTTCTTTTCTTTCTATCTATTTATCCTTCCTTCTATGCTTTTCTTTTCTTTTCATCTACAGTCATATGAAAAAGTTTTGGCACCCCTATTAATGTTAACCTTTTTTCTTTATAACAATTTGGGTTTAACAACATAAATAACAGCTATTTCAGTTTAATCTATCTAATAACTGATGGACTGCGTAATATTTCTGGATTGAAATGAGGTTTATTGTACTAACAGAAAATGTGCAATCCGCATTTAAACAAAATTTGACCGGTTCAAAAGTATGGGCACCCTTATCAATTTCTTGATTTGAACACTCCTAACTACTTTTTACTGACTTACTGAAGCACTAAATTGGTTTTGTAACCTCATTGAGCTTTGAACTTCATAGGCAGGTGTATCCAATCATGAGAAAAGGTATTTAAGGTGGCCACTTGCAAGTAGTTCACCTATTTGAATCTCCTATGAAGAGTGGCATCATGGGCTCCTCAAAACAACTCTCAAATGATCTGAAAACAAGATTATTCAACATAGTTGTTCAGGGGAAGGATACAAAAAGTTGTCTCAGAGATTTAAACTGTCAGTTTCTACTGTGAGGAACATAGTAAGGAAATGGAAGAACACAGGTACAGTTCTTGTTAAGCCCAGAAGTGGCAGGCCAAGAAAAATATCAGAAAGGCAGAGAAGAAGAATGGTAAGAACAGTCAAAGACAATCCACAGACCACCTCCAAAGACCTGCAGCATCATCTTGCTGCAGATGGTGTCAATGTGCATCGGTCAACAATACAGCGCACGTTGCAGAAGGAGAAGCTGTATGGGAGAGTGATGCGAATGAACCGTTTCTGCAAGCATGCCACAAACAGAGTCGTCTGAGGTATGCAAAAGCACATTTGGACAAGCCAGTTACATTTTGGAAGAAGATCCTGTGGACTGATGAAACAAAGATTGAGTTGTTTGGTCATACAAAGAGGCGTTATGCATGGAGGCAAAAAAACACGGCATTCCAAGAAAAGCACTTGCTACCCACAGTAAAATTTGGTGGAGGTTCCATCATGCTTTGGGGCTGTGTGGCCAATGCCGGCACCGGGAATCTTGTTAAAGTTTAGGGTCGCATGGATTCAACTCAGTATCAGCAGATTCTTGACAATAATGTGCAAGAATTAGTGACGAAGTTGAAGTTACGCAGGGGATGGATATTTCAGCAAGACAATGATCCAAAATACTGCTCCAAATCTACTCAGGCATTAATGCAGAGGAACAATTACAATGTTCTGGAATGGCCATCCCAGTCCCCAGACCTGAATATCATTGAACATCTGTGGGATGATTTGAAGCGTGCTGTCCATGCTCGGCGACCATCAAACTTAACTGAACTGGAATTGTTTTGTTAATAGGAATGGTCAAATATACCTTCATCCAGGATCCAGGAACTCATTAAAAGCTACAGGAAGCGACTAGAGGCTGTGATTTTTGTAAAAGGAGGATCTACAAAATATTAATGTCCCTTTTATGTTGAGGTGCCCATACTTTTGCACCTGTCAAATTTTGTTTAAATGCGGATTGCACATTTTCTGTTAGTAGAATAAACCTCATTTCAATCCAGAAATATTACTGAGTCCATCAGTTATTAGATAAATGAAACTGAAATAGCTGTTGCAAAAACCCAAAATGTTATAAATAAAAAAGGTTAACATTAATAGGGGTGCCCAAACTTTTTCATATGACTGTATTTATCCATCCTTTTATGCTTTTCTTTTCTTTCTATTTATCCATGCTTCTATGTTTTTCTTTTCTTTCTATCTATTTATCCATCCTTATATGCTTTTCTTTCTATTTATCCATCCTTCTATGCTTTTCTTTCTGTTTATCCATCCTTCTATGCTTTTCTTTCTATGTATCCATCCTTCTATGCTTTTCTTTCTATTTATCCATCTTTCTATGCATTTCTTTCTATTTATCCATCCTTTTAATTGTTTTCCCTTAGTTTTTTTTAATATGATTTTTCAGCACGTGGTTTTTATGATTTAGAATCATGTCCGTCCCTATTTTCATTTTTTTAAGTGGAGTCTATACCTTGCTTGTGGGATATGGCCTCACCAGAGTACACCCAAAAAACAGAAAAGGGAAAACAGCTGGATCTCTATCTGTCGGGAGCTTTACCCACAGTGGCATGAGGCTGATGTCAGTCTTCAGATTCAAATTGGTAATGTGCAATGATGCTTCCTACCATGGGAAAAAATATTTTGACAAAGGTGTTGTATGTATTTCTTTTTTTTTTAAAGAAAAAGACGTCCGCA
This sequence comes from Anomaloglossus baeobatrachus, assembly GCF_048569485.1. Classification (NCBI taxonomy): domain Eukaryota; kingdom Metazoa; phylum Chordata; class Amphibia; order Anura; family Aromobatidae; genus Anomaloglossus; species Anomaloglossus baeobatrachus. The sequence continues at coordinate 503,448,106 of NC_134354.1, forward strand.
AGTGTTGGAAATCAGCGAAGGACCGGTTCTACAAATGTCAAACAGAATCCAACCGAAGTGGCGCTTCTCCATCAAATAAGCGAATCACATATAAGGAGGAGTAGCAATTTCTGTGAAGCAGAAAAGCTTTAAATCTGTAAGTTAAAAAAACATTAGTCACAAACAAGCAATTTGTTAAATTCATGATTACATTCATTTTGTTGTGTATTCACAGGACAGAAGAAAATAGCACTCGTCCAGAGGGGCCTGCAGTGGAGCGCTCAATGGACAGTGAAGATCTGTTGTCTGAACAGGCTTGCCAGGCCTCTGAAGACTTGTTGGTGGTAAGAAGTGAATACCCTTTCAGTCCCACCCCAAGCGGGTTTTCAGCGGCTGCAGCCAGTTCTGTCTCTGCCGTGCGCCGAGAGTTCCAGCGAGCGGAAAAAAAACCCAATAAACCCCCACAACACTGGGTGACACAAAGAATAGTGACCCCTTAACCAACCAAACCTTACAATTACTGAAAAATTCCTCTGAGGAGGATCAGTTTGACACATTTGGGTCGAGCATTGCAAATCGTTTGCAGCTACTAAATAACAAACCAAAACAATCAGCCTGCATAACGGCCTTTTGTGGTTTACTGGCTGGTTTTGAAGAAGATGGACCCTTCCCTACTGGAGGTTAAATAGTCTGTAATATGGAAAAAATGTTTAACCTCAAACGACAGCCAACACCACCAACTGGCACCTTACCTCAACCATCAGCTGGCCCACATGTAAGCCGTCCAACCCCCTACCCAGAGTATCCTGCTGCACATGTGTTATGACCTGCCAACGCATATTTTCACCAGCAAGTGAGGCAGGAGGTCAGCCAAACACCCGTAGACCAAAGTGTCCATCAAATGTCAGGGCCATTTCAAGGTTTGGAAGCCATGGGCGGGTACTATTCTCAAGATTTTTTTCATGTTTAAATTTTTCTGTTTCTTACAATGTTAAATAAAAAGTCATATTTGTTTAGTTATAAACATTTTATTAAATAAATTGTTATACACAATATTTTCTTTGTGTGTGTGTTTTAAATTGTAGTTTTTTACAAAATTCAAGTTTTTACATAAAAATAGCATCATTCTTTAAAACAAAACATTTTTATTTGAAAGAACACGAACATGCCGTACTGTAGGCACAAAGTTGGGCGGCCAATGTGTCCAATTCAATTGACTGTTGCAAAATTCTTGTAACATCTTGCCTTTCAAACGGGTTCCTGTCTTCTCTGCTGATCCTGCTACACAACACCGACACCAGAGTTACTTGGCCGAGCAGAAATGGTTAATACTGGCATAAAGCTTTGCGCCTGTGCTTCTTCAAGTATGTCAGTGGTGTACTGACGACCAAAATTGTGGAGAGCACAGCACGCTTTTATGACAGCATCAAACGTGTTTGGTTTTAACTGGATGGCTGTGTGAAAGATCCTCCACTGACTACTCATGATTCCAAAGGTGCACTCCACATATCTACGTGCACGATTCAGCCGAGAGTTAAAAAATCCTCCGCTGGTCATTCAGTCCCCTCCATGGATATGGGCGCAGCAGGTTTTTTAGTAAAGGGAAGGCCTCATCCGATACCATCACAGAGGGGACTTGATCTGTGGAGCCCTGCAAAGGTTGTGGGGCTGGGAGAGTTCTGCAATCTTCAAGAATTTGCAGACCAATCTGTGATGTTCTCAACACCCGAGAATCCCCCGTACTGCCATAAGCACCAACATCAATGGCCACAAAGTTGTAATGGGCATCGGCCACCGCCATGAGAACCACAGAAAAATATTTTTTGTAATTAAAAAAATTTGATCCTGATCATGGTGGCTTCTGAACCCTAATATGTTTGTCATCAATGGCACCTATGCAGTTGGGTAAGTTGGCCACAGTCTGAAAGCCTGCTGCAACCTGCAGCCAAGTCTCCTCGGTTGCGGAAGGCATCACTATGGTTTGCAATGTCTGCCAGATCATGTTGCATGTGCACCTTACAATTTCGGAAATGGTAGATTTACCAACCCAAAATTGCAGATGCAGGGATGCAAAACTCTCTCGAGTGGCCAGAAATCTGTAAAAGAAAAGAAAAAATATTGAAATAAAAAACACAGTGGATTAGTTACAGTATTCACAAAGTTTTTGACATTTTTCAAAATTTACATACATTGCAATTGAAATCAACCATTTTGTTTATACATGTCAAGTAGGTTGAGAACACGGCATTGCACGTGACATTTCTTTTTGTTTCACTCCCACACTTTGGATGTCTCCATCTCTATCTGTCTGTGTCTCTCTATCTCTTTGTCTGTGTGTCTGTCTTTGTCTTTTTTTTCCTGGCTGCAATGTGACACGAAAACATTACATTCAAAGGTGTTGGCTGTGCATTCTCCCCAAGGTCAGGCTGCATTGTGTAACAGTTATATTGACTTTAATGGAGGCAGGTTTTTTGGAATTTAATTTAAGTGCGACGTTGACATTTCCCATCAAAACATAGTCTACGAAATTCCCTGTGTCACGTGGGGAGTCTGGCCAAAATGTCGTGATTCAACATGCGAGGATGCGGATTCCTATAGCAGACACACAAACACACCAAAAAACAGTGTTTTTTATATATTACATTACAACTTACCCCAAGGTGATGAGCAGCCTTTCCTCAGCAGAGATAGACTTTCGCATCCCAGTGTCCTTGTATGTTAGGTCACTTTTGACAATTGATAGTAGATGATCAAAAGCTTGGATTGGTAGCCGACAGAAAGATATGAATTTGTCTGGATACCTTTTAAAAAAAATTAAAATTAAAATAAACATAGGCAGTAACAACTGGAAGCAGAGATTACAGAGATCACTGAGTAGATAATCCTCTCATGATTTGAAGTACGTATATATTAATGCATAAAACATATAGTTGACAATGGTTAATTTACATAAAATTAAGATACAGATTGTATATGTCAACAGATACGTTATTAGCAAAATTAAAAAAATAAACAAAAAAGGGAAAATAGCCTTTAGCGATACGTATAGAAATATGGTTTTACAGAGACATATACATATGTAGAAAACTAAAAAGAGACTAGCTTTTGCTTACCGCCTTAAATTGCTGTACAGTAAGGTGAAAGGGCCCTTCTCCTCACGTGCCATAACAAGACCACATATTTTTTGTCATTGCCTACAACATATTGTATTGGTTAATTGAGCACGACACAGAAAACAGAAACATTATAACTAGTGATGAGCGAGTATGCTTGTTACTACTCGGTACTCGCACGAGTATCACTGTACTCGGGCTACTCGGCGGGTACCGAGTAATTTCACGATACTCGTGCTGTACTCGTGGTCTTCATGTTGGCGCTCTTTTGAGAGCCAGCCCTCATGCAGGGATTGGCTGGCAGACCGCAATGCCACAGCCCTGTTACTTGTGGAATTGCAGTGATTGGCCGGCCCTCACAGAATGACCGTGCCTTTAGCCCGACACTTCCCCGCTCGGCTACGGCCCCTCCCGCACTCCACTCCGCGTGTATATATATATATGCACGCTTACACACACACGCATGTTTTTTTTTTTAATTTACAGTTTTATGGTTTCTACATGCTGCCGGTGGTCATTTCACAAAAATACTCGGGTCTCCCATAAGATAACATTGGGCTCGGTGCTCGGGCCGAGTACACGAGTATCTTGGGATGCTCGGCCCGAGCCTCGAGCACCCGAGCTTTTTAGTACTCGCTCATCACTAATTATAACATTTTTGGAAAAAATTACCTGGTGTCTACAAGGATGAAGTAATAACAGCAGAATAATCAGCAGTCGACTTCGTTGTGCCCCTACGTAGGTGTACCTTTCCTGTGGGGTGCGGCATTTTTTATTACAGCCAAGATCACTCTGTTTCTACAATAGAGAATGTGGAGAATGTGGAGAAGAAGGAAATGACATCACAAGTTTATTTTTTTTTCTCCCAAGGTCTGTGTTCAACAAGCTTTATTAACACTGACAAAAGTATTCAAAAACGCACCTTAAGAGAATGCATGGAAAACGCATGCGTTTTCCATGAGGTTTTTTTTTGCCAAAATGCATTGTTTACAGTTGTTCACTCTGCCAGAGGGTGCGTTCTTTTCCACACTGCACAGAACGCAACGTGCGCACATACCCTTACACAAGTTGTGCATAACATAAATATTCGTTTAAGGGCTATTCACAAGGAGCTCTTCCTGCAATGTCCTTGAAGATGTTCCCACCCTTTTTATATTGGGTTTTTCTTTGTTGCTTGTGCATAATCCTGTTATTGACTGACGGTCCAGATAAATAGGTGCTGCGATTCCTTTAAGAATAATTACCTGAATACTATTATCTGTACCATCTCTTCCAAAATCTTCTCTTCTCTTAAGGATTTTAAGGATGTTTGAATTTTCAGGAACTTCCTCCTCACTGTGTGTATCATTGCCCAGTTAATTTTCTCCAGAAAGCAAACCTACCCAAGACCAGGTTATACAATCTCTCGGGCTGTGAAAGGCAATCTATAAAAGATTATATCCCAGAGAGTCTTGCTAAGGGTATGTGCACATGTTGCGTTCTGTGCAGTGCAGAAAAGAACTCACCGTCAAAACTGTAAACACTGTGTTTGTAAAAAAAAATGCATCCAAAACGCATGCATTTTGCATGTTTTGCATGCATTTTGGATGCATTTTTTGCAGTGCAGTATCACGGCAATTGAGCTCTGTTACATGCCCACTGGCAGCAGACAGAGTCGTGCGATGAGAATAAACTTGGATGAACTTCACCAGACTTCATTGTCATACCGCGGCTCTGTCTGTGTGTCGCGTCCTGATTAGCGGTCACCCGTGAAGGACTCACCGGTGACCGCTAATCCCCTAAGTGACTGAAGTGAGCACTCAGGCTACCCGCGGCAAGCTAGAGTCCTCCACCCAAGACCACAACTGACCTGTGACATTATCACTGATCGCGTAGCTCATTTCAGTCACTCGTGCGACTTGTTGTCACAGTTGGAGGATCCAGCGGTGGCCATGGGTAACCTGACTGACGTCATCGCTGATCGTGCGGCTCACTTCAGTTGCTGCGTGGAGCTGACAGAGAGTGGTGTGGTCTGTGACCGCTCCTGTTAACTTCATGTAGCAGAGCTGAGAGCGTCGTGGGATGTCGTGTGGATTATGTCTGACCTGAATGGGTATTTGGGGGTTAATAAAGTGGTGAAAGAGGGTGATTTTTTTTGTCTTTTATTCCAAATAAATGATTTTTCCGGGTGTATGTGTTTATTTTCTTTAACTTACAGGTTAATCATTGAAGGTATCTTGGGGAGACGCCTGCCATGATTAACCTAGGACTTAGTGGCAGCTATGGACTGCTGCCATTAACTCCTTATTACCTCAATTGCCACCGCACCAGGGCAATTCGGAAGGAGCTGGGTAGAGTCCCAGGGCTGTCGCAACTAATGGATGCGGCAATTCCGGGTGGCTGCTGGCTGATATTGTTAGGCTGGGGGGCTCCCAATAACGTGGAGCTCCCCATCCTGAGAATACCAGCCTTCAGCCATGTGGCTTTACCCTGGCTGGTATTAGAAAATTGGGGGGGAACGCACGTCGTTTTTTTAAATTATTTATTTATTTATTTTACTGCACGATATAGACCCGCCCACCGGCGGCTGTGATTGGTTGCAGTGAGACAGCTGTTACTCAGTGTGGTGGCATGTCTGACTGCAACCAATCATAGGCGTTGGTGGGTGGAGAAAGCAGGGAATACGAGATTGAATAATGAGCAACCAGCATTTTCAAAAGAGGAAAAGCCGCCGGAGCTTGTGACAGCTGTGCAGCGCCGCGCTGGTGATCGGGGATTGGTGAGTATAAGAAAGGGGGAGAGATTGACCGACGGACAGAGAGAGGGACAGACAGAGAGAGAGAGACTGACAGAGACAGAGAGAGACAGACAGAGCGACCAACTGACAGAGAAAGAGGCCAACCAACAGACAGAGGGAGATTGACCGACATCCACAGACAGAGATTGACCGACATCCAAAGAGAGAGACAGAAGACCTGCGTTTTGCTTGTCAAAAAAGCATGCGGAACACAACAAAAATGCAGTCCAAGTGCATTTGATTGCGTTTTGACTCACATCATTGATTTCAATGGGTGGAGAACGCATCTACAATGCACAAAAGAAGTGACATGCTGCTTTTTTTTCCACAGCGATTTGTGGCATCCAAAACGCTGTGTTTAAAAACGCAGCGTGCGTATTGAATTTTTGGACTTCTCATAGACTTTGCTGGGAAAGCAGAATGAATGCAATTTGGCACTGAAACGCTGCAGTTCAAAACGCAACGTGTGCACATAGCCTAAGTAATACAATATATTCTGTTTTTCTCCCATGGCAGCAAAAAAAAAAGATGGGGATCTGCATCTGCTTAGATTTCTGTGAGTTGAATTGGATTACCCTTATCCCCTCCTGCTGATTCCTGATTTGTTTAATAAGATTGCTTAGAATCAGAGAGAGGGATGAGTGGAAAATGGCTTTTAATACTCCAGAAGGGCATAATGAAAATCTTGTTATGCCTTTTGGTCTGACTAATGTGCCAGCCAATTTGTCAATTATAGTTTACATCATCGGGTGCGCAGGTTTGTGGTTGTATAACGCAATATTTTATTTTACCCGCCCAATTTTAACCCTCCGTCACATACAATATCGGCTCTAACGAGTTCACATACAATGTGACTGTCAGGCGCAGGCTAGAAAAATACCTATAATATCTAATGTTTGCAATTTCAGTGCTCTAAAAGTGATCAGTGACCATCATAGGGATGTAATAAAAGAGACTACACATAATCAGGTGCAAAAAAAAACCATTTACATAACATAAAACTAATAACTCTGAAATACAAACATTTCAAAACTCCCGCCCAATAGTCCCCAGTTCGACTCTGTCAAAAAACTCTACAAAGAAAATTTATGGAAACAAACTTAATTTTAAGGTACCTTAAGTACTATTAAACACATATTCAATCAGAATTGGATCCTGAAGTTTCCCCAGAAAAATTATACTTGCAGAGCATGGGGTGAATAAAAACATAAAATACCAACCTTATTGAGTGTGACGTGTTCACATACAATGAGCCTGAGAGATTAGCGCAGTTATATCTGTCCTCCTGAAGCTCTGCAATCCAACTGTGGTATGAGGTTTCACAGAGCTGCTAGAGACAGGAGACTACCTGGAGGGAGGGGATTTCCTCACAATCTGGTGAGGAAGGAGAAATGAAAGTAAAAGAGATGTGCCTGTCAGGCCTATTGTATGTGACGGAGGGTTAAGACAGATCAGAAACATATCAGGAAGGAATTACAGATATTAGGCACTAATAAACTGTATGCTAAGCTTGACGAGTGTATTTGTCAGACAGGAGATTCAGTTTTTAATTGGGGTTAAGAACATCAAAGCTTATGCTTTGTCCCAGAGTTTCCCTGTGGTAGGTAGTCCTGAGAATATTGTTCATAGTCTACAAGTGGAAGTGGTCATTTCCACTGGGAGCTCAGACATTGAGGGTGAGGAATTGATGGCTCAGGGGTATGCCCCTGCTGCTTTTCCTTCAGGGAATTTTTTTGTTCAACTGAATTTGTGACTCAATTCTTAGGAGAACATCATAATTTTGTTTTAGCAGAATACCCAGGTAGTAAAGTAACCTTAGACCTCCTTTTTTATAATTTTTTGTGGCCAAGGTGGCATCAGGATGTGTTTGACTTTGTGTTTACCTGTAATGTTTGTGCACATTCACTTTACATACTCACCCACTTGGATCTCTCCTACCTTTGGCTATACCTGATAGAATATGGGCACATTTATCCATGGATTTCAATATCGACCTTCCACTGTCCGCTGGAAAAATTGTGATTTTAATGGTGGTGGATAGGTTTAGCAAGCTGGAACACTTCATTGCCTTACCTGCGCTCCCTAATGCAAAAACTTAACTTCATGAAGCTTCATGAGGTTCCTTCCAATATGGTGTAGGATTGATAGGCCCAGTTTGCATTGAAATTTTGGAAAACCTTCTAGTCTGGGGGTACATTTAACCTTTTACTCTGCTTTTCATCCTCAATGGAACAGCCAGACTGAGTTCTTAAATCAAAGTTTAAAGTGCGTTAGATGTTTTGTGTCTGGGTAGCAGAAAGATTAGTCATCTTAATGACCTCTGGCAACGTTTGCATTGAACAATTGTCGTAATGAGTAAACTGGTAAGTCAATTTTTTTGGTGCATATAGTTTTCACCCTCAGTTTTGTACTTTCAGTAGAGATGAGTCTTTGCAGGTTCCTGGGGAGAAATTATTTTCTTTGTTGCACTGTTCTGTGTGGCAAGGAGTATAGAACAAATCTGAATCTGAAGGTTATGGGTGACAGATACTAATGCTTGGCTACTCAAAAACATTTGTCAGAAGTGAGAAATTCCTTAATGTTCCACAACATCCATCAATTCCTATAGAACCTTGTTCTGAGAATATTCTGAGAATGAGGATCCTTAGGTTACTGTCGACCAGTGGCAGCCTGGAATTTCTCAAAAGTGGTGACATTATTGTTAGTTCACCAATTTAACAGTGATGTCATCGCTCATGAGAAATTCCGGATTGCAGTAACCTATGGAGCCTTGTTCTGAGAACGTTCTCAGAAGGAGGTTTCATAGGAATTGATGGATATCATGGGACATTAGTCTTTGGATTAAGTCATAACTTTCAGGATTTATTTTTAATTCTTTTCTTTTCAATGTTTTATTTAAAGAGTACGACGCACAACTTACATACACATTTTTACAAGAAGAAGAACAAAGGGGTACATAATATATACAGGCATTTAACGCACAAAACATAATTTAGATGGGTAGTTCAGGGAAACTGAGCTGTAAAAAATTCCCATCAGGCAAGGAGCCTAGGTGCATCGATGCGGTTGCATAACTGAGATTAGGGCTCAAAAAAGTCCAATTAAACAAGTGCATTCAAATAGTAAATAGAGAACAAAAACAACTTAAAACATTAACTAGGAAACAGAGTTCAGACATTCATAAAACATAGAAGGGTGGGGAAGGAAAGGAAGTGGACGGGGTGCAACTCAGAAGGCTATTGACCAATATCCTAAGAAGGAAGTCCGACAAGAAGCTTGCCCAGGGAATGACATGATTACTGAGGTACAGACGAGTGGGATCCTTGCTCTGGCGCGGTTGACATATGTGAGATGTAGTCGTGGGATGATCTGTATGCCACTTAAGGTTTCCAAACCTCTCGGAAAGAGGCTAGATTGTGATGAGCGAGAGCAGCCAATTACTCAATAGGATATAATTGATCATTTTTAGTAAGATTTGCTTCTCAGAGATTACAGTGGATGAGAGCCAGATTGATGGAATCAACAGTTTGCCCACTGCTATGATAAATGAAGCAAGTTTGAATAAGGGTTTGTTAACAGGTTTGACAGGAAAATTAAGTAAAGTTTTTTCAGGTGTTTAGATATGAGTGACGAGATTTCATCCCAAAAGGGGCGAAGTTTGAGACAGCTCCTCTAAATGTTGAGGTAAGTCTCCACTTCTGTTTCACATTTCCATAACTGAGATGATGCATTCGAATACCTTTGGTGTGATTGAGTTGGAGTGGTGTACCAGTGCGTGACCCCTTAATATGAATTTTCCTACACTTTGATGCAATGTGAGGGGCCTTCAGAAAAGTTATAAATGTGGTTGGTTTGCTGTTCTGGTAATGTAGAGCCCGATACTCTTTCCCAACTGGTCACAAAAGCTCTTTTCTTTGGAGTACTCTGGGTGAGCAAAATGCCATGAGTAAGAAAGGGGGGGTCTTTGCCTGGAAGCAAATAGTCTCAAACTTTGTAATCAGTTTGAGAGGGTCGTTACTAGAGATGAGCGAACTGGTCCCGGTTCGGCTCGAGGCGGTTCGCCGAACGGGGGTCCCGTTCGAGTTCGGCTTGTCGAACGTTCGACGAACCGAACTCGAACGTATAGGCTATAATGGGAGGCAATCACAAACACATAAAAATGCATTATAAATGTACACAAACAGTTAATAAACATTGCCATAACACTTACCGGTCCTCGCGATCCCTTCTGCACTCTGTCTCCTGCCGCTATTCCATCCGATGATCGCTGAATCCTCCCGGTGACCAGCACTGCCAGCAGTGATGCAGGACCTATCATGACGTCAAAATAGCCATGTGACCAGTCACGTGGCTATTATCTCATTGGCTACAGACTGGTCACATGACTATGACACGTCATGTAGGACCTGCGAGTGCATCTCTCCGGTACACGGTGCACATATGTGTATCGCCGTGTACCGGCGACATGCTCTAGCACACGGTCGACTCCCCGTTCCGTTAAGGACCGGCTGACACAGCTGGTCATTAACGGAGATCACCGTTGCCATAGCAACGCAGTTAGCGGTGAAGCCACCGCTAACCGCGGCTCCGGGAGCACCGTGGCTATGGTAACGCGTCTGTCAGCGTTACCGCTGTTACCGCTGACAGCCAGCAGTGATCACTCACGGAGTGAAGGCTGCACGCTGCTTCCCGATTGTAGTGAGCATTGAAGTGAGGATGGAGGTTCCCCAGCCCCAAGTGATGAGCTGGTGCACCTCATCCTCACTACAATCGTCACTACTACTACACTAGAAAGAAAGAAGACAGAAGAGCAGGATCGTGGAGGGCTGACAGGGGGTAATAAAGATGGAGTCTCTAATGTGTCTGTGTATTTATTTCTATTAAAGTATTTTTTCTCTGTGTGGTGTCTTTTTTTTAACCCTTTATTGGAGATTCTTAATGGCCGGGTCAAACGTGCCTGACATTAAGAATCTCTGGCTTAATACTGGCTGGTAAAACAAAGCCAGTATTAACTCATGATTACCCAACAAGCCACCCGGCTCCAGGGCTGTTGGAAGAGTTGGATACAGCGCCAGATGATGGCGCTTCTATGAGAGCGCCATTTTCTGGGACGGCTGCGGACTGAAATCCGCAGCAGAGGCGCCCACAAACCTCGGGCTAACCTGTGCTGCGGATTCCAATCCCCAGCTGCCTAGTTGTACCCGGCTGGACACAAAAATAGGGCGAAGCCCACGTCATTTGTTTTTTAATTATTTCATGAAATAAGTGAAATAATTAAAAAAAACGGGCTTCCCTATATTTTTGGTTCCCAGCCGGGTACAAATAGGCAACTGGGGGTTGGAGGCAGCCCGTGGCTGCCAGCTGTACCTGGCTAGCATACAAAAATATGGCGAAGCCCACGTCATTTTTTTGGTGGGCAAAAAACTTCTGCATACAGTCCTGGATGGAGTATGCTGAGCCTTGTAGTTCTGCAGCTGCTGTCTGCTCTTCTCCATACAGACAGACAGCAGCTGCAGAACTACAAGGCTCAGCATACTCCATCCAGGACTGTATGCAGAAGTTTTTTGCCCCCTGAAAAAATTATGTGGGCTTCGCCATATTTTTGTATGCTAGCCAGGTACAGCAGGCAGGTACGGCTGCCCCCAACCCCCAGTTGCCTATTTGTACCCGGCTGGGAACCAAAAATAAAGGGAAGCCCTTTTTTTATTATTTCATGAATTTCATGAAATAATTAGAAAACAAATGACGTAGGCTTTGCCCCATTTTTGTGTCCAGCCAGGTACAACTAGGCAGCTGGGGATTGGAATCCGCACCACCGGTTGGCCTGAGCTTTCTGGGCCCCACTGCTGCGAATTGCAGTCTGCAGCCACCTCAGAAAATGGCATTTTCATAGAAGCGCCATCTTCTGGCGCTGTATCCAACTCTTCCAGCACCTGCCTGCTATACCTGGCTAGCATACAAAAATATGGCAAAGCTCACGTCCTTTTTTTGTAGTTTTTTGGCAAAAAAAATAAAAAATGCTTCCCTGGATTTTCCATTGCCAGTGAAGGTAATACCAATCAGTGGGGGTTAGCAGCCAGTAGCTGCTTGGATTACCCTTAGCTAGCAATACAAAAAATGCAGCGGGAGCCCATATATATTTTTTTTAATTATTTATTTAAATAACTAAAAATAAAATGGGCTTCCCTGTATTTTGATTGCTGGACATCACAGTGCTGTTAAAATAAATCTTTAAAAAAATGACGTAGCGCTCCGCGGTATTTTTGATTCTCAGCAGATAAAGCAGACAGCTATGGGTTGCCACCCCCATCTGCCTGCCGTTACCTTGGTTGGCAATCAAAATACAGGGAAGCCCATTAATTTTTTCTATTTAAAAAATAGTTAAAAAAAAAAAATTACGTTGGGTCCCCCCATTTTTGATAGCCAGCTAGGGTAAAGCAGACGGCTGTAGCCTGAAAACCACAGCTGGCAGCTTTACCGTGGTTGGGGATCCAATGTGGAGGTCCCCTCAGGCTCTTTTTTATAATTATTTTATAAATATTAATAATTACACAATAAAAGTAGGGTCCCCCCCAAATTGGATCACCAGCCAAGGTAAAGCGGACAGCTGTGGTCTGGTATTCTCAGGGTGGGAAGGTCCATAGTTATTGGGCCTTCACAGCCTAAAAATAGCAGGCCGCAGACACCCCAGACGTGGCGCATCCACTAGATGCGCCAATCCTGGCGCTTCACCCCAGCTCATCCCGTGCCCTGGTGCAGTGGCAAACGGGGTAATAAATCGGGTTGATACTAGCTGTAAAGTCACCTGAGATCAAGCCCAGCAGTTTGTGATGTCATGGCGTCTATTAGATACCCAACATCATAAACTGTCAGTACTAACAAAAAAAAATCGACAAAAGAAATTTATTTGAAAAAACAGTCCCCAAAACATTTCCTCTTTCACCAATTTATTGTAAGAAAAAAAATAAAGGGGTCCCACGACGACTCTGGACCGTCTAGAATATGGGGGGGAGACACTCAGGGAACGTATCCACCATTTTCTAGGAGTGCGGACCCTTCATGTGAGGAGTGTGGGTGCAATGAATCTGCACTCACTCTCCCCGGGTCCACAGCAGCAGAGTCCATGTCGTAATGGTTGCTACCAAAGCTGCAATGCCCTGCTCATGAGGTAAGGGCATGCCTAATAAGGAGAACTACTGTAGAGGAAACTCTGCTCACTGGTATATAGGTGCTCAGAGGTAATAATAGATAAAATTAGTGAGTAACCTCGGCACTCTAAATCTCCCAGACTAAGTCAGTAAGTCACAATGGATAGTAATGCAAAATCACTCTTTATTGGTCCGTATTAAGAAATTTTTTTTTTTCATAAGCATATATGTTTTTGTCCAAAACAAGTTACAAATGACGTTTCGTCCTGAGCCTTCGTCAGATTGGACTTATCTGCATGTAATCATGAAAAATGACAATAATCAGTATCACATAAGAGTGAGAGAACAATAACATAAACTCGAACAATGTAGAGGTACAATTGGGATGCAGCAAAAAAATTGCAACACAGCAAGAAATGAAACACATGATACAAATGTCATAATACAGTACAAGGACAATATAGTAATGACAAATATGGGGTCAGAGAAGACTTAGACAGCTCTGGTACGAAAGAGATGTCAATCATAAAGTAACATGTGCAGTAGGTGTAGAGGTACACTATGCATGGCAGAGCTAATGGGTAGACCGACCATAGAAAAAGAACGGAGAAAAAGTGGAGAAAAAGTGGAGAAAAAGTGGAGCATAAGAGGAGAAAAAGTGGAGAAAAAGTGGAGAAAAAGTGGAGAAAAAGTGGAGAAAAAAGTGGAGAAAAAGTGGAGAAAAAGTGGAGAAAAAGTGGAGCATAAGAGGAGAAAAAGTGGAGAAAAAGTGGAGAAAAAATGGAGAAAAAGTGGAGCATAAGAGGAGAAAAAGTGGAGAGAAAGTGGAGAAAAAGTGGAGCATAAGAGGAGAAAAAGTGGAGAAAAAGTGGAGCATAAGAGGAGAAAAAGTGGAGAAAAAGTGGAGAAAAAGTGGAGCATAAGAGGAGAAAAAGTGGAGAAAAAGTGGAGAAAAAATGGAGAAAAAGTGGAGCATAAGAGGAGAAAAAGTGGAGAAAAAAGTGGAGAAAAAGTGGAGCATAAGAGGAGAAAAAGTGGACAAAAAGTGGAGAAAAAGTGGAGAAAAAGTAGAGCATAAGAGGAGAAAAAGTGGAGAAAAAGTGGAGAAAAAGTGGAGCATAAGAGGAGAAAAAGTGGAGAAAAAGTGGAGATTAAGAGGAGAAAAAGTGGAGAAAAAGTGGAGCATAAGAGGAGAAAAAGTGGAGAAAAAAGTGGAGAAAAAGTGGAGCATAAGAGGAGAAAAAGTGGAGAAAAAGTGGAGAAAAAGTGGAGCATAAGAGGAGAAAAAGTGGAGAAAAAGAGGAGCATAAGAGGAGAAAAAGTGGAGAAAAAGTGGAGAAAAAATGGAGAAAAAGTGGAGCATAAGAGGAGAAAAAGTGGAGAAAAAAGTGGAGAAAAAGTGGAGCATAAGAGGAGAAAAAGTGGAGAAAAAGTGGAGAAAAAGTGGAGAAAAAGTGGAGAAAAAGTGGAGCATAAGAGGAGAAAAAGTGGAGAAAAAGTGGAGAAAAAGTGGAGAAAAAGTGGAGAAAAAAGTGGAGAAAAAGTGGAGGAAAAAGTGGCGAAAAAGTGGAGCATAAGAGGAGAAAAAGTGGAGAAAAAGTGGAGAAAAAATGGAGAAAAAGTGGAGCATAAGAGGAGAAAAAGTGGAGAAAAAAGTGGAGAAAAAGTGGAGCAAAAGTGGAGAAAAAGTGGAGCATAAGAGGAGAAAAAGTGGAGAAAAAAGTGGAGAAAAAGTGGACAAAAAGTGGAGCATAAGAGGAGAAAAAGTGGAGAGAAAGTGGAGAAAAAGTGGAGCATAAGAGGAGAAAAAGTGGAGAAAAAGTGGAGCATAAGAGGAGAAAAAGTGGAGAAAAAGTGGAGAAAAAGTGGAGAAAAAGTGGAGATTAAGAGGAGAAAAAGTGGAGAAAAAGTGGAGCATAAGAGGAGAAAAAGTGGAGAAAAAAGTGGAGAAAAAGTGGAGAAAAAGTGGAGAAAAAGTGGAGAAAAAAGTGGAGAAAAAGTGGAGAAAAAGTGGAGCATAAGAGGAGAAAAGTGGAGAAAAAAGTGGAGAAAAAGTGGAGCATAAGAGGAGAAAAAGTGGAGAGAAAGTGGAGAAAAAGTGGAGCATAAGAGGAGAAAAAGTGGAGAAAAAGTGGAGCATAAGAGGAGAAAAAGTGGAGAAAAAGTGGAGAAAAAGTGGAGCATAAGAGGAGAAAAAGTGGAGAAAAAGTGGAGAAAAAGTGGAGCATAAGAGAAGAAAAAGTGGAGAAAAAGTGGAGAAAAAATGGAGAAAAAGTGGAGCATAAGAGGAGAAAAAGTGGAGAAAAAAGTGGAGAAAAAGTGGAGCATAAGAGGAGAAAAAGTGGAGAAAAAGTTGAGAAAAAGTAGAGCATAAGAGGAGAAAAAGTGGAGAAAAAAGTGGAGAAAAAGTGGAGAAAAAGTGGAGCATAAGAGGAGAAAAAGTGGAGAAAAAGTGGAGAAAAAGTGGAGCATAAGAGGAGAAAAAGTGGAGAAAAAGTGGAGAAAAAGTGGAGATTAAGAGGAGAAAAAGTGGAGAAAAAGTGGAGCATAAGAGGAGAAAAAGTGGAGAAAAAAGTGGAGAAAAAGTGGAGCATAAGAGGAGAAAAAGTGGAGAAAAAGTGGAGAAAAAGTGGAGCATAAGAGGAGAAAAAGTGGAGCATAAGAGGAGAAAAAGTGGAGAAAAAGTGGAGAAAAAATGGAGAAAAAATGGAGAAAAAGTGGAGCATAAGAGGAGAAAAAGTGGAGAAAAAAGTGGAGAAAAAGTGGAGCATAAGAGGAGAAAAAGTGGAGAAAAAGTGGAGAAAAAGTGGAGAAAAAGTAGAGCATAAGAGGAGAAAAAGTGGAGAAAAAAGTGGAGAAAAAGTGGAGAAAAAGTGGAGCATAAGAGGAGAAAAAGTGGAGAAAAAGTGGAGAAAAAGTGGAGCATAAGAGGAGAAAAAGTGGAGAAAAAGTGGAGAAAAAGTGGAGATTAAGAGGAGAAAAAGTGGAGAAAAAGTGGAGCATAAGAGGAGAAAAAGTGGAGAAAAAAGTGGAGAAAAAGTGGAGCATAAGAGGAGAAAAAGTGGAGAAAAAGTGGAGAAAAAGTGGAGCATAAGAGGAGAAAAAGTGGAGAAAAAGTGGAGAAAAAGTGGAGCATAAGAGGAGAAAAAGTGGAGAAAAAGTGGAAAAAAAATGGAGAAAAAGTGGAGCATAAGAGGAGAAAAAGTGGAGAGAAAGTGGAGAAAAAGTGGAGCATAAGAGGAGAAAAAGTGGAGAAAAAAGTGGAGAAAAAGTGGATAAAAAGTGGAGCATAAGAGGAGAAAAAGTGGAGAGAAAGTGGAGAAAAAGTGGAGCATAAGAGGAGAAAAAGTGGAGAAAAAGTGGAGCATAAGAGGAGAAAAAGTGGAGAAAAAGTGGAGAAAAAGTGGAGAAAAAGTGGAGATTAAGAGGAGAAAAAGTGGAGAAAAAGTGGAGCATAAGAGGAGAAAAAGTGGAGAAAAAAGTGGAGAAAAAGTGGAGAAAAAGTGGAGCATAAGAGGCGAAAAAGTGGAGAAAAAAGTGGAGAAAAAGTATAGAAAAAGTGGAGCATAAGAGGAGAAAAAGTGGAGAAAAAAGTGGAGAAAAAGTGGAGAAAAAGTGGAACATAAGAGGAGAAAAAGTGGAGAGAAAGTGGAGAAAAAGTGGAGCATAAGAGGAGAAAAAGTGGAGAAAAAGTGGAGCATAAGAGGAGAAAAAGTGGAGAAAAAGTGGAGAAAAAGTGGAGCATAAGAGGAGAAAAAGTGGAGAAAAAGTGGAGAAAAAGTGGAGCATAAGAGGAGAAAAAGTGGAGAAAAAGTGGAGAAAAAATGGAGAAAAAGTGGAGCATAAGAGGAGAAAAAGTGGAGAAAAAAGTGGAGAAAAAGTGGAGCATAAGAGGAGAAAAAGTGGAGAGAAAGTGGAGAAAAAGTGGAGCATAAGAGGAGAAAAAGTGGAGAAAAAGTGGAGCATAAGAGGAGAAAAAGTGGAGAAAAAGTGGAGAAAAAGTGGAGCATAAGAGGAGAAAAAGTGGAGAAAAAGTGGAGAAAAAGTGGAGCATAAGAGAAGAAAAAGTGGAGAAAAAGTGGAGAAAAAATGGAGAAAAAGTGGAGCATAAGAGGAGAAAAAGTGGAGAAAAAAGTGGAGAAAAAGTGGAGCATAAGAGGAGAAAAAGTGGAGAAAAAGTTGAGAAAAAGTAGAGCATAAGAGGAGAAAAAGTGGAGAAAAAAGTGGAGAAAAAGTGGAGAAAAAGTGGAGCATAAGAGGAGAAAAAGTGGAGAAAAAGTGGAGAAAAAGTGGAGCATAAGAGGAGAAAAAGTGGAGAAAAAGTGGAGAAAAAGTGGAGATTAAGAGGAGAAAAAGTGGAGAAAAAGTGGAGCATAAGAGGAGAAAAAGTGGAGAAAAAAGTGGAGAAAAAGTGGAGCATAAGAGGAGAAAAAGTGGAGAAAAAGTGGAGAAAAAGTGGAGCATAAGAGGAGAAAAAGTGGAGCATAAGAGGAGAAAAAGTGGAGAAAAAGTGGAGAAAAAATGGAGAAAAAATGGAGAAAAAGTGGAGCATAAGAGGAGAAAAAGTGGAGAAAAAAGTGGAGAAAAAGTGGAGCATAAGAGGAGAAAAAGTGGAGAAAAAGTGGAGAAAAAGTGGAGAAAAAGTAGAGCATAAGAGGAGAAAAAGTGGAGAAAAAAGTGGAGAAAAAGTGGAGAAAAAGTGGAGCATAAGAGGAGAAAAAGTGGAGAAAAAGTGGAGAAAAAGTGGAGCATAAGAGGAGAAAAAGTGGAGAAAAAGTGGAGAAAAAGTGGAGATTAAGAGGAGAAAAAGTGGAGAAAAAGTGGAGCATAAGAGGAGAAAAAGTGGAGAAAAAAGTGGAGAAAAAGTGGAGCATAAGAGGAGAAAAAGTGGAGAAAAAGTGGAGAAAAAGTGGAGCATAAGAGGAGAAAAAGTGGAGAAAAAGTGGAGAAAAAGTGGAGCATAAGAGGAGAAAAAGTGGAGAAAAAGTGGAAAAAAAATGGAGAAAAAGTGGAGCATAAGAGGAGAAAAAGTGGAGAGAAAGTGGAGAAAAAGTGGAGCATAAGAGGAGAAAAAGTGGAGAAAAAAGTGGAGAAAAAGTGGATAAAAAGTGGAGCATAAGAGGAGAAAAAGTGGAGAGAAAGTGGAGAAAAAGTGGAGCATAAGAGGAGAAAAAGTGGAGAAAAAGTGGAGCATAAGAGGAGAAAAAGTGGAGAAAAAGTGGAGAAAAAGTGGAGAAAAAGTGGAGATTAAGAGGAGAAAAAGTGGAGAAAAAGTGGAGCATAAGAGGAGAAAAAGTGGAGAAAAAAGTGGAGAAAAAGTGGAGAAAAAGTGGAGCATAAGAGGCGAAAAAGTGGAGAAAAAAGTGGAGAAAAAGTATAGAAAAAGTGGAGCATAAGAGGAGAAAAAGTGGAGAAAAAAGTGGAGAAAAAGTGGAGAAAAAGTGGAGCATAAGAGGAGAAAAAGTGGAGAGAAAGTGGAGAAAAAGTGGAGCATAAGAGGAGAAAAAGTGGAGAAAAAGTGGAGCATAAGAGGAGAAAAAGTGGAGAAAAAGTGGAGAAAAAGTGGAGCATAAGAGGAGAAAAAGTGGAGAAAAAGTGGAGAAAAAGTGGAGCATAAGAGGAGAAAAAGTGGAGAAAAAGTGGAGAAAAAATGGAGAAAAAGTGGAGCATAAGAGGAGAAAAAGTGGAGAAAAAAGTGGAGAAAAAGTGGAGCATAAGAGGAGAAAAAGTGGAGAAAAAGTGGAGAAAAAGTGGAGAAAAAGTAGAGCATAAGAGGAGAAAAAGTGGAGAAAAAAGTGGAGAAAAAGTGGAGAAAAAGTGGAGCATAAGAGGAGAAAAAGTGGAGAAAAAGTGGAGAAAAAGTGGAGCATAAGAGGAGAAAAAGTGGAGAAAAAGTGGAGAAAAAGTGGAGATTAAGAGGAGAAAAAGTGGAGAAAAAGTGGAGCATAAGAGGAGAAAAAGTGGAGAAAAAAGTGGAGAAAAAGTGGAGCATAAGAGGAGAAAAAGTGGAGAAAAAGTGTTGAAAAAGTGGAGCATAAGAGGAGAAAAAGTGGAGAAAAAGTGGAGAAAAAGTGGAGCATAAGAGGAGAAAAAGTGGAGAAAAAGTGGAGAAAAAATTTAGAAAAAGTGGAGCATAAGAGGAGAAAAAGTGGAGAAAAAAGTGGAGAAAAAGTGGAGCATAAGAGGAGAAAAAGTGGAGAAAAAGTGGAGAAAAAGTGGAGAAAAAGTGGAGAAAAAGTGGAGCATAAGAGGAGAAAAAGTGGAGAAAAAAGTGGAGAAAAAGTGGAGAAAAAGTGGAGCATAAGAGGAGAAAAAGTGGAGAAAAAGTGGAGAAAAAGTGGAGCATAAGAGGAGAAAAAGTGGAGAAAAAGTGGAGAAAAAGTGGAGATTAAGAGGAGAAAAAGTGGAGAAAAAGTGGAGCATAAGAGGAGAAAAAGTGGAGAAAAAAGTGGAGAAAAAGTGGAGAAAAAGTGGAGCATAAGAGGAGAAAAAGTGGAGAAAAAAGTGGAGAAAAAGTGGAGAAAAAGTGGAGCATAAGAGGAGAAAAAGTGGAGAAAAAGTGGAGAAAAAGTGGAGAAAAAGTGGAGCATAAGAGGAGAAAAAGTGGAGAAAAAGTGGAGCATAAGAGGAGAAAAAGTGGAGAAAAAGTGGAGCATAAGAGGAGAAAAAGTGGAGAAAAAGTGGAGAAAAAGTGGAGAAAAAGTGGAGATTAAGAGGAGAAAAAGTGGAGAAAAAGTGGAGCATAAGAGGAGAAAAAGTGGAGAAAAAAGTGGAGAAAAAGTGGAGCATAAGAGGAGAAAAAGTGGAGAAAAAGTGTTGAAAAAGTGGAGCATAAGAGGAGAAAAAGTGGAGAAAAAGTGGAGAAAAAGTGGAGCATAAGAGGAGAAAAAGTGGAGAAAAAGTGGAGAAAAAATTTAGAAAAAGTGGAGCATAAGAGGAGAAAAAGTGGAGAAAAAAGTGGAGAAAAAGTGGAGCATAAGAGGAGAAAAAGTGGAGAAAAAGTGGAGAAAAAGTGGAGAAAAAGTGGAGAAAAAGTGGAGCATAAGAGGAGAAAAAGTGGAGAAAAAAGTGGAGAAAAAGTGGAGAAAAAGTGGAGCATAAGAGGAGAAAAAGTGGAGAAAAAGTGGAGAAAAAGTGGAGCATAAGAGGAGAAAAAGTGGAGAAAAAGTGGAGAAAAAGTGGAGATTAAGAGGAGAAAAAGTGGAGAAAAAGTGGAGCATAAGAGGAGAAAAAGTGGAGAAAAAAGTGGAGAAAAAGTGGAGAAAAAGTGGAGCATAAGAGGAGAAAAAGTGGAGAAAAAAGTGGAGAAAAAGTGGGGAAAAAGTGGAGCATAAGAGGAGAAAAAGTGGAGAAAAAAGTGGAGAAAAAGTGGAGAAAAAGTGGAGCATAAGAGGAGAAAAAGTGGAGAAAAAGTGGAGCATAAGAGGAGAAAAAGTGGAGAAAAAGTGGAGCATAAGAGGAGAAAAAGTGGAGAAAAAGTGGAGAAAAAGTGGAGAAAAAGTGGAGATTAAGAGGAGAAAAAGTGGAGAAAAAGTGGAGCATAAGAGGAGAAAAAGTGGAGAAAAAAGTGGAGAAAAAGTGGAGAAAAAGTGGAGAAAAAGTGGAGCATAAGAGGAGAAAAAGTGGAGAAAAAAGTGGAGAAAAAGTGGAGAAAAAGTGGAGCATAAGAGGAGAAAAAGTGGAGAAAAAAGTGGAGAAAAAGTGGAGAAAAAGTGGAGCATAAGAGGAGAAAAAGTGGAGAGAAAGTGGAGAAAAAGTGGAGCATAAGAGGAGAAAAAGTGGAGAAAAAGTGGAGCATAAGAGGAGAAAAAGTGGAGAAAAAGTGGAGAAAAAGTGGAGAAAAAGTGGAGATTAAGAGGAGAAAAAGTGGAGAAAAAGTGGAGCATAAGAGGAGAAAAAGTGGAGAAAAAAGTGGAGAAAAAGTGGAGAAAAAGTGGAGAAAAAGTGGAGCATAAGAGGAGAAAAAGTGGAGAAAAAGTGGAGAAAAAATGGAGAAAAAGTGGAGCATAAGAGGAGAAAAAGTGGAGAAAAAAGTGGAGAAAATATGGAGCATAAGAGGAGAAAAAGTGGAGAAAAAGTGGAGAAAAAGTGTAGAAAAAGTGGAGAAAAAGTGGAGCATAAGAGGAGAAAAAGTGGAGAAAAAAGTGGAGAAAAAGTGGAGAAAAAGTGGAGCATAAGAGGAGAAAAAGTGGAGAAAAAGTGGAGAAAAAGTGGAGCATAAGAGGAGAAAAAGTGGAGAAAAAGTGGAGAAAAAGTCGAGATTAAGAGGAGAAAAAGTGGAGAAAAAGTGGAGCATAAGAGGAGAAAAAGTGGAGAAAAAAGTGGAGAAAAAGTGGAGAAAAAGTGGAGAAAAAGTGGAGCATAAGAGGAGAAAAAGTGGAGAAAAAAGTGGAGAAAAAGTGGAGAAAAATTGGAGCATAAGAGGAGAAAAAGTGGAGAAAAAAGTGGAGAAAAAGTGGAGAAAAAGTGGAGCATAAGAGGAGAAAAAGTGGAGAGAAAGTGGAGAAAAAGTGGAGCATAAGAGGAGAAAAAGTGGAGAAAAAGTGGAGAAAAAGTGGAGCATAAGAGGAGAAAAAGTGGAGAAAAAGTGGAGATTAAGAGGAGAAAAAGTGGAGAAAAAGTGGAGCATAAGAGGAGAAAAAGTGGAGAAAAAAGTGGAGAAAAAGTGGAGAAAAAGTGGAGAAAAAGTGGAGCATAAGAGGAGAAAAAGTGGAGAAAAAAGTGGAGAAAAAGTATAGAAAAAGTGGAGCATAAGAGGAGAAAAAGTGGAGAAAAAAGTGGAGAAAAAGTGGAGAAAAAGTGGAGCATAAGAGGAGAAAAAGTGGAGAGAAAGTGGAGAAAAAGTGGAGCATAAGAGGAGAAAAAGTGGAGAAAAAGTGGAGCATAAGAGGAGAAAAAGTGGAGAAAAAGTGGAGAAAAAGTGGAGCATAAGAGGAGAAAAAGTGGAGAAAAAGTGGAGAAAAAGTGGAGCATAAGAGGAGAAAAAGTGGAGAAAAAGTGGAGAAAAAATGGAGAAAAAGTGGAGCATAAGAGGAGAAAAAGTGGAGAAAAAAGTGGAGAAAAAGTGGAGCATAAGAGGAGAAAAAGTGGAGAAAAAGTGGAGAAAAAGTGGAGAAAAAGTAGAGCATAAGAGGAGAAAAAGTGGAGAAAAAAGTGGAGAAAAAGTGGAGAAAAAGTGGAGCATAAGAGGAGAAAAAGTGGAGAAAAAGTGGAGCATAAGAGGAGAAAAAGTGGAGAAAAAGTGGAGAAAAAGTGGAGATTAAGAGGAGAAAAAGTGGAGAAAAAGTGTAGCATAAGAGGAGAAAAAGTAGAGAAAAAAGTGGAGAAAAAGTGGAGCATAAGAGGAGAAAAAGTGGAGAAAAAGTGTTGAAAAAGTGGAGCATAAGAGGAGAAAAAGTGGAGAAAAAGTGGAGAAAAAGTGGAGCATAAGAGGAGAAAAAGTGGAGAAAAAGTGGAGAAAAAATTTAGAAAAAGTGGAGCATAAGAGGAGAAAAAGTGGAGAAAAAAGTGGAGAAAAAGTGGAGCATAAGAGGAGAAAAAGTGGAGAAAAAGTGGAGAAAAAGTGGAGAAAAAGTGGAGAAAAAGTGGAGCATAAGAGGAGAAAAAGTGGAGAAAAAAGTGGAGAAAAAGTGGAGAAAAAGTGGAGCATAAGAGGAGAAAAAGTGGAGAAAAAGTGGAGCATAAGAGGAGAAAAAGTGGAGAAAAAGTGGAGAAAAAGTGGAGATTAAGAGGAGAAAAAGTGGAGAAAAAGTGGAGCATAAGAGGAGAAAAAGTGGAGAAAAAAGTGGAGAAAAAGTGGAGAAAAAGTGGAGCATAAGAGGAGAAAAAGTGGAGAAAAAAGTGGAGAAAAAGTGGAGAAAAAGTGGAGCATAAGAGGAGAAAAAGTGGAGAAAAAAGTGGAGAAAAAGTGGAGAAAAAGTGGAGCATAAGAGGAGAAAAAGTGGAGAAAAAGTGGAGCATAAGAGGAGAAAAAGTGGAGAAAAAGTGGAGCATAAGAGGAGAAAAAGTGGAGAAAAAGTGGAGAAAAAGTGGAGAAAAAGTGGAGATTAAGAGGAGAAAAAGTGGAGAAAAAGTGGAGCATAAGAGGAGAAAAAGTGGAGAAAAAAGTGGAGAAAAAGTGGAGAAAAAGTGGAGAAAAAGTGGAGCATAAGAGGAGAAAAAGTGGAGAAAAAGTGGAGAAAAAGTGGAGCATAAGAGGAGAAAAAGTGGAGAAAAAAGTGGAGAAAAAGTGGAGAAAAAGTGGAGCATAAGAGGAGAAAAAGTGGAGAGAAAGTGGAGAAAAAGTGGAGCATAAGAGGAGAAAAAGTGGAGAAAAAGTGGAGCATAAGAGGAGAAAAAGTGGAGAAAAAGTGGAGAAAAAGTGGAGAAAAAGTGGAGATTAAGAGGAGAAAAAGTGGAGAAAAAGTGGAGCATAAGAGGAGAAAAAGTGGAGAAAAAAGTGGAGAAAAAGTGGAGAAAAAGTGGAGAAAAAGTGGAGCATAAGAGGAGAAAAAGTGGAGAAAAAGTGGAGAAAAAATGGAGAAAAAGTGGAGCATAAGAGGAGAAAAAGTGGAGAAAAAAGTGGAGAAAAAGTGGAGCATAAGAGGAGAAAAAGTGGAGAAAAAGTGGAGAAAAAGTGGAGAAAAAGTGGAGCATAAGAGGAGAAAAAGTGGAGAAAAAAGTGGAGAAAAAGTGGAGAAAAAGTGGAGCATAAGAGGAGAAAAAGTGGAGAAAAAGTGGAGAAAAAGTGGAGCATAAGATGAGAAAAAGTGGAGAAAAAGTGGAGAAAAAGTGGAGAAAAAGTCGAGATTAAGAGGAGAAAAAGTGGAGAAAAAGTGGAGCATAAGAGGAGAAAAAGTGGAGAAAAAAGTGGAGAAAAAGTGGAGAAAAAGTGGAGAAAAAGTGGAGCATAAGAGGAGAAAAAGTGGAGAAAAAAGTGGAGAAAAAGTGGAGAAAAATTGGAGCATAAGAGGAGAAAAAGTGGAGAAAAAAGTGGAGAAAAAGTGGACAAAAAGTGGAGCATAAGAGGAGAAAAAGTGGAGAGAAAGTGGAGAAAAAGTGGAGCATAAGAGGAGAAAAAGTGGAGAAAAAGTGGAGCATAGAGGAGAAAAAGTGGAGAAAAAGTGGAGAAAAAGTGGAGCATAAGAGGAGAAAAAGTGGAGAAAAAGTGGAGAAAAAGTGGAGCATAAGAGGAGAAAAAGTGGAGAAAAAGTGGAGAAAAAATGGAGAAAAAGTGGAGCATAAGAGGAGAAAAAGTGGAGAAAAAGTGGAGCATAAGAGGAGAAAAAGTGGAGAAAAAAAGTGGAGAAAAAGTGGACAAAAAGTGGAGCATAAGAGGAGAAAAAGTGGAGAGAAAGTGGAGAAAAAGTTGAGCATAAGAGGAGAAAAAGTGGAGAAAAAGTGGAGCATAAGAGGAGAAAAAGTGGAGAAAAAGTGGAGAAAAAGTGGAGAAAAAGTGGAGATTAAGAGGAGAAAAAGTGGAGAAAAAGTGGAGCATAAGAGGAGAAAAAGTGGAGAAAAAAGTGGAGAAAAAGTGGAGAAAAAGTGGAGAAAAAGTGGAGCATAAGAGGAGAAAAAGTGGAGAAAAAAGTGGAGAAAAAGTGGAGAAAAAGTGGAGCATAAGAGGAGAAAAGTGGAGAAAAAAGTGGAGAAAAAGTGGAGAAAAAGTGGAGCATAAGAGGAGAAAAAGTGGAGAGAAAGTGGAGAAAAAGTGGAGCATAAGAGGAGAAAAAGTGGAGAAAAAGTGGAGCATAAGAGGAGAAAAAGTGGAGAAAAAGTGGAGAAAAAGTGGAGCATAAGAGGAGAAAAAGTGGAGAAAAAGTGGAGAAAAAGTGGAGCATAAGAGGAGAAAAAGTGGAGAAAAAAGTGGAGAAAAAGTGGAGCATAAGAGGAGAAAAAGTGGAGAAAAAGTGGAGAAAAAGTGGAGCATAAGAGGAGAAAAAGTGGAGAAAAAGTGGAGCATAAGAGGAGAAAAAGTGGAGAAAAAGTGGAGAAAAAGTGGAGAAAAAGTGGAGAAAAAGTGGAGAAAAAAGTGGAGAAAAAGTGGAGGAAAAAGTGGAGAAAAAGTGGAGCATAAGAGGAGAAAAAGTGGAGAAAAAGTGGAGAAAAAATGGAGAAAAAGTGGAGCATAAGAGGAGAAAAAGTGGAGAAAAAAGTGGAGAAAAAGTGGAGCATAAGAGGAGAAAAAGTGGAGAAAAAGTGGAGAAAAAGTGGAGAAAAAGTGGAGAAAAAGTGGAGCATAAGAGGAGAAAAAGTGGAGAAAAAGTGGAGAAAAAGTGGAGAAAAAGTGGAGAAAAAGTGGAGAAAAAGTGGAGAAAAAGTGGAGGAAAAAGTGGAGAAAAAGTGGAGCATAAGAGGAGAAAAAGTGGAGAAAAAGTGGAGAAAAAGTGGAGAAAAAGTGGAGCATAAGAGGAGAAAAAGTGGAGAAAAAAGTGGAGAAAAAGTGGAGCATAAGAGTAGAAAAAGTGGAGAAAAAGTGGAGAAAAAGTGGAGAAAAAGTGGAGCATAAGAGGAGAAAAAGTGGAGAAAAAAGTGGAGAAAAAGTGGAGAAAAAGTGGAGCATAAGAGGAGAAAAAGTGGAGAAAAAGTGGAGAAAAAGTGGAGCATAAGAGGAGAAAAAGTGGAGAAAAAGTGGAGAAAAAGTGGAGAAAAAGTGGAGAAAAAGTGGAGATTAAGAGGAGAAAAAGTGGAGAAAAAGTGGAGCATAAGAGGAGAAAAAGTGGAGAAAAAGTGGAGAAAAAGTGGAGAAAAAGTGGAGAAAAAGTGGAGCATAAGAGGAGAAAAAGTGGAGAAAAAAGTGGAGAAAAAGTGGAGCATAAGAGGAGAAAAAGTGGAGAAAAAAGTGGAGAAAAAGTGGAGAAAAAGTGGAGCATAAGAGGAGAAAAAGTGGAGAGAAAGTGGAGAAAAAGTGGAGCATAAGAGGAGAAAAAGTGGAGAAAAAGTGGAGCATAAGAGGAGAAAAAGTGGAGAAAAAGTGGAGAAAAAGTGGAGCATAAGAGGAGAAAAAGTGGAGAAAAAGTGGAGAAAAAGTGGAGCATAAGAGGAGAAAAAGTGGAGAAAAAGTGGAGAAAAAATGGAGAAAAAGTGGAGCATAAGAGGAGAAAAAGTGGAGAGAAAGTGGAGAAAAAGTGGAGCATAAGAGGAGAAAAAGTGGAGAAAAAAGTGGAGAAAAAGTGGAGAAAAAGTGGAGCATAAGAGGAGAAAAAGTGGAGAGAAAGTGGAGAAAAAGTGGAGCATAAGAGGAGAAAAAGTGGAGAAAAAGTGGAGCATAAGAGGAGAAAAAGTGGAGAAAAAGTGGAGAAAAAGTGAAGAAAAAGTGGAGATTAAGAGGAGAAAAAGTGGAGAAAAAGTGGAGCATAAGAGGAGAAAAAGTGGAGAAAAAAGTGGAGAAAAAGTGGAGAAAAAGTGGAGAAAAAGTGGAGCATAAGAGGAGAAAAAGTGGAGAAAAAAGTGGAGAAAAAGTGGAGAAAAAGTGGAGCATAAGAGGAGAAAAAGTGGAGAAAAAAGTGGAGAAAAAGTGGAGAAAAAGTGGAGCATAAGAGGAGAAAAAGTGGAGAGAAAGTGGAGAAAAAGTGGAGCATAAGAGGAGAAAAAGTGGAGAAAAAGTGGAGCATAAGAGGAGAAAAAGTGGAGAAAAAGTGGAGAAAAAGTGGAGCATAAGAGGAGAAAAAGTGGAGAAAAAGTGGAGCATAAGAGGAGAAAAAGTGGAGAAAAAGTGGAGAAAAAATGGAGAAAAAGTGGAGCATAAGAGGAGAAAAAGTGGAGAAAAAAGTGGAGAAAAAGTGGAGCATAAGAGGAGAAAGAGTGGAGAAAAAGTGGAGAAAAAGTGGAGAAAAAGTGGAGAAAAAGTAGAGCATAAGAGGAGAAAAAGTGGAGAAAAAAGTGGAGAAAAAGTGGAGAAAAAGTGGAGCATAAGAGGAGAAAAAGTGGAGAAAAAGTGGAGCATAAGGGAAAAAGTGGAGAAAAAGTGGAGAAAAAGTGGAGATTAAGAGGAGAAAAAGTGGAGAAAAAGTGGAGCATAAGAGGAGAAAAAGTGGAGAAAAAAGTGGAGAAAAAGTGGAGCATAAGAGGAGAAAAAGTGGAGAAAAAGTGGAGAAAAAGTGGAGCATAAGAGGAGAAAAAGTGGAGAAAAAGTGGAGAAAAAGTGGAGAAAAAGTGGAGAAAAAGTGGAGATTAAGAGGAGAAAAAGTGGAGAAAAAGTGGAGCATAAGAGGAGAAAAAGTGGAGAAAAAAGTGGAGAAAAAGTGGAGAAAAAGTGGAGAAAAAGTGGAGCATAAGAGGAGAAAAAGTGGAGAAAAAAGTGGAGAAAAAGTGGAGCATAAGAGGAGAAAAAGTGGAGAAAAAAGTGGAGAAAAAGTGGAGAAAAAGTGGAGCATAAGAGGAGAAAAAGTGGAGAGAAAGTGGAGAAAAAGTGGAGCATAAGAGGAGAAAAAGTGGAGAAAAAGTGGAGCATAAGAGGAGAAAAAGTGGAGAAAAAGTGGAGAAAAAGTGGAGCATAAGAGGAGAAAAAGTGGAGAAAAAGTGGAGAAAAAGTGGAGCATAAGAGGAGAAACAGTGGAGAAAAAGTGGAGAAAAAATGGAGAAAAAGTGGAGCATAAGAGGAGAAAAAGTGAGAGAAAGTGGAGAAAAAGTGGAGCATAAGAGGAGAAAAAGTGGAGAAAAAAGTGGAGAAAAAGTGGAGAAAAAGTGGAGCATAAGAGGAGAAAAAGTGGAGAGAAAGTGGAGAAAAAGTGGAGCATAAGAGGAGAAAAAGTGGAGAAAAAGTGGAGCATAAGAGGAGAAAAAGTGGAGAAAAAGTGGAGAAAAAGTGAAGAAAAAGTGGAGATAAGAGGAGAAAAAGTGGAGAAAAAGTGGAGCATAAGAGGAGAAAAAGTGGAGAAAAAAGTGGAGAAAAAGTGGAGAAAAAGTGGAGAAAAAGTGGAGCATAAGAGGAGAAAAAGTGGAGAAAAAAGTGGAGAAAAAGTGGAGAAAAAGTGGAGCATAAGAGGAGAAAAAGTGGAGAAAAAAGTGGAGAAAAAGTGGAGAAAAAGTGGAGCATAAGAGGAGAAAAAGTGAGAGAAAGTGGAGAAAAAGTGGAGCATAAGAGGAGAAAAAGTGGAGAAAAAGTGGAGCATAAGAGGAGAAAAAGTGGAGAAAAAGTGGAGAAAAAGTGGAGCATAAGAGGAGAAAAAGTGGAGAAAAAGTGGAGCATAAGAGGAGAAAAAGTGGAGAAAAAGTGGAGAAAGAAATGGAGAAAAAGTGGAGCATAAGAGGAGAAAAAGTGGAGAAAGAAAAGTGGAGAAAAAGTGGGAAGGAGCATAAGAGGAGAAAGAGTGGAGAAAAAGTGGAGAAAAAGTGGAGAAAAAGTGGAGAAAAAGTAGAGCATAAGAGGAGAAAAAGTGGAGGAAAAAAGTGGAGAAAAAGTGGAGAAAAAGTGGAGCATAAGAGGAGAAAAAGTGGAGAAAAAGTGGAGCATAGGGAAAAAGTGGAGAAAAAGTGGAGAAAAAGTGGAGAATAAGAGGAGAAAAAGTGGAGAAAAAGTGGAGCATAAGAGGAGAAAAAGTGGAGAAAAAAGTGGAGAAAAAGTGGAGCATAAGAGGAGAAAAAGTGGAGAAAAAGTGGAGAAAAAGTGGAGCATAAGAGGAGGAAAAAGTGGAGAAAAAGTGGAGAAAAAGTGGAGCATAAGAGGAGAAAAAGTGGAGAAAAAGTGGAGAAAAAATGGAGAAAAAGTGGAGCATAAGAGGAGAAAAAGTGGAGAAAAAAGTGGAGAAAAAATGGAGCATAAGAGGAGAAAAAGTGGAGAAAAAGTGGAGAAAAAGTGGAGAAAAAGTGGAGAAAAAGTGGAGCATAAGAGGAGAAAAAGTGGAGAAAAAAGTGGAGAAAAAGTGGAGAAAAAGTGGAGCATAAGAGGAGAAAAAGTGGAGAAAAAAGTGGAGAAAAAGTGGAGAAAAAGTGGAGCATAAGAGGAGAAAAAGTGGAGAAAAAGTGGAGAAAAAGTGGAGCATAAGAGGAGAAAAAGTGGAGAAAAAGTGGAGAAAAAGTGGAGATTAAGAGGAGAAAAAGTGGAGAAAAAGTGGAGCATAAGAGGAGAAAAAGTGGATAAAAAAGTGGAGAAAAAGTGGAGAAAAAGTGGAGCATAAGAGGAGAAAAAGTGGAGAAAAAAGTGGAGAAAAAGTGGAGAAAAAGTGGAGCATAAGAGGAGAAAAAGTGGAGAAAAAAGTGGAGAAAAAGTGGAGAAAAAGTGGAGCATAAGAGGAGAAAAAGTGGAGAGAAAGTGGAGAAAAAGTGGAGCATAAGAGGAGAAAAAGTGGAGAAAAAGTGGAGCATAAGAGGAGAAAAAGTGGAGAAAAAGTGGAGAAAAAGTGGAGAAAAAGTGGAGATTAAGAGGAGAAAAAGTGGAGAAAAAGTGGAGCATAAGAGGAGAAAAAGTGGAGAAAAAAGTGGAGAAAAAGTGGAGAAAAAGTGGAGCATAAGAGGAGAAAAAGTGGAGAGAAAGTGGAGAAAAAGTGGAGCATAAGAGGAGAAAAAGTGGAGAAAAAGTGGAGCATAAGAGGAGAAAAAGTGGAGAAAAAGTGGAGAAAAAGTGGAGAAAAAGTGGAGATTAAGAGGAGAAAAAGTGGAGAAAAAGTGGAGCATAAGAGGAGAAAAAGTGGAGAAAAAAGTGGAGAAAAAGTGGAGAAAAAGTGGAGAAAAAGTGGAGCATAAGAGGAGAAAAAGTGGAGAAAAAAGTGGAGAAAAAGTGGAGAAAAAGTGGAGCATAAGAGGAGAAAAAGTGGAGAAAAAAGTGGAGAAAAAGTGGAGAAAAAGTGGAGCATAAGAGGAGAAAAAGTGGAGAGAAAGTGGAGAAAAAGTGGAGCATAAGAGGAGAAAAAGTGGAGAAAAAGTGGAGCATAAGAGGAGAAAAAGTGGAGAAAAAGTGGAGAAAAAGTGGAGCATAAGAGGAGAAAAAGTGGAGAAAAAGTGGAGAAAAAGTGGAGCATAAGAGGAGAAAAAGTGGAGAAAAAGTGGAGAAAAAATGGAGAAAAAGTGGAGAAAAAGTAGAGCATAAGAGGAGAAAAAGTGGAGAAAAAAGTGGAGAAAAAGTGGAGAGAAAAGTGAGAAAAAGTGGAGCATAAGAGGAGAAAAAGTGGAGAAAAAGTGGAGCATAAGGGAGAAAAAGTGGAGAAAAAGTGGAGATTAAGAGGAGAAAAAGTGGAGAAAAAGTGGAGCATAAGAGGAGAAAAAGTGGAGAAAAAAGTGGAGAAAAAGTGGAGCATAAGAGGAGAAAAAGTGGAGAAAAAGTGGAGCATAAGAGGAGAAAAAGTGGAAAAAAAGTGGAGAAAAAGTGGAGCATAAGAGGAGAAAAAGTGGAGAAAAAGTGGAGAAAAAATGGAGAAAAAGTGGAGCATAAGAAAAGAAAAAGTGGAGAAAAAAGTGGAGAAAAAGTGGAGCATAAGAGGAGAAAAAGTGGATAAAAAGTGGAGAAAAAGTGGAGAAAAAGTGGAGCATAAGAGGAGAAAAAGTGGAGAAAAAAGTGGAGAAAAAGTGGAGCATAAGAGGAGAAAAAGTGGAGAAAAAGTGGAGAAAAAGTGGAGAAAAAGTGGAGATTAAGAGGAGAAAAAGTGGAGAAAAAGTGGGAGCATAAGAGGAGAAAAAGTGGAGAAAAAAGTGGAGAAAAAGTGGAGAAAAAGTGGAGAAAAAGTGGAGCATAAGAGGAGAAAAAGTGGAGAAAAAAGTGGAGAAAAAGTGGAGAAAAAGTGAGCATTAAGAGGAGAAAAAGTGGAGAAAAAAGTGGAGAAAAAGTGGAGAAAAAGTGGAGCATAAGTGGAGAAAAAGTGGAGAGAAAGTGGAGAAAAAGTGGAGCATAAGAGGAGAAAAAGTGGAGAAAAAAGTGGAGCATAAGAGGAGAAAAAGTGGAGAAAAAGTGGAGAAAAAGTGGAGAAAAAGTGGAGATTAAGAGGAGAAAAAGTGGAGAAAAAGTGGAGCATAAGAGGAGAAAAAGTGGAGAAAAAAGTGGAGAAAAAGTGGAGAAAAAGTGGAGAAAAAGTGGAGCATAAGAGGAGAAAAAGTGGAGAAAAAGTGGAGAAAAAGTGGAGAAAAAGTGGAGCATAAGAGGAGAAAAAGTGGAGAAAAAGTGGAGAAAAAGTGGAGAAAAAGTGGAGCATAAGAGGAGAAAAAGTGGAGAGAAAGTGGAGAAAAAGTGGAGCATAAGAGGAGAAAAAAGTTGAGAAGAAAAAAGTGGGAGCATAAGAGGAGAAAAAGTGGAGAGAAAGTGGAGAAAAGTGGAGCTAAGAGGAGAAAAAGTGGAGAAAAAGTGGAGCATAAGAGGAGAAAAAGTGGAGAAAAAGTGGAGAAAAAGTGGAGCATAAGAGGAGAAAAAGTGGAGAAAAAGTGGAGAAAAGTGGAGCATAAGAGGAGAAAAAGTGGAGAAAAAGTGGAGAAAAAATGGAGAAAAAGTGAGAGCATAAGAGGAGAAAAAGTGGAGAAAAAAGTGGAGAAAAAGTGGAGCATAAGAGGAGAAAAAGTGGAGAAAAAGTGGAGAAAAAAGTGGAGAAAAAGTAGAGCATAAGAGGAGAAAAAGTGGAGAAAAAAGTGGAGAAAAAGTGGAGAAAAAGTGGAGCATAAGAGGAGAAAAAGTGGAGAAAAGTGGAGCATAAGAGAAAAAGTGGAGAAAAAGTGGAGAAAAAGTGGAGATTAAGAGGAGAAAAAGTGGAGAAAAAGTGGAGCATAAGAGGAGAAAAAGTGGAGAAAAAGTGGAGAAAAAGTGGAGCATAAGAGGAGAAAAAGTGGAGAAAAAGTGGGGGAAAATTGTGGAGCATAGAGGAGAAAAAGTGGAGAAAAAGTGGAGAAAAAAGTGGAGAAAAAGTGGAGCATAAGAGGAGAAAAAGTGGAGAAAAAAGTGGAGAAAAAGTGGAGCATAAGAGGAGAAAAAGTGGAGAAAAAGTGGAGAAAAAGTGGAGAAAAAAGTAGAGCATAAGAGGAGAAAAAGTGGAGAAAAAAGTGGAGAAAAAAGTGGAGAAAAAGTGGAGCATAAGAGGAGAAAAAGTGGAGAAAAAGTGGAGAATAAGAGAGAAAAAGTGGAGAAAAAGTGGAGAAAAAGTGGAGATTAAGAGGAGAAAAAGTGGAGCATAGAGGAGAAAAAGTGGAGAAAAAAGTGGAGAAAAAGTGGAGCATAAGAGGAGAAAAAGTGGAGAAAAGTGGAGAAAAAGTGTAGCATAAGAGGAGAAAAAGTGGAAAAAAAGTGGAGAAAAAGTGGAGCATAAGAGGAGAAAAAGTGGAGAAAAAGTGGAGAAAAAATGGAGAAAAAGTGGAGCATAAGAGGAGAAAAAGTGGAGAAAAAGTGGAGAAAAAGTGGAGCATAAGAGGAGAAAAAGTGGAGAAAAAGTGGAGAAAAAGTGGAGAAAAAGTGGAGAAAAAGTGGAGCATAAGAGGAGAAAAAAGTGGAGAAAAAAAGTGGAGAAAAAGTGGAGAAAAAGTGGAGCATAAGAGGAGAAAAAGTGGAGAAAAAGTGGAGAAAAAGTGGAGCATAAGAGGAGAAAAAGTGGAGAAAAAGTGGAGAAAAAGTGGAGAAAAAGTGGAGATTAAGAGGAGAAAAAGTGGAGAAAAAGTGGAGCATAAGAGGAGAAAAAGTGGAGAAAAAGTGGAGAAAAAGTGGAGAAAAAGTGGAGCATAAGAGGAGAAAAAGTGGAGAAAAAAGTGGAGAAAAAGTGGAGAAAAAGTGGAGCATAAGAGGAGAAAAAGTGGAGAAAACAGTGGAGAAAAAGTGGGGAAAAAGTGGAGCAAAAGAGGAGAAAAAGTGGAGAGAAAGTGGAGAAAAAGTGGAGCATAAGAGGAGAAAAAGTGGAGAAAAAGTGGAGCATAAGAGGAGAAAAAGTGGAGAAAAAGAGGAGAAAAAGTGGAGAAAAAGTGGAGAAAAAGTGGAGAAAAAGTGGAGATTAAGAGAGAAAAAGTGGAGAAAAAGTGGAGCATAAGAGGAGAAAAAGTGGAGAAAAAAGTGGAGAAAAAGTCGGAGAAAAAGTGGAGAAAAAGTGGAGCATAAGAGGAGAAAAAGTGGAGAAAAAAGTGGAGAAAAAGTGGAGAAAAGAGTGGAGCATAAGAGGAGAAAAAGTGGAGAAAAAAGTGGAGAAAAAGTGGAGAAAAAGTGGAGCATAAGAGGAGAAAAAGTGGAGAGAAAGTGGAGAAAAAGTGGAGCATAAGAGGAGAAAAAGTGGAGAAAAAAGTGGAGCATAAGAGGAGAAAAAGTGGAGAAAAAGTGGAGCATAAGAGGAGAAAAAGTGGAGAAAAAGTGGAGAAAAAGTGGAGCATAAGAGGAGAAAAAAGTGGAGAAAAAAGTGGAGAAAAAATAAAGAGAAAAGTGGAGCATAAGAGGAGAAAAAGTGGAGAAAAAAGTGGAGAAAAAGTGGAGCATAAGAGGAGAAAAAGTGGAGAAAAAGTGGAGAAAAAGTGGAGAAAAAGTGGAGAAAAAGTGGAGCATAAGAGAAGAAAAAAGTGGAGAAAAAAGTGGAGAAAAAGTGGAGAAAAAGTGGAGCATAAGAGGAGAAAAAGTGGAGAAAAAGTGGAGAAAAAGTGGAGATTAAGAGGAGAAAAAGTGGAGAAAAAGTGGAGAAAAAGTGGAGCATAAGAGGAGAAAAAGTGGAGAAAAAGTGGAGAAAAAAGTGGAGATTAAGAGGAGGAAAAAGTGGAGAAAAAGTGGAGCATAAGAGGAGAAAAAGTGGAGAAAAAAAGTGGAGAAAAAGTGGAGAAAAAGTGGAGAAAAAGTGGAGCATAAGAGGAGAAAAAGTGGAGAAAAAAGTGGAGAAAAAGTGGAGAAAAAGTGGAGCATAAGAGGAGAAAAAGTGGAGAAAAAAGTGGAGAAAAAGTGGAGAAAAAGTGGAGCATAAGAGGAGAAAAAGTGGAGAGAAAGTGGAGAAAAAGTGGAGCATAAGAGGAGAAAAAGTGGAGAAAAAGTGGAGCATAAGAGGAGAAAAAGTGGAGAAAAAGTGGAGAAAAAATGGAGAAAAAGTGAAGCATAAGAGGAGAAAAAGTGGAGAAAAAAGTGGAGAAAAAGTGGAGCATAAGAGGAGGAAAAGTGGAGAAAAAAGTGGAGAAAAAGTGGAGAAAAAGTGGAGCATAAGAGGAGAAAAAGTGGAGAAAAAGTGGAGAAAAAGTGGAGCATAAGAGGAGAAAAAGTGGAGAAAAAGTGGAGAAAAAGTGGAGATTAAGAGGAGATAAAGTGGAGAAAAAGTGGAGCATAAGAGGAGAAAAAGTGGAGAAAAAAGTGGAGAAAAAGTGGAGCATAAGAGGAGAAAAAGTGGAGAAAAAAGTGGAGAAAAAGTGGAGAAAAAGTGGAGCATAAGAGGAGAAAAAGTGGAGAAAAAAGTGGAGAAAAAGTGGAGAAAAAGTGGAGCATAAGAGGAGAAAAAGTGGAGAGAAAGTGGAAAAAAGTGGAGCATAAGAGGAGAAAAAGTGGAGAAAAAGTGGAGCATAAGAGGAGAAAAAGTGGAGAAAAAGTGGAGAAAAAGTGGAGAAAAAGTGGAGATTAAGAGGAGAAAAAGTGGAGAAAAAGTGGAGCATAAGAGGAGAAAAAGTGGAGAAAAAAGTGGAGAAAAAGTGGAGAAAAAGTGGAGCATAAGAGGAGAAAAAGTGGAGAAAAAAGTGGAGAAAAAGTGGAGCATAAGAGGAGAAAAAGTGGAGAAAAAGTGGAGAAAAAGTGGAGAAAAAGTGGAGCATAAGAGGAGAAAAAGTGGAGAAAAAAGTGGAGAAAAGTGGAGAAAAAGTGGAGCATAAGAGGAGAAAAAAGTGGAGAAAAAGTGGAGCATAAGAGGAGAAAAAGTGGAGAAAAAGTGGAGCATAAGAGGAGAAAAAGTGGAGAAAAAAGTGGAGAAAAAGTGGAGAAAAAGTGGAGCATAAGAGAAAAAGTGGAGAAAAAGTGGAGCATAAGAGGAGAAAAAGTGGAGAAAAAGTGGAGCATAAGAGAAAAAGTGGAGAAAAAGTGGAGATTAAGAGGAGAAAAAGTGGAGAAAAAGTGGAGCATAAGAGGAGAAAAAGTGGAGAAAAAAGTGGAGAAAAAGTGGAGCATAAGAGGAGAAAAAGTGGAGAAAAAGTGGAGAAAAAGTGGAGCATAAGAGGAGAAAAAGTGGAGAAAAAAGTGGAGAAAAAGTGGAGCATAAGAGGAGAAAAAGTGGAGAAAAAGTGGAGAAAAAATGGAGAAAAAGTGGAGCATAAGAGGAGAAAAAGTGGAGAAAAAAGTGGAGAAAAAGTGGAGCATAAGAGGAGAAAAAGTGGATAAAAAGTGGAGAAAAAGTGGAGAAAAAGTGGAGAAAAAGTGGAGCATAAGAGGAGAAAAAGTGGAGAAAAAGTGGAGAAAAAGTGGAGCATAAGAGGAGAAAAAGTGGAGAAAAAGTGGAGAAAAAGTGGAGAAAAAGTGGAGATTAAGAGGAGAAAAAGTGGAGAAAAAGTGGAGCATAAGAGGAGAAAAAGTGGAGAAAAAAGTGGAGAAAAAGTGGAGAAAAAGTGGAGAAAAAGTGGAGCATAAGAGGAGAAAAAGTGGAGAAAAAAGTGGAGAAAAAGTGGAGAAAAAGTGGAGCATAAGAGGAGAAAAAGTGGAGAAAAAAGTGGAGAAAAAGTGGAGAAAAAGTGGAGCATAAGAGGAGAAAAAGTGGAGAGAAAGTGGAGAAAAAGTGGAGCATAAGAGGAGAAAACGTGGAGAAAAAGTGGAGCATAAGAGGAGAAAAAGTGGAGAAAAAGTGGAGAAAAAGTGGAGAAAAAGTGGAGATTAAGAGGAGAAAAAGTGGAGAAAAAGTGGAGCATAAGAGGAGAAAAAGTGGAGAAAAAAGTGGAGAAAAAGTGGAGAAAAAGTGGAGAAAAAGTGGAGCATAAGAGGAGAAAAAGTGGAGAAAAAAGTGGAGAAAAAGTGGAGAAAAAGTGGAGCATAAGAGGAGAAAAAGTGGAGAAAAAGTGGAGAAAAAGTGGAGAAAAAGTGGAGCATAAGAGGAGAAAAAGTGGAGAGAAAGTGGAGAAAAAGTGGAGCATAAGAGGAGAAAAAGTGGAGAAAAAGTGGAGCATAAGAGGAGAAAAAGTGGAGAAAAAGTGGAGAAAAAGTGGAGCATAAGAGGAGAAAAAGTGGAGAAAAAGTGGAGAAAAAGTGGAGCATAAGAGGAGAAAAAGTGGAGAAAAAGTGGAGAAAAAATGGAGAAAAAGTGGAGCATAAGAGGAGAAAAAGTGGAGAAAAAAGTGGAGAAAAAGTGGAGCATAAGAGGAGAAAAAGTGGAGAAAAAGTGGAGAAAAAGTGGAGAAAAAGTAGAGCATAAGAGGAGAAAAAGTGGAGAAAAAAGTGGAGAAAAAGTGGAGAAAAAGTGGAGCATAAGAGGAGAAAAAGTGGAGAAAAAGTGGAGCATAAGAGAAAAAGTGGAGAAAAAGTGGAGAAAAAGTGGAGATTAAGAGGAGAAAAAGTGGAGAAAAAGTGGAGCATAAGAGGAGAAAAAGTGGAGAAAAAAGTGGAGAAAAAGTGGAGCATAAGAGGAGAAAAAGTGGAGAAAAAGTGGAGAAAAAGTGGAGCATAAGAGGAGAAAAAGTGGAAAAAAAGTGGAGAAAAAGTGGAGCATAAGAGGAGAAAAAGTGGAGAAAAAGTGGAGAAAAAATGGAGAAAAAGTGGAGCATAAGAGGAGAAAAAGTGGAGAAAAAAGTGGAGAAAAAGTGGAGCATAAGAGGAGAAAAAGTGGAGAAAAAGTGGAGAAAAAGTGGAGAAAAAGTGGAGAAAAAGTGGAGCATAAGAGGAGAAAAAGTGGAGAAAAAAGTGGAGAAAAAGTGGAGAAAAAGTGGAGCATAAGAGGAGAAAAAGTGGCGAAAAAGTGGAGAAAAAGTGGAGCATAAGAGGAGAAAAAGTGGAGAAAAAGTGGAGAAAAAGTGGAGAAAAAGTGGAGAAAAAGTGGAGATTAAGAGGAGAAAAAGTGGAGAAAAAGTGGAGCATAAGAGGAGAAAAAGTGGAGAAAAAAGTGGAGAAAAAGTGGAGAAAAAGTGGAGCATAAGAGGAGAAAAAGTGGAGAAAAAAGTGGAGAAAAAGTGGAGAAAAAGTGGAGCATAAGAGGAGAAAAAGTGGAGAAAACAGTGGAGAAAAAGTGGAGAAAAAGTGGAGCATAAGAGGAGAAAAAGTGGAGAGAAAGTGGAGAAAAAGTGGAGCATAAGAGGAGAAAAAGTGGAGAAAAAGTGGAGCATAAGAGGAGAAAAAGTGGAGAAAAAGAGGAGAAAAAGTGGAGAAAAAGTGGAGAAAAAGTGGAGATTAAGAGGAGAAAAAGTGGAGAAAAAGTGGAGCATAAGAGGAGAAAAAGTGGAGAAAAAAGTGGAGAAAAAGTGGAGAAAAAGTGGAGAAAAAGTGGAGCATAAGAGGAGAAAAAGTGGAGAAAAAAGTGGAGAAAAAGTGGAGAAAAAGTGGAGCATAAGAGGAGAAAAAGTGGAGAAAAAAGTGGAGAAAAAGTGGAGAAAAAGTGGAGCATAAGAGGAGAAAAAGTGGAGAGAAAGTGGAGAAAAAGTGGAGCATAAGAGGAGAAAAAGTGGAGAAAAAGTGGAGCATAAGAGGAGAAAAAGTGGAGAAAAAGTGGAGCATAAGAGGAGAAAAAGTGGAGAAAAAGTGGAGCATAAGAGGAGAAAAAGTGGAGAAAAAGTGGAGAAAAAATGGAGAAAAAGTGGAGCATAAGAGGAGAAAAAGTGGAGAAAAAAGTGGAGAAAAAGTGGAGCATAAGAGGAGAAAAAGTGGAGAAAAAGTGGAGAAAAAGTGGAGAAAAAGTGGAGCATAAGAGGAGAAAAAGTGGAGAAAAAAGTGGAGAAAAAGTGGAGAAAAAGTGGAGCATAAGAGGAGAAAAAGTGGAGAAAAAGTGGAGAAAAAGTGGAGCATAAGAGGAGAAAAAGTGGAGAAAAAAAGTGGAGAAAAAGTGGAGAAAAAGTGGAGAAAAAGTGGAGCATAAGAGGAGAAAAAGTGGAGAAAAAAGTGGAGAAAAAGTGGAGAAAAAGTGGAGCATAAGAGGAGAAAAAGTGGAGAAAAAAGTGGAGAAAAAGTGGAGAAAAAGTGGAGCATAAGAGGAGAAAAAGTGGAGAGAAAGTGGAGAAAAAGTGGAGCATAAGAGGAGAAAAAGTGGAGAAAAAGTGGAGCATAAGAGGAGAAAAAGTGGAGAAAAAGTGGAGAAAAAATGGAGAAAAAGTGGAGCATAAGAGGAGAAAAAGTGGAGAAAAAAGTGGAGAAAAAGTGGAGCATAAGAGGAGGAAAAATGGAGAAAAAAGTGGAGAAAAAGTGGAGAAAAAGTGGAGCATAAGAGGAGAAAAAGTGGAGAAAAAGTGGAGAAAAAGTGGAGCATAAGAGGAGAAAAAGTGGAGAAAAAGTGGAGAAAAAGTGGAGATTAAGAGGAGAAAAAGTGGAGAAAAAGTGGAGCATAAGAGGAGAAAAAGTGGAGAAAAAAGTGGAGAAAAAGTGGAGCATAAGAGGAGAAAAAGTGGAGAAAAAGTGGAGAAAAAGTGGAGCATAAGAGGAGAAAAAGTGGAGAAAAAGTGGAGAAAAAATGGAGAAAAAGTGGAGCATAAGAGGAGAAAAAGTGGAGAAAAAAGTGGAGAAAAAGTGGAGCATAAGAGGAGAAAAAGTGGAGAAAAAGTGGAGAAAAAGTGGAGAAAAAGTAGAGCATAAGAGGAGAAAAAGTGGAGAAAAAAGTGGAGAAAAAGTGGAGAAAAAGTGGAGCATAAGAGGAGAAAAAGTGGAGAAAAAGTGGAGCATAAGAGAAAAAGTGGAGAAAAAGTGGAGAAAAAGTGGAGATTAAGAGGAGAAAAAGTGGAGAAAAAGTGGAGCATAAGAGGAGAAAAAGTGGAGAAAAAAGTGGAGAAAAAGTGGAGCATAAGAGGAGAAAAAGTGGAGAAAAAGTGGAGCATAAGAGGAGAAAAAGTGGAAAAAAAGTGGAGAAAAAGTGGAGCATAAGAGGAGAAAAAGTGGAGAAAAAGTGGAGAAAAAATGGAGAAAAAGTGGAGCATAAGAGGAGAAAAAGTGGAGAAAAAAGTGGAGAAAAAGTGGAGCATAAGAGGAGAAAAAGTGGAGAAAAAGTGGAGAAAAAGTGGAGAAAAAGTGGAGAAAAAGTGGAGCATAAGAGGAGAAAAAGTGGAGAAAAAAGTGGAGAAAAAGTGGAGAAAAAGTGGAGCATAAGAGGAGAAAAAGTGGCGAAAAAGTGGAGAAAAAGTGGAGCATAAGAGGAGAAAAAGTGGAGAAAAAGTGGAGAAAAAGTGGAGAAAAAGTGGAGAAAAAGTGGAGATTAAGAGGAGAGAAAGTGGAGAAAAAGTGGAGCATAAGAGGAGAAAAAGTGGAGAAAAAAGTGGAGAAAAAGTGGAGAAAAAGTGGAGCATAAGAGGAGAAAAAGTGGAGAAAAAAGTGGAGAAAAAGTGGAGAAAAAGTGGAGCATAAGAGGAGAAAAAGTGGAGAAAACAGTGGAGAAAAAGTGGAGAAAAAGTGGAGCATAAGAGGAGAAAAAGTGGAGAGAAAGTGGAGAAAAAGTGGAGCATAAGAGGAGAAAAAGTGGAGAAAAAGTGGAGCATAAGAGGAGAAAAAGTGGAGAAAAAGAGGAGAAAAAGTGGAGAAAAAGTGGAGAAAAAGTGGAGAAAAAGTGGAGATTAAGAGGAGAAAAAGTGGAGAAAAAGTGGAGCATAAGAGGAGAAAAAGTGGAGAAAAAAGTGGAGAAAAAGTGGAGAAAAAGTGGAGAAAAAGTGGAGCATAAGAGGAGAAAAAGTGGAGAAAAAAGTGGAGAAAAAGTGGAGAAAAAGTGGAGCATAAGAGGAGAAAAAGTGGAGAAAAAAGTGGAGAAAAAGTGGAGAAAAAGTGGAGCATAAGAGGAGAAAAAGTGGAGAGAAAGTGGAGAAAAAGTGGAGCATAAGAGGAGAAAAAGTGGAGAAAAAGTGGAGCATAAGAGGAGAAAAAGTGGAGAAAAAGTGGAGCATAAGAGGAGAAAAAGTGGAGAAAAAGTGGAGCATAAGAGGAGAAAAAGTGGAGAAAAAGTGGAGAAAAAATGGAGAAAAAGTGGAGCATAAGAGGAGAAAAAGTGGAGAAAAAAGTGGAGAAAAAGTGGAGCATAAGAGGAGAAAAAGTGGAGAAAAAGTGGAGAAAAAGTGGAGAAAAAGTGGAGCATAAGAGGAGAAAAAGTGGAGAAAAAAGTGGAGAAAAAGTGGAGAAAAAGTGGAGCATAAGAGGAGAAAAAGTGGAGAAAAAGTGGAGAAAAAGTGGAGCATAAGAGGAGAAAAAGTGGAGAAAAAAAGTGGAGAAAAAGTGGAGAAAAAGTGGAGAAAAAGTGGAGCATAAGAGGAGAAAAAGTGGAGAAAAAAGTGGAGAAAAAGTGGAGAAAAAGTGGAGCATAAGAGGAGAAAAAGTGGAGAAAAAAGTGGAGAAAAAGTGGAGAAAAAGTGGAGCATAAGAGGAGAAAAAGTGGAGAGAAAGTGGAGAAAAAGTGGAGCATAAGAGGAGAAAAAGTGGAGAAAAAGTGGAGCATAAGAGGAGAAAAAGTGGAGAAAAAGTGGAGAAAAAATGGAGAAAAAGTGGAGCATAAGAGGAGAAAAAGTGGAGAAAAAAGTGGAGAAAAAGTGGAGCATAAGAGGAGGAAAAATGGAGAAAAAAGTGGAGAAAAAGTGGAGAAAAAGTGGAGCATAAGAGGAGAAAAAGTGGAGAAAAAGTGGAGAAAAAGTGGAGCATAAGAGGAGAAAAAGTGGAGAAAAAGTGGAGAAAAAGTGGAGATTAAGAGGAGAAAAAGTGGAGAAAAAGTGGAGCATAAGAGGAGAAAAAGTGGAGAAAAAAGTGGAGAAAAAGTGGAGCATAAGAGGAGAAAAAGTGGAGAAAAAAGTGGAGAAAAAGTGGAGAAAAAGTGGAGCATAAGAGGAGAAAAAGTGGAGAAAAAAGTGGAGAAAAAGTGGAGAAAAAGTGGAGCATAAGAGGAGAAAAAGTGGAGAGAAAGTGGAAAAAAGTGGAGCATAAGAGGAGAAAAAGTGGAGAAAAAGTGGAGCATAAGAGGAGAAAAAGTGGAGAAAAAGTGGAGAAAAAGTGGAGCATAAGAGGAGAAAAAGTGGAGAAAAAGTGGAGAAAAAATGGAGAAAAAGTGGAGCATAAGAGGAGAAAAAGTGGAGAAAAAAGTGGAGAAAAAGTGGAGCATAAGAGGAGAAAAAGTGGAGAAAAAGTGGAGAAAAAGTGGAGAAAAAGTGGAGCATAAGAGGAGAAAAAGTGGAGAAAAAAGTGGAGAAAAAGTGGAGAAAAAGTGGAGCATAAGAGGAGAAAAAGTGGAGAAAAAGTGGAGAAAAAGTGGAGCATAAGAGGAGAAAAAGTGGAGAAAAAAAGTGGAGAAAAAGTGGAGAAAAAGTGGAGAAAAAGTGGAGCATAAGAGGAGAAAAAGTGGAGAAAAAAGTGGAGAAAAAGTGGAGAAAAAGTGGAGCATAAGAGGAGAAAAAGTGGAGAAAAAAGTGGAGAAAAAGTGGAGAAAAAGTGGAGCATAAGAGGAGAAAAAGTGGAGAGAAAGTGGAGAAAAAGTGGAGCATGAGGAGAAAAAGTGGAGAAAAAGTGGAGCATAAGAGGAGAAAAAGTGGAGAAAAAGTGGAGAAAAAATGGAGAAAAAGTGGAGCATAAGAGGAGAAAAAGTGGAGAAAAAAGTGGAGAAAAAGTGGAGCATAAGAGGAGGAAAAAGTGGAGAAAAAAGTGGAGAAAAAGTGGAGAAAAAGTGGAGCATAAGAGGAGAAAAAGTGGAGAAAAAGTGGAGAAAAAGTGGAGCATAAGAGGAGAAAAAGTGGAGAAAAAGTGGAGAAAAAGTGGAGATTAAGAGGAGAAAAAGTGGAGAAAAAGTGGAGCATAAGAGGAGAAAAAGTGGAGAAAAAAGTGGAGAAAAAGTGGAGCATAAGAGGAGAAAAAGTGGAGAAAAAGTGGAGAAAAAGTGGAGAAAAAGTGGAGCATAAGAGGAGAAAAAGTGGAGAAAAAAGTGGAGAAAAAGTGGAGAAAAAGTGGAGCATAAGAGGAGAAAAAGTGGAGAGAAAAGTGGAGAAAAAAGTGGAGCATAAGAGGAGAAAAAGTGGAGAAAAAGTGGAGCATAAGAGGAGAAAAAGTGGAGAAAAAGTGGAGAAAAAGTGGAGATTAGAGGAGAAAAAGTGGAGAAAAAGTGGAGCAAAAGAGGAGAAAAAGTGGAGAAAAAAGTGGAGAAAAAGTGGAGAAAAAGTGGAGCATAAGAGGAGAAAAAGTGGAGAAAAAAGTGGAGAAAAAGTGGAGCATAAGAGGAGAAAAAGTGGAGAAAAAGTGGAGAAAAAGTGGAGAAAAAGTGGAGCATAAGAGGAGAAAAAGTGGAGAAAAAAGTGGAGAAAAAGTGGAGAAAAAGTGGAGCATAAGAGGAGAAAAAGTGGAGAAAAAGTGGAGCATAAGAGGAGAAAAAGTGGAGAAAAAGTGGAGCATAAGAGGAGAAAAAGTGGAGAAAAAAGTGGAGAAAAAGTGGAGAAAAAGTGGAGCATAAGAGGAGAAAAAGTGGAGAAAAAGTGGAGAAAAAGTGGAGATTAAGAGGAGAAAAAGTGGAGAAAAAGTGGAGAAAAAGTGGAGCATAAGAGGAGAAAAAGTGGAGAAAAAGTGGAGAAAAAGTGGAGATTAAGAGGAGAAAAAGTGGAGAAAAAGTGGAGCATAAGAGGAGAAAAAGTGGAGAAAAAAGTGGAGAAAAAGTGGAGAAAAAGTGGAGAAAAAGTGGAGCAAGAGGAGAAAAAGTGGAGAAAAAAGTGGAGAAAAAGTGGAGAAAAAGTGGAGCATAAGAGGAGAAAAAGTGGAGAAAAAAGTGGAGAAAAAGTGGAGAAAAAGTGGAGCATAAGAGGAGAAAAAGTGGAGAGAAAGTGGAGAAAAAGTGGAGCATAAGAGGAGAAAAAGTGGAGAAAAAGTGGAGCATAAGAGGAGAAAAAGTGGAGAAAAAGTGGAGTATAAGAGGAGAAAAAGTGGAGAAAAAGTGGAGAAAAAATGGAGAAAAAGTGAAGCATAAGAGGAGAAAAAGTGGAGAAAAAAGTGGACAAAAAGTGGAGCATAAGAGGAGAAAAAGTGGAGAAAAAAGTGGAGAA
Organism: Anomaloglossus baeobatrachus; assembly: GCF_048569485.1. Classification (NCBI taxonomy): domain Eukaryota; kingdom Metazoa; phylum Chordata; class Amphibia; order Anura; family Aromobatidae; genus Anomaloglossus; species Anomaloglossus baeobatrachus. The sequence continues at coordinate 503,491,116 of NC_134354.1, forward strand.
AAAGTGGAGAAAAAGTGGAGCATAAGAGGAGAAAAAGTGGAGAAAAAGTGGAGAAAAAGTGGAGCATAAGAGGAGAAAAAGTGGAGAAAAAGTGGAGAAAAGTGGAGATAAGAGGAGAAAAAGTGGAGAAAAAGTGGAGCAGAGGGAGAAAAAGTGGAGAAAAAAGTGGAGAAAAAGTGGAGAAAAAGTGGAGCATAAGAGGAGAAAAAGTGGAGAAAAAAGTGGAGAAAAAGTGGAGAAAAAGTGGAGAAAAAGTGGAGCATAAGAGGAGAAAAAGTGGAGAAAAAGTGGAGAAAAAATGGAGAAAAAGTGGAGCATAAGAGGAGAAAAAGTGGAGAGAAAAGTGGAGAAAAAGTGGAGCATAAGAGGAGAAGAAGTGGAGAAAAAGTGGAGAAAAAGTGGAGAAAAAGTGGAGCATAAGAGGAGAAAAAGTGGAGAGAAAGTGGAGAAAAAGTGGAGCATAAGAGGAGAAAAAGTGGAGAAAAAGTGGAGCATAAGAGGAGAAAAAGTGGAGAAAAAGTGGAGAAAAAGTGGAGATTAAGAGGAGAAAAAGTGGAGAAAAAGTGGAGCATAAGAGGAGAAAAAGTGGAGAAAAAAGTGGAGAAAAAGTGGAGAAAAAGTGGAGAAAAAGTGGAGCATAAGAGGAGAAAAAGTGGAGAAAAAAGTGGAGAAAAAGTGGAGAAAAAGTGGAGCATAAGAGGAGAAAAAGTGGAGAAAAAAGTGGAGAAAAAGTGGAGAAAAAGTGGAGCATAAGAGGAGAAAAAGTGGAGAGAAAGTGGAGAAAAAGTGGAGCATAAGAGGAGAAAAAGTGGAGAAAAAGTGGAGCATAAGAGGAGAAAAAGTGGAGAAAAAGTGGAGAAAAAGTGGAGCATAAGAGGAGAAAAAGTGGAGAAAAAGTGGAGCATAAGAGGAGAAAAAGTGGAGAAAAAGTGGAGAAAAAATGGAGAAAAAGTGGAGCATAAGAGGAGAAAAAGTGGAGAAAAAAGTGGAGAAAAAGTGGAGCATAAGAGGAGAAAGAGTGGAGAAAAAGTGGAGAAAAAGTGGAGAAAAAGTGGAGAAAAAGTAGAGCATAAGAGGAGAAAAAGTGGAGAAAAAAGTGGAGAAAAAGTGGAGAAAAAGTGGAGCATAAGAGGAGAAAAAGTGGAGAAAAAGTGGAGCATAAGAGAAAAAGTGGAGAAAAAGTGGAGAAAAAGTGGAGATTAAGAGGAGAAAAAGTGGAGAAAAAGTGGAGCATAAGAGGAGAAAAAGTGGAGAAAAAAGTGGAGAAAAAGTGGAGCATAAGAGGAGAAAAAGTGGAGAAAAAGTGGAGAAAAAGTGGAGCATAAGAGGAGGAAAAAGTGGAGAAAAAGTGGAGAAAAAGTGGAGCATAAGAGGAGAAAAAGTGGAGAAAAAGTGGAGAAAAAATGGAGAAAAAGTGGAGCATAAGAGGAGAAAAAGTGGAGAAAAAAGTGGAGAAAAAATGGAGCATAAGAGGAGAAAAAGTGGAGAAAAAGTGGAGAAAAAGTGGAGAAAAAGTGGAGAAAAAGTGGAGCATAAGAGGAGAAAAAGTGGAGAAAAAGTGGAGAAAAAGTGGAGAAAAAGTGGAGCATAAGAGGAGAAAAAGTGGAGAAAAAGTGGAGAAAAAGTGGAGATTAGAGAGGAGAAAAAGTGGAGAAAAAGTGGAGCATAAGAGGAGAAAAAGTGGAGAAAAAAGTGGAGAAAAAGTGGAGAAAAAGTGGAGCATAAGAGGAGAAAAAGTGGAGAAAAAAGTGGAGAAAAAGTGGAGAAAAAGTGGAGCATAAGAGGAGAAAAAGTGGAGAAAAAAGTGGAGAAAAAGTGGAGAAAAAGTGGAGCATAAGAGGAGAAAAAGTGGAGAGAAAGTGGAGAAAAAGTGGAGCATAAGAGGAGAAAAAGTGGAGAAAAAGTGGAGCATAAGAGGAGAAAAAGTGGAGAAAAAGTGGAGAAAAAGTGGAGAAAAAGTGGAGATTAAGAGGAGAAAAAGTGGAGAAAAAGTGGAGCATAAGAGGAGAAAAAGTGGAGAAAAAGTGGAGAAAAAGTGGGAGAAAAAGTGGAGCATAAGAGGAGAAAAAGTGGAGAAAAAAGTGGAGAAAAAGTGGAGAAAAAGTGGAGCATAAGAGGAGAAAAAGTGGAGAAAAAGTGGAGAAAAAGTGGAGATTAAGAGGAGAAAAAGTGGAGAAAAAGTGGAGAAAAAGTGGAGCATAAGAGGAGAAAAAGTGGAGAAAAAGTGGAGAAAAAGTGGAGATTAAGAGGAGAAAAAGTGGAGAAAAAGTGGAGCATAAGAGGAGAAAAAGTGGAGAAAAAAGTGGAGAAAAAGTGGAGAAAAAGTGGAGAAAAAGTGGAGCATAAGAGGAGAAAAAGTGGAGAAAAAAGTGGAGAAAAAGTGGAGAAAAAGTGGAGCATAAGAGGAGAAAAAGTGGAGAAAAAAGTGGAGAAAAAGTGGAGAAAAAGTGGAGCATAAGAGGAGAAAAAGTGGAGAGAAAGTGGAGAAAAAGTGGAGCATAAGAGGAGAAAAAGTGGAGAAAAAGTGGAGCATAAGAGGAGAAAAAGTGGAGAAAAAGTGGAGTATAAGAGGAGAAAAAGTGGAGAAAAAGTGGAGAAAAAATGGAGAAAAAGTGAAGCATAAGAGGAGAAAAAGTGGAGAAAAAAGTGGACAAAAAGTGGAGCATAAGAGGAGAAAAAGTGGAGAAAAAAGTGGAGAAAAAGTGGAGAAAAAGTGGAGCATAAGAGGAGAAAAAGTGGAGAAAAAGTGGAGAAAAAGTGGAGCATAAGAGGAGAAAAAGTGGAGAAAAAGTGGAGAAAAAGTGGAGATTAAGAGGAGAAAAAGTGGAGAAAAAGTGGAGCAGAGGGGAGAAAAAGTGGAGAAAAAAGTGGAGAAAAAGTGGAGAAAAAGTGGAGCATAAGAGGAGAAAAAGTGGAGAAAAAAGTGGAGAAAAAGTGGAGAAAAAGTGGAGAAAAAGTGGAGCATAAGAGGAGAAAAAGTGGAGAAAAAGTGGAGAAAAAATGGAGAAAAAGTGGAGCATAAGAGGAGAAAAAGTGGAGAGAAAGTGGAGAAAAAGTGGAGCATAAGAGGAGAAGAAGTGGAGAAAAAAGTGGAGAAAAAGTGGAGAAAAAGTGGAGCATAAGAGGAGAAAAAGTGGAGAGAAAGTGGAGAAAAAGTGGAGCATAAGAGGAGAAAAAGTGGAGAAAAAGTGGAGCATAAGAGGAGAAAAAGTGGAGAAAAAGTGGAGAAAAAGTGGAGATTAAGAGGAGAAAAAGTGGAGAAAAAGTGGAGCATAAGAGGAGAAAAAGTGGAGAAAAAAGTGGAGAAAAAGTGGAGAAAAAGTGGAGAAAAAGTGGAGCATAAGAGGAGAAAAAGTGGAGAAAAAAGTGGAGAAAAAGTGGAGAAAAAGTGGAGCATAAGAGGAGAAAAAGTGGAGAAAAAAGTGGAGAAAAAGTGGAGAAAAAGTGGAGCATAAGAGGAGAAAAAGTGGAGAGAAAGTGGAGAAAAAGTGGAGCATAAGAGGAGAAAAAGTGGAGAAAAAGTGGAGCATAAGAGGAGAAAAAGTGGAGAAAAAGTGGAGAAAAAGTGGAGCATAAGAGGAGAAAAAGTGGAGAAAAAGTGGAGCATAAGAGGAGAAAAAGTGGAGAAAAAGTGGAGAAAAAATGGAGAAAAAGTGGAGCATAAGAGGAGAAAAAGTGGAGAAAAAAGTGGAGAAAAAGTGGAGCATAAGAGGAGAAAGAGTGGAGAAAAAGTGGAGAAAAAGTGGAGAAAAAGTGGAGAAAAAGTAGAGCATAAGAGGAGAAAAAGTGGAGAAAAAAGTGGAGAAAAAGTGGAGAAAAAGTGGAGCATAAGAGGAGAAAAAGTGGAGAAAAAGTGGAGCATAAGAGAAAAAGTGGAGAAAAAGTGGAGAAAAAGTGGAGATTAAGAGGAGAAAAAGTGGAGAAAAAGTGGAGCATAAGAGGAGAAAAAGTGGAGAAAAAAGTGGAGAAAAAGTGGAGCATAAGAGGAGAAAAAGTGGAGAAAAAGTGGAGAAAAAGTGGAGCATAAGAGGAGGAAAAAGTGGAGAAAAAGTGGAGAAAAAGTGGAGCATAAGAGGAGAAAAAGTGGAGAAAAAGTGGAGAAAAAATGGAGAAAAAGTGGAGCATAAGAGGAGAAAAAGTGGAGAAAAAAGTGGAGAAAAAATGGAGCATAAGAGGAGAAAAAGTGGAGAAAAAGTGGAGAAAAAGTGGAGAAAAAGTGGAGAAAAAGTGGAGCATAAGAGGAGAAAAAGTGGAGAAAAAAGTGGAGAAAAAGTGGAGAAAAAGTGGAGCATAAGAGGAGAAAAAGTGGAGAAAAAGTGGAGAAAAAGTGGAGATTAAGAGGAGAAAAAGTGGAGAAAAAGTGGAGCATAAGAGGAGAAAAAGTGGAGAAAAAAGTGGAGAAAAAGTGGAGAAAAAGTGGAGCATAAGAGGAGAAAAAGTGGAGAAAAAAGTGGAGAAAAAGTGGAGAAAAAGTGGAGCATAAGAGGAGAAAAAGTGGAGAAAAAAGTGGAGAAAAAGTGGAGAAAAAGTGGAGCATAAGAGGAGAAAAAGTGGAGAGAAAGTGGAGAAAAAGTGGAGCATAAGAGGAGAAAAAGTGGAGAAAAAGTGGAGCATAAGAGGAGAAAAAGTGGAGAAAAAGTGGAGAAAAAGTGGAGAAAAAGTGGAGATTAAGAGGAGAAAAAGTGGAGAAAAAGTGGAGCATAAGAGGAGAAAAAGTGGAGAAAAAAGTGGAGAAAAAGTGGAGAAAAAGTGGAGCATAAGAGGAGAAAAAGTGGAGAGAAAGTGGAGAAAAAGTGGAGCATAAGAGGAGAAAAAGTGGAGAAAAAGTGGAGCATAAGAGGAGAAAAAGTGGAGAAAAAGTGGAGAAAAAGTGGAGAAAAAGTGGAGATTAAGAGGAGAAAAAGTGGAGAAAAAGTGGAGCATAAGAGGAGAAAAAGTGGAGAAAAAAGTGGAGAAAAAGTGGAGAAAAAGTGGAGCATAAGAGGAGAAAAAGTGGAGAGAAAGTGGAGAAAAAGTGGAGCATAAGAGGAGAAAAAGTGGAGAAAAAGTGGAGCATAAGAGGAGAAAAAGTGGAGAAAAAGTGGAGAAAAAGTGGAGCATAAGAGGAGAAAAAGTGGAGAAAAAGTGGAGAAAAAGTGGAGCATAAGAGGAGAAAAAGTGGAGAAAAAGTGGAGAAAAAATGGAGAAAAAGTGGAGCATAAGAGGAGAAAAAGTGGAGAAAAAAGTGGAGAAAAAGTGGAGCATAAGAGGAGAAAAAGTGGAGAAAAAGTGGAGAATAAGTGGAGAAAAAGTGGAGAAAAAGTAGAGCATAAGAGGAGAAAAAGTGGAGAAAAAAGTGGAGAAAAAGTGGAGAAAAAGTGGAGCATAAGAGGAGAAAAAGTGGAGAAAAAGTGGAGCATAAGAGAAAAAGTGGAGAAAAAGTGGAGATTAAGAGGAGAAAAAGTGGAGAAAAAGTGGAGCATAAGAGGAGAAAAAGTGGAGAAAAAAGTGGAGAAAAAGTGGAGCATAAGAGGAGAAAAAGTGGAGAAAAAGTGGAGAAAAAGTGGAGCATAAGAGGAGAAAAAGTGGAAAAAAAGTGGAGAAAAAGTGGAGCATAAGAGGAGAAAAAGTGGAGAAAAAGTGGAGAAAAAATGGAGAAAAAGTGGAGCATAAGAGGAGAAAAAGTGGAGAAAAAAGTGGAGAAAAAGTGGAGCATAAGAGGAGAAAAAGTGGATAAAAAGTGGAGAAAAAGTGGAGAAAAAGTGGAGAAAAAGTGGAGCATAAGAGGAGAAAAAGTGGAGAAAAAAGTGGAGAAAAAGTGGAGCATAAGAGGAGAAAAAGTGGAGAAAAAGTGGAGAAAAAGTGGAGAAAAAGTGGAGATTAAGAGGAGAAAAAGTGGAGAAAAAGTGGAGCATAAGAGGAGAAAAAGTGGAGAAAAAAGTGGAGAAAAAGTGGAGAAAAAGTGGAGAAAAAGTGGAGCATAAGAGGAGAAAAAGTGGAGAAAAAAGTGGAGAAAAAGTGGAGAAAAAGTGGAGCATAAGAGGAGAAAAAGTGGAGAAAAAAGTGGAGAAAAAGTGGAGAAAAAGTGGAGCATAAGAGGAGAAAAAGTGGAGAGAAAGTGGAGAAAAAGTGGAGCATAAGAGGAGAAAACGTGGAGAAAAAGTGGAGCATAAGAGGAGAAAAAGTGGAGAAAAAGTGGAGAAAAAGTGGAGAAAAAGTGGAGATTAAGAGGAGAAAAAGTGGAGAAAAAGTGGAGCATAAGAGGAGAAAAAGTGGAGAAAAAAGTGGAGAAAAAGTGGAGAAAAAGTGGAGAAAAAGTGGAGCATAAGAGGAGAAAAAGTGGAGAAAAAAGTGGAGAAAAAGTGGAGAAAAAGTGGAGCATAAGAGGAGAAAAAGTGGAGAAAAAAGTGGAGAAAAAGTGGAGAAAAAGTGGAGCATAAGAGGAGAAAAAGTGGAGAGAAAGTGGAGAAAAAGTGGAGCATAAGAGGAGAAAAAGTGGAGAAAAAGTGGAGCATAAGAGGAGAAAAAGTGGAGAAAAAGTGGAGAAAAAGTGGAGCATAAGAGGAGAAAAAGTGGAGAAAAAGTGGAGAAAAAGTGGAGCATAAGAGGAGAAAAAGTGGAGAAAAAGTGGAGAAAAAATGGAGAAAAAGTGGAGCATAAGAGGAGAAAAAGTGGAGAAAAAAGTGGAGAAAAAGTGGAGCATAAGAGGAGAAAAAGTGGAGAAAAAGTGGAGAAAAAGTGGAGAAAAAGTAGAGCATAAGAGGAGAAAAAGTGGAGAAAAAAGTGGAGAAAAAGTGGAGAAAAAGTGGAGCATAAGAGGAGAAAAAGTGGAGAAAAAGTGGAGCATAAGAGAAAAAGTGGAGAAAAAGTGGAGAAAAAGTGGAGATTAAGAGGAGAAAAAGTGGAGAAAAAGTGGAGCATAAGAGGAGAAAAAGTGGAGAAAAAAGTGGAGAAAAAGTGGAGCATAAGAGGAGAAAAAGTGGAGAAAAAGTGGAGAAAAAGTGGAGAAAAAGTGGAGCATAAGAGGAGAAAAAGTGGAAAAAAAGTGGAGAAAAAGTGGAGCATAAGAGGAGAAAAAGTGGAGAAAAAGTGGAGAAAAAATTAGGAAAAAGTGGAGCATAAGAGGAGAAAAAGTGGAGAAAAAAGTGGAGAAAAAGTGGAGCATAAGAGGAGAAAAAGTGGAGAAAAAGTGGAGAAAAAGTGGAGAAAAAGTGGAGAAAAAGTGGAGCATAAGAGGAGAAAAAGTGGAGAAAAAAGTGGAGAAAAAGTGGAGAAAAAGTGGAGCATAAGAGGAGAAAAAGTGGAGAAAAAGTGGAGAAAAAGTGGAGCATAAGAGGAGAAAAAGTGGAGAAAAAGTGGAGAAAAAGTGGAGAAAAAGTGGAGATTAAGAGGAGAAAAAGTGGAGAAAAAGTGGAGCATAAGAGGAGAAAAAGTGGAGAAAAAATTGGAGAAAAAGTGGAGAAAAAGTGGAGCATAAGAGGAGAAAAAGTGGAGAAAAAAGTGGAGAAAAAGTGGAGAAAAAGTGGAGCATAAGAGGAGAAAAAGTGGAGAAAAAAGTGGAGAAAAAGTGGAGAAAAAGTGGAGCATAAGAGGAGAAAAAGTGGAGAGAAAGTGGAGAAAAAGTGGAGCATAAGAGGAGAAAAAGTGGAGAAAAAGTGGAGCATAAGAGGAGAAAAAGTGGAGAAAAAGAGGAGAAAAAGTGGAGAAAAAGTGGAGAAAAAGTGGAGAAAAAGTGGAGATTAAGAGGAGAAAAAGTGGAGAAAAAGTGGAGCATAAGAGGAGAAAAAGTGGAGAAAAAAGTGGAGAAAAAGTGGAGAAAAAGTGGAGAAAAAGTGGAGCATAAGAGGAGAAAAAGTGGAGAAAAAAGTGGAGAAAAAGTGGAGAAAAAGTGGAGCATAAGAGGAGAAAAAGTGGAGAAAAAAGTGGAGAAAAAGTGGAGAAAAAGTGGAGCATAAGAGGAGAAAAAGTGGAGAGAAAGTGGAGAAAAAGTGGAGCATAAGAGGAGAAAAAGTGGAGAAAAAGTGGAGCATAAGAGGAGAAAAAGTGGAGAAAAAGTGGAGCATAAGAGGAGAAAAAGTGGAGAAAAAGTGGAGAAAAAGTGGAGCATAAGAGGAGAAAAAGTGGAGAAAAAGTGGAGAAAAAATGGAGAAAAAGTGGAGCATAAGAGGAGAAAAAGTGGAGAAAAAAGTGGAGAAAAAGTGGAGCATAAGAGGAGAAAAAGTGGAGAAAAAGTGGAGAAAAAGTGGAGAAAAAGTGGAGAAAAAGTGGAGCATAAGAGGAGAAAAAGTGGAGAAAAAAGTGGAGAAAAAGTGGAGAAAAAGTGGAGCATAAGAGGAGAAAAAGTGGAGAAAAAGTGGAGAAAAAGTGGAGATTAAGAGGAGAAAAAGTGGAGAAAAAGTGGAGAAAAAGTGGAGCATAAGAGGAGAAAAAGTGGAGAAAAAGTGGAGAAAAAGTGGAGATTAAGAGGAGAAGAAGTGGAGAAAAAGTGGAGCATAAGAGGAGAAAAAGTGGAGAAAAAAAGTGGAGAAAAAGTGGAGAAAAAGTGGAGAAAAAGTGGAGCATAAGAGGAGAAAAAGTGGAGAAAAAAGTGGAGAAAAAGTGGAGAAAAAGTGGAGCATAAGAGGAGAAAAATTGGAGAGAAAGTGGAGAAAAAGTGGAGCATAAGAGGAGAAAAAGTGGAGAAAAAGTGGAGCATAAGAGGAGAAAAAGTGGAGAAAAAGTGGAGAAAAAATGGAGAAAAAGTGGAGCATAAGAGGAGAAAAAGTGGAGAAAAAAGTGGAGAAAAAGTGGAGCATAAGAGGAGGAAAAGTGGAGAAAAAAGTGGAGAAAAAGTGGAGAAAAAGTGGAGCATAAGAGGAGAAAAAGTGGAGAAAAAGTGGAGAAAAAGTGGAGCATAAGAGGAGAAAAAGTGGAGAAAAAGTGGAGAAAAAGTGGAGATTAAGAGGAGAAAAAGTGGAGAAAAAGTGGAGCATAAGAGGAGAAAAAGTGGAGAAAAAAGTGGAGAAAAAGTGGAGCATAAGAGGAGAAAAAGTGGAGAAAAAAGTGGAGAAAAAGTGGAGAAAAAGTGGAGCATAAGAGGAGAAAAAGTGGAGAAAAAAGTGGAGAAAAAGTGGAGAAAAAGTGGAGCATAAGAGGAGAAAAAGTGGAGAGAAAGTGGAAAAAAAGTGGAGCATAAGAGGAGAAAAAGTGGAGAAAAAGTGGAGCATAAGAGGAGAAAAAGTGGAGAAAAAGTGGAGAAAAAGTGGAGAAAAAGTGGAGATTAAGAGGAGAAAAAGTGGAGAAAAAGTGGAGCATAAGAGGAGAAAAAGTGGAGAAAAAAGTGGAGAAAAAGTGGAGAAAAAGTGGAGCATAAGAGGAGAAAAAGTGGAGAAAAAAGTGGAGAAAAAGTGGAGCATAAGAGGAGAAAAAGTGGAGAAAAAGTGGAGAAAAAGTGGAGAAAAAGTGGAGCATAAGAGGAGAAAAAGTGGAGAAAAAAGTGGAGAAAAAGTGGAGAAAAAGTGGAGCATAAGAGGAGAAAAAGTGGAGAAAAAGTGGAGCATAAGAGGAGAAAAAGTGGAGAAAAAGTGGAGCATAAGAGGAGAAAAAGTGGAGAAAAAAGTGGAGAAAAAGTGGAGAAAAAGTGGAGCATAAGAGGAGAAAAAGTGGAGAAAAAGTGGAGAAAAAGTGGAGATTAAGAGGAGAAAAAGTGGAGAAAAAGTGGAGAAAAAGTGGAGCATAAGAGGAGAAAAAGTGGAGAAAAAGTGGAGAAAAAGTGGAGATTAAGAGGAGAAAAAGTGGAGAAAAAGTGGAGCATAAGAGGAGAAAAAGTGGAGAAAAAAGTGGAGAAAAAGTGGAGAAAAAGTGGAGAAAAAGTGGAGCATAAGAGGAGAAAAAGTGGAGAAAAAAGTGGAGAAAAAGTGGAGAAAAAGTGGAGCATAAGAGGAGAAAAAGTGGAGAAAAAAGTGGAGAAAAAGTGGAGAAAAAGTGGAGCATAAGAGGAGAAAAAGTGGAGAGAAAGTGGTGAAAAAGTGGAGCATAAGAGGAGAAAAAGTGGAGAAAAAGTGGAGCATAAGAGGAGAAAAAGTGGAGAAAAAGTGGAGTATAAGAGGAGAAAAAGTGGAGAAAAAGTGGAGAAAAAATGGAGAAAAAGTGGAGCATAAGAGGAGAAAAAGTGGAGAAAAAAGTGGAGAAAAAGTGGAGCATAAGAGGAGAAAAAGTGGAGAAAAAAGTGGAGAAAAAGTGGAGAAAAAGTGGAGCATAAGAGGAGAAAAAGTGGAGAAAAAGTGGAGCATAAGAGGAGAAAAAGTGGAGAAAAAGTGGAGAAAAAGTGGAGATTAAGAGGAGAAAAAGTGGAGAAAAAGTGGAGCAGAGGGGAGAAAAAGTGGAGAAAAAAGTGGAGAAAAAGTGGAGAAAAAGTGGAGCATAAGAGGAGAAAAAGTGGAGAAAAAAGTGGAGAAAAAGTGGAGAAAAAGTGGAGAAAAAGTGGAGCATAAGAGGAGAAAAAGTGGAGAAAAAAGTGGAGAAAAAGTGGAGAAAAAGTGGAGCATAAGAGGAGAAAAAGTGGAGAGAAAGTGGAGAAAAAGTGGAGCATAAGAAGAGAAAAAGTGGAGAAAAAGTGGAGCATAAGAGGAGAAAAAGTGGAGAAAAAGTGGAGAAAAAGTGGAGAAAAAGTGGAGATTAAGAGGAGAAAAAGTGGAGAAAAAGTGGAGCATAAGAGGAGAAAAAGTGGAGAAAAAAGTGGAGAAAAAGTGGAGAAAAAGTGGAGCATAAGAGGAGAAAAAGTGGAGAAAAAAGTGGAGAAAAAGTGGAGCATAAGAGGAGAAAAAGTGGAGAAAAAGTGGAGAAAAAGTGGAGAAAAAGTGGAGCATAAGAGGAGAAAAAGTGGAGAAAAAAGTGGAGAAAAAGTGGAGAAAAAGTGGAGCATAAGAGGAGAAAAAGTGGAGAAAAAGTGGAGCATAAGAGGAGAAAAAGTGGAGAAAAAGTGGAGCATAAGAGGAGAAAAAGTGGAGAAAAAGTGGAGAAAAAGTGGAGAAAAAAGTGGAGAAAAAGTGGAGCATAAGAGGAGAAAAAGTGGAGAAAAAAGTGGAGAAAAAGTGGAGAAAAAGTGGAACATAAGAGGAGAAAAAGTGGAGAAAAAGTGGAGCATAAGAGGAGAAAAAGTGGAGAAAAAGTGGAGAAAAAGTGGAGAAAAAGTGGAGATTAAGAGGAGAAAAAGTGGAGAAAAAGTGGAGCATAAGAGGAGAAAAAGTGGAGAAAAAAGTGGAGAAAAAGTGGAGAAAAAGTGGAGAAAAAAATGGAGAAAAAATGGAGAAAAAGTGGAGAATAAGAGGAGAAAAAGTGGAGAAAAAGTGGAGAATAAGAGGAGAAAAAGTGGAGAATAAGTGGAGAAAAAAAATGGAGAAAAAGTGGAGAAAAAGTGGAGAAAAAGTGGAGCACCCTTTGGTACCTTTCATGTGGCACTAAGGGGTGCTTAGCTTTGTATTTAGCCAAAAAAATGGAAAAAAAATGACGTAGGGTTCCCCCTAGTTTTGTATCCAGCTAGGGTAAAGCAGACGGCTGCAGCCTGCAGACCACAGCTGGCAACCTCACCTTGGCTGGTAATCCAAAACTGAGGGCACCCCACGCTGTTATTTTAAATTAAATAAATAATTAAAAAAAAAACACGTAGGGGTCCCCCAAAATTGGATCACCAGCCAAGGTAAAGCAGACAGCTGGGGCCTGATATTCTCAGACTAGGGAGGTCCATGGTTATTGGAATCTCCCCAGCCTAAAAATAGCAGGCCGCAGCCGCCCCAGAAGTGGCGCATCCATTAGATGCGCCAATCCTGGTGCTTCGCCCCAGCTCATCCCGCGCCCTGGTGCGGTGGCAAACGGGGTAATATATGGGGTTAATACCAGATGTGTAATGTCACCTGGCATCAAGCCCTGGGGTTGGTGAGGTCAGGCGTCTATCAGATACCCGACATCACCAACCCAGTCAGTAATAAAAAAAAATAGACGACAAACACATTTTTATTTGAAAAAACACTCCCCAAAACATTCCCTCTTTAACCAATTTATTAGAATGAAAAACAAATCGAGGTCTGGTGTAATCCAAGGGGTTGCCATGACGATCCACACTGTCCCAGTCAATGAAGAGCAGGATGTTCCCCATTGGCTGGGAGAGCAATGCAGTGACCTGAGCTAACATCAATGGGTCAGCCCAGGTCACTGCAGGGCATGACAAGTGCTGCTGTCAGCGAGGTACATTACCTGCGCTGATCTCCTGCACACTGACAGCACCTGTCACTGAGTTCAATGACCGCCGCCTTCACACCAAGTATCGCGAGAGGCCCGTGACGTCACCGCTAGTCAGTCTCGGGTTGGAAGCGAGAGGTGATGTGACAAGCGGCGGCCATGGAGGACAGTGACAGCGCTGAGGTCGGGATGGCGGGACTTCATCACCGCAGGTAAGCCGGGGGGGGGGTGTGTGTGTGTGTGTGTATGTATGTATGTGTACATGCCGCGGGCAGGAGGGGGCGGAGTGAGCTTGAGCTGAGCGGGAAGTGTGGGCTTCCTGCACGTAACTAGGATAAACATCGGGTTACTAACCAAAGCGCTTTGCTTGGATACCCGATCTTTATCTTGGTTACCAGCTTGTGGCAGGCTGCCAGCGATGGCTCCTGCTCACTGTAGCTGTAAAAAGCCCTGCTTTTTGCTGCTAGAACCGTTCTCGAACGTATCTAGAACTATCGAGCTTTTTGCAAAAAGCTCGAGTTCTAGTTCGATCTCGAACAGCCCCAAAATCACTCGAGCCTAGAACTGGAGAACCACGAACCACGAACCGCGCTCAACTCTAGTCGTTACAAGATAATTCATTAAGCAAGAATTTTCTTATCTTACTATGATGGAGGAAAGTAAGCTTCAGCAGGGAGGGGAGAGAACTCATTTCTTTGAGGGACATCAAGAAGCCCGCTATGAACAACTGGTCTACTGGAGCCTTTAAATTTGATGACTGACCCTCAAATTGTGCCTCTCCAAAATGGAGGTTCAATATATCTGAGATTCATACCAGCGGGGAAAGAGGAGGGGCAAGATTGTGTTAACTAGGGATCTCCAACAGTTCACTGTGGCTCGTAAGATGATTGCAAATGTTTGTTTTAGAACCAAAGTCTGGGGTGTAGATAAGATGGAGCGAAGGGGATGGGAGCCTTTTGGTCTTCAGTGCCCTTTGGCATCCGGATCCAGTCAATAGTTCTAGCAATAAGAGCTGATTTATAATATGTGCAAAGGTTTGGTGATCCCATTTTCATTTTCATCTTAAGGAGAGATACTATGTGTGAGTTGATGCATGATCTTTTTTTGTTCAATATATACTTATAAATAAGCAAGTTAGCTTTAGAATCAAAGATATCAGTGATCGGGATTTAAAGCATCTGGAAAAAGTAAACGAATTTTGGGAGCAGTATACTTTTAACTAAGTTCTTCCTGCCGATCCATGAAGAAAGGGTGCCTTCTAAGCCCTTATGCATTCTGAGGCCGATGCAAGCAGGGGGTGTGAAATTTAAGTCAAATAACTCTTTTATATTTCTGCCTATCTTTATGCCCAGATAGGTAATATATGTCAGTGGCCAGCAAAATGGGAAATAGGTTTTGAGCTGATTAATCATGTGAGAGGATAGATTCAAACTTAGGACTTTGGATTTGGTCATATTAATTTTGAAGTTGGACAGAATGCTGAACTTTTCAAGAATAGTCATTAGGACTGGGATGCCATTATCTGGCTGGGACAATATGATCAATAGGTCATTGGCGAATGCTGCCATTTTATGGTGTGTTCCACTGACCTTAATCCCTTGGATTTCCTTACAGGAGGATTTGTTTTAATTAATAAATTGATGAACCAAGTAGTGTGGGAGATCTTTATTCAAACTGGGTTTTTTTTGTATGTGTGTTTTATTAACGCTATACTTACTAGTTAGACATGGGGGTGTCTGATGGATGCCTTCCCATTACTAACCCCTGGGCCTGATTCCAACTGTTATTTCATAGCTGAAAAGTATTAACCCAATTGCCACCACACCAGGGCAATCAGAAAGAGCCAGGCAAAGTGACAAACTTGGCGCATCTAATGGATGCGCCATTTCTGGGGCAGCAGCAGGCTGTTATTTTCAGACTGGGAGGGGCTAAATAACCATGGATTATCCCACTCTGATAATCCCTGCCCTCAGCTGTCTGCTTTACCTTGGCTGGTTACCAAACAAAGGGGGACTTCGCCATTTTGTAAAATTATATACTTAAATAATTTAGAAAAAGTGGAATGGAATCCCCTCTATTTTTGATAACCAGTCAAGGTAAAGCAGGCAGATGAGGGTTGCAGCCCACAGTTGGTTGTTTGTACTACAGCACTTCAACAAACTTTATTAAAGTACAGTGCTAACAGTATCCAAGAACAAAGTCAGAAAAGTCTGTATTTGGGTCCAAGCATAGGACACCCAGTGTTTGGTATGAACCCCAAACTTTATTGTTCTGGTTCGCTCATCCCTAATCGGATTTTTTATGTTTTGCTGCTATCACACAGTGGAAATCCTTTTTTATAATAAAGTTTTTTTCCCCCATATCTTGAGAGCTGGAACTTTTTTTTATTTTTTTGTGAACAGAGCTGTATGAGGGCTTATTTTTTGCTAGACAAGTTGGAGATTTTTTGGGGAACTATTTTGAGATATACAACATTATTTCATCGCTCTTAAATTCAGATTTTTTTAGACGCAGAGTGAGCAAAAATCAGCAATTCACTTATTGTTTTTATATTCTTTTTTTCCGCAGGTCACCATGCAGTAAAAGTCATAAGACCAGTTTATTATTGGGTTAGCATGGTTACAATGATACCACACTTATATAGTTCTTGCTACTTTTAGGCTATGGGCACACACTGTGTTTTTGATCCGTTTATTGATGCGTTTTAGGTGAAATTTAGTCGTAAAACTGCATGCCTATCCTTTTGCCAGCAAAGTCAATGAGAATTCTGAAATTGAGCACGTTACTTATTACCCATAAAACTGAGTACATCAGAGGTCAGTAATCTAAAGTACTCTAATTGTTTTGAATCAACAGCAGGCTCTCATTTGGTTGGTATGTTGGGACTTGTAGTTTAACAATAGCTGAAATGCTGTCCATTGCTGATCCTTTGCGTAGTTGAGTAATAATTATGACACAACTTCTGGAAGTGCCTTACAGCACCTAGCATTCTAAACATTTAATTTATTCAACATCAACAAACATTTACTTCTGCATTATGGAATTTTTTAGGTTTAAAACAAAATCATCTACTCTACGACTTAATCTAATCTATGACATTCTTTTTGTTGTGCATAAATTTATGAAAGTTAAAAAACTGTTTGCAGTGAGGATTTCATGTTAGGAGCCTCATCAATCTTCATAATTCTTAGGAAAAAATAAGTATTTTTTTCTTTTCTTAGGGTGCCACCAAGTGGTATATTTCTGTATTTACTTTATGTACACTGCATTTTGCTTTAGCATGCCTCTCACATTACTTTTATTTGAATCAAATACTGGAAAAAATGGGATAAACCTGCACGCTTGGCAGCAAGGTATAGAAAGAATCAGGAAACCAAGAATGTAGTTTAATAATCTGCATATTCCGGAATTTCTTGCAAATTCATCAAGATAAACTATAGCAAATTCATTTTGTTTGTCTATCGGGGTTACAGTTTTTCTCCTGTATATTGTAACATATACAGTGAGGAAAACAAGTAATTGATACACTTCCGATTTTGCAAGTTTTCCCATATACAAACAATAGAGAGGTCTGTCATTTTTTATTTTAGGTACACTTCCACTGTGACAGACAGAATCCCCCAAAAAATCCAGAAAAAAGCATTGTATGATTTTTAAATAATTAATTTGCATTTTATTGCATGAAATAAGTATTTGATCACCTACGGACCAGCAACAATTCTGGCTCCTACAGACTTTATATTTTTTCTTTAAGATGCGCTCCTACTCTGCACTCATTATCTGTATTAATTGAACCTGTTCGAACACGTTACTTGTATAAAAGATACCTGTTAGCACACTCAATCAATCCCACTTCAACCTCTCCACCATGGCCAAAACCAAAGAGCTATGTAAGGATACTAATGGCAAAATTGTAGACCTGCACAAGGTTGGGATGAGCTACAGATGAACAGGCAGCAGCTTGGTGAGAAGACAACAACTGTGTATTTTTCGGGGGTGATTCGGTCTGTTACAGTTGAAGTGTACCTATGATAAAAATTACAGTCAGATAACCGGAGATCACACTCTGTGCCCTCAGTGAACTTAGTTGAACCTGCTGCTGTAGCACCCCTGACCCCTCAGGGTACTACAGGGAACTGCATCCTCTAGGGGATGCAGGACCTACCCCCTGGGACCTGGAGTATTAGTGCCGATACCACCAAAGCACAACCAACATCCTAGTTCTCCACTCCACAGAGAATTAACCATTTAAGGGGATGGTCACCATGGAAAGGAACGAGTCCCTGGGATTAGCCAGCCTGGTGGGAGGGGTCAGCAGTATTTCAGTAGAGAGTCTAGAAAGTGCAGCACACAGGAGAGGTTTGCGGACATGCCTGAGCTGGGGCCGTGCAGCGGTGACCCGAGGGCACAAGAGATAGGTCGCAAGATCGGGTACCGGAGAGACCGCTGGGACCGGAGCGTGCACGGGACACAGGGCCCTAGTTCAGGCGCCAGTTCTACACGGCTTGATAAATACCTGCCCGGTGAGGACACCTTCAAAGACTTCACCGAACCAAATAATCTGGGGGCATCAGCAGTAAACTAGCATCAGGGTTCGGACACTTACCTCCCCACAGGGACCACACTGCCCACTGTACGGAGGATACTGTACCCCAAAAGGGACAGTCAGGGCTCCCAAACGCTCCATGCTATGGGGACCCAACCAACAAAGAGTGCCAGGGACAGATCAACCTGGGTCACTACATTGGCACTTATACTCCAAGGGACCTGAACCAGTAATACAAGGGCCTGAGTGAGTAGAGACTGTTAAATACAACCTTGTGTGGTCTCCGTTACTATCCCTCATGATCTCCCAGGCATGGCCTTACCTGCGGAGGGCCTAACACCATTGCTGCAATCACCACCAGCTCTGGGAGTACCCACATTTAGCATTGGCAGTTATCCATTCTTAACCGCAACCCGCTGGTGGCGCCACATGACATTAACTATTATCTCCCCTGTAAATACATCCCTCCTTACAAAAAGGGGCCCAGGGCAGAGAACCGGACAATGGCCACCAAAGTTACATACCTGACGGTATATTCAGCCTGGGACCAAGTACCCCGTTCTCTGGACGCTACACTGCCAGAACATCGGACTGTTGGACTGCTGTGCCCCCATGTCCCACAATCTGGATGTCTGGCAAGCTGTCAGCAGGTTCACGGGTGTTTACACTTGGCACTGTGTGAATCCGGCTGTGAACACAACCTGACTTATGTCACTACTTCTTAGAGCCAGGTCCCTCACGTTGCCCTCAGTGTGTACCAGAAATGGCAGTGATTTGTTACATTGAGAATACCAGTCACCAGTTGTCTACTTTACCTGAGCTGGGTGTCAAAAATAGGCAGGGGACCACACATCAATTTTATTTTTTTTTTCTGCGCCTGCTAATCAAAATAATGCCAGTAGCAAAAATGCCTATTGTAATACTGTGATTGGCAGGCATTCCACACATGTTTAGTGGCTGAAAATGAGGAATCAAACATTCTGGGAGGGAACTTGAAACTCACTAGGTGAATACCAAAGTACTTAATAAGTAAAAAATATCTTGAATACTTAATATTCATGTGAGTAACGAATAGTGCCGAATATATTCACTCATCACTAAAAATGAGGCTTAGTTTAAATCTAAAAATTATGTTCACTAGGAAAATTATTATATTGGCTTTACTAGAGAGAAAAAAAAATCAGGAACCAAAGCGCTCTGCCATTAAAGAGATTGGGCTGAAACATTGTGACCCTGACTCATCTGACAGGGCAGTGATCACATTCTTTGTCCTACCAGCAATTTAGGGTGTACAGATTGCTAGTAATATTGATCCATTACCCGTCATACATTAGATCTTTCTATCTTTGATCTGCATATAGAGAAATGCTGGGGTGAAATGAATCCTGCTATTGCAACTTTCTCTAACCCTTGGGGACAAAGGGCCCTTGAGTTGTATTCTCCAGTCTGAAGGAAGCAACGTGACTGAGCAAGTTCACAATGGACATCAAGGGTCCTCACTGTCTTGTGAGCCCCTACACAAAAATTAAAAGCAAAGCCACAGAAAGAAGAAATAAAATTCAACCCAAATTTAAGAATTAACATAGTAAAAAAGGTCAACCGCATTTACCTACCCATGTCATAGAAACCAGTGCACTAACACAACACAGCAAACTGCCTTAATAAAGGCATTTGTGCAAAATACAGTTTTTGCGGCCTTGCTTTTAGTTTTCATGTAGAGATTCGCAAGACACTGAAGACCCTTGACATTGGTTGAGAGCTTGCTTATTTTGGTTAAAATATTACCAATACATCATATATATCATAAAATATAATATATTTTTTGTACACTATATTTTTTACATGATGCCGCCAAGCCCATTAAAGGGAATTTGTAAGCTAGTTTTTGTAACCTCATCTGAGAACAGCATGATGTAGGCAAGTAGACACTGAATCCAATGATGTGTCACTTAATTTACTGGGTGCAGCAGTTCTGGCACAATCTAAGTTTTTAAATTTAGCAGTGCAGCTGTAATCATTTTAGTGCATTGCGAAAGTATTCGGCCCCCTTGAATTTTTCAACCTTTTCCCTCATTTCAGGCTTCAAACATAAAGATAAAAATTTTAATGTTATGGTGAAGAATCAACAACAAGTGGGACACAATTGTGAAGTTGAATGAAATTTATTGCTTATTTTAAACTTATTTCAAAAATAAATAACTGAAAAGTGGGGCATGCAATATTATTCGGCCCCTTTACTTTCAGTGCAGCAAACTCACTCCAGAAGTTCATTGAGGATCTCTGATTGATCCAATGTTGTCCTAAATGACTGATGATGATAAATATAAGCCCCCTCTGTGTAATCAAGTCTCCGTATAAATGCACCTGCTCTGTGATAGTCTAAGGCTATGTGTCCACGGGAGAATGTTGCTGCGGATTTTTCTGCATCAAAATCCGCGGCTTTCCCGCAAAATCCGCACCTTTTCAAAGGTGCGGATTTGCCGCGGATTTTGGTGCGGATTTTTTTTTCCCCCAATTTTAAAGCCAAAATCCGGATCAAAATCCGCAACAATAATTGACATGTTGCAGATTTTTCCGGATCAAAATCCGCACCAAATCCGCCGCGGAAAAATCCGCAGCATAGGCACAGCATTTCCAAAATGCCATAGAAATGGCTGGGAAGTGCCGCTGCTGCAGATTTTCGGAAAATCCGCGGCTTTTCCGCGAGAAATCCGCGGCAAAATCTGCGCATTTTCCACAGCGTGGGCACATAGCCTAAGGCTATGTGCGCACGTGTGCGTATTACATGCAGTTACGCTGCGATCTGCAGTGCAGCGTAACTGCACGCGTCCTGCGTCCCCTGCACAGTCTATGGAGATTGTGCAGGAGCCGTGCGCACGTGGCATATTAGAATGCAGCGATTTGGCTGCTGCCCGAATCGCTGCGTTCTAAGAAGTGACATGTCACTTCTTCCGTGCGGTTTGCATGCTGTCTATAGGGAGAGGCAGCATGCAGAGTGCACGTTCTCTGCCGGCACCATGCACTTCAGAATGGAGCTTTTCAGCTGCGCTCTGAAGCGCACCTTTTAGGTGCGGTGCAGAGCGCACACGTGCGCACATAGCCTCAGTGTTCTGTTTAAAGTACAGATAGCATCATGAAGACCAAGGAGCACAACAGGCAGGTCCGTGGTACTGTTGTGGAGAAGTTTAAAGCCGGATTTGGTTACAAAAAGAAAACCAAAACTGTAAACATCCCAAGGAGCACTGTGGAAGCGATAATACTGAAATGGAAGGAGTATCATACCACTGCAAATTTACCAAGATCCGGCCGTTCATCCAAACTTTCATCTCAAAACAAGTAGAAGACTAATCAGAGATGCAGCCAAGAGGCCCATTTTCACTCTGGATGAACTGCAGAGATCTACAGCTGAGGTGGGAGAGTCTGTCCATAGGACCACAATCAGCCTTTATGGAAGAGTGGCAAGGAGAAAGCCATTTCTCAAAGATATCCATAAAAAGTGTTGTTTAAAGTTTGCCACAAGCCACATGGAAGACACACCAAACATGTGGAAGAAGGTGCTCTGGTCAGATGAAACCAAAATTGAACTATTTGGGCACAATGCCAAACGATGTTTGGCATAAAAGCAACACAGCTCATCACTAGAGATGAGCGATCCTCTGAAGGCTAGAGTTTGGTTCGGTTCGGCCCCGTTCGAGAACCATTCGACAAATCGTTTGCCGAACCTCTCGAACCCCATTGAAAACAATGGGAGGCAAACACAAACACATAATAACACATCATAAATGTACACATACATTTAATAAATATTTCCATTACACTTACAGGTCCCAGCGACACGTCCTGTCTCTTTTCCTTCCGATAATCGCTGTGTCCTCCCGGTAACCAGCACTGATGATAGGACCTTCCGTGACATCAAAAAAAGCATGTGACCAGTCACGTGTCTATTATCTCATTGGCTACAGACTGGTCACATGGCTATGATGTCATGCTAGGTCCTGTCATTGCATCTCTCCGGTACGCGGTGATCGTTCCAGCATCTCAGTATACCGGCGAAATGCTCTGGCACATGGTTGGCTTCCCCGTTCTGCTTCCCCGTTTCGTTATTCATCAGCTGCCACAGCCGGTCAATAACGGAGATCACCATTGCTATAGCAACCCACCTGTCAGCGGTGATGCCACCGCTTACAGCCTGCAG